>NC_053023.1:337728871-338053987 GCF_003073215.2 Triticum urartu
AACGTGTGAACAGACGGCCAACGGACTTGCCGCAATTCTCGTGTAAAGGCAGGGCAGCCGACCTCGAAAGGTAGGCACCCGCCAACACCGAGCGCAGGCTCGTCGACGTTGAGGCCGCCTCACCCGTCGATCTGGCGAGGGTCGTCGCGGCGCCGATCTCTGACGATGCGCGCGTCCCCCTACCGCCTATCCTCCGGGGCTCGACATTGGCCTGGACGTGCTCGAGGGTCAGAAGAGGCCATCGATACGTCGTCGGGGTCTTCAACTGCACCCACATCGGCTACCGTGGTGGGGACTGCACCGTGGGGACGGCCCCCTCCATTCGGCCAACACTACGGGCGGTCGTTGTCACTTGGGCAGGTCGTGGTGGGCCAGCTCATCGTGAGCCCCGGCTTCGGCGAAACCGAGCATTCTCTGGATGGTGGCACGCCATTCATTCATCTGCTCGGCTGTTGGCGAGAACCTCAGTAGCAACTGAGTTGGCGCCATAGCCTCTGTGGCTGTGCTCGACATAGATGCTGATGATGTCGACCGCATCGTTGTTTGGCTCCTGATGGTGCCAGCGGCGGCGACGGTTGTGGTGCCGCATCCACGTAGGTGTGGGACGACCAACTGGGCAGCGGGTTCGCGCGGTGGTGGTTTTTGAGGGTCAGCGTCTCCATCGGGCACAGCAGTCTGGTCGGCTCATCCGGGAGTAGGCGCATGGGCCGCGGTCGCTCCCGAAGTGTGGGTGGCCGGAGGTGAATGGCTAGCCCCAAACCAAGCGCCCTTGCTGTGGCAGTGCCCGTCAGTGAGAGGAGGGGTGCATACGGAGCGACCCGCTCGCTCGCACCTTTTGGAGGGTGACCGCCAAGGCATTGTTGATGTTCTTCTCCTTTGACATCTCCAGCCCCCGTGCCAGCCGCGGGGGGAGAGGCGATGGCGCCACCTGCTCCAATTGCGCCCCCAGCAGGGTTCACATCCTCGCTCACCCCCACATCCTCCGAGGCACTAGAGGTTGCGGGCGGCAGAGCCTTCGAGGTGGACGGATGGGCTGAAGGGCCGGACTTCTTCTTCTTAGGCACCATGGTCGATGACGTCATTGAAGATGAAGATGGTGATGAAGATGACATGCTGTGCACGATTTCAGATACACGCAAGCGAGCCCCCTAACTAGCGCGCCAAAGATGTCACGGGATATCCATGGCCACCTATGGGACCAGGAGGCCCCTTGCTGGTTCGGCAGGAGGACATCGCATTGCACAAAGAGCAGACCAGCGCACGATAGCATGGTAGAGAGCACACCAACAATTTACCCAGGTTCGGGCCGCTGTGAGGCGTAAAACCCTACTCCTACTTTGGTGGATTGATGGGGGAATGGAGGTGGTGAGGCACAGTACACTTGCCCGGCAGGTGTTGCCTTGGGGCGACAGTGACTATGCGCGTATGGGTTTCTCAACTTTCTAACCATCTAACCCCCTACAGATGCCATGAGCCTCCTTATATAGATTAAGGGGTCACCACAATGGCAAAGTAGTCATTATCCACTGGTATGATAGAAAACAGTGTTATCATACCTAACTCTGCGGTCTGACAGGTTGCATTAAATGCACCGCTTAGTGTCACATCGCTCGTCGCCCAGCATAGCTTGCCGGGCTATCCTGCTAGCTCCGCGCCTGTTCTCTTGACACACCGCAGGATGGGTGTAATCTGTGGGTTTCTTTTGTAGGAAATGTCTCCCATGTGGGGAATGGCTGCCACTTAATCATCTTGCGGCTTGACACCACACTGATTGACGACGTGGGTCGTGCTTGAGTGGTTGGTGGGGTGGTTCTGCCCCCGCGAGCCCAGCAGACCTTGTCGGGGTGCCTGGGTCGCCTGCTTCTGGTGGTGGCCTCACCCCTTGCCGGGCTCGCCTGCCCGGCAAGGGAGGACCTTCTCTTACTGATATATTGCTCCTCTGGCTTGATCTTGGTCCCTCTGAGTTGCATGTTGGTTCTTCAAATCTCTTGGTCCTTTGATCTCTGACTTGGGGCTGGTGCTTCAATCTTGCTCCCTTTCCTGTGCATAGTCTGGGCAACAGACCCCGGGTCTGTTGCACCAACACAATCGAAAGGAAACCAAAATCACAATGAAAACGGTAAAAGGATAGGCTATGAGAATCAGTGGGTGCTTTGCAAAAAGAAGGTTCTTGGAAAGAAAATATGGTACCATTACTGTTTCGCCCACCTTTCCTTCGTAGGTACAGAAGAAAAATGGCAGAAGTGAGTAGCCTGGAGTGAGGTTTTCTTCAACAAAGGGGGAAGGGCTTCAACGAGCGTTCTAGTGAAATGATGGTTGCTTTGTCCAGTACAACTTCGAGGCCACTTTACCACTGCTGGTAAAGGTGTGGGTTTTGTGATATGAGGTGTCATGATGGCCACACCGATGTGACTGGTGAGTCTCGACCGTAGCACCTCGCTGTGATTTGGTGGATGGCACGCGGGCCCGGATGCTTGATGTCCCGCATGTAATAGAGCGGCTAGTCATATATAGTAGTACTCCCTCTGTAAAGAAATATAAGATCATTTAGATCACTAAAATAGTGATCTAAACACTCCTATATTTCGTTACGGGGGGAGTATTCCGGACGATAGACGAAGAGATCCATCCTGGTTTATTTGTCCCTATGATAATCTCTGCCAAATTTTGACTATAAATTTAACTAACCAAATGTTCATGCATGTCACAAAAAATTACATCATTGAAAACTATGTTCAAATACGAATCCAAGGATATAATTTTTGTTAACATGCACTAACATTTTGTCAGTTAAATCTTTGGTCAAAATTTAGCACAAATTAGAAAGGGGCCAATAAAAATTGTACTCTCACATTTTGTTTTGAGGATACTCCCACATAGAAAATATAAATAATAATGCATGTTGGTGTAGCCCACATTTCCGATAATTTTAGCCGTGGGCTTGTTCACAATTTTTATGAGGCGGTGGTTGTTCACTTAATGGAGGGTCTACTACCAGACTTGAGCGATACAAAGTGCAACCTGGCACACTGTAACACCACTTGGAATAAGCAGGTAGCTATCTCAAAAACAATCAACAACTCAAAAAAATGGCGACCTGGCACGTACACAATTTTAAATGATTGTTTTGATGGAGAGTGAAAAAATAAAATTACCCCACTATACGTATATATATAGGCCGGAGCCTCTGCGCTTGCTTGCTAGGGTTGCTCTATTCACAAACTCTCATCCTCTCCCGATATAAACAAGATAGTGGTGCTAACACTGTCTTTCTGTCGTCACCGCTCGTCACAGATCCGGATGTATCACCCTCCGCCGGTGAAGTGGAGGAGGGGCAGCGTTTAGATTGTTGTCGAAAGCGAGGGAGGAGACCAATAGCCGGCCACACCGTTATCTCTAGCCGAGCGCCCGCACGGGAGGTCCTCCGATCCCTTTGTCGCTTCCCTAGTGTGGGCGAATTTGGCCTCCCGCCACCCACCAATCCACATCCCAACGACCTTTATGTATATCTTCCTTCGAAACAGGCCTATCTCTACTTCCCCAGCTCGCTACGTCGATGCATGTGCATCATTTTCTACCTCTCAGCCCTCCCTCGTAGCTAGGCTCGATCAGATGGTCCAATGTCACCTATTTTTATTCTATTGTTAGGGGTAAAGTTACTTCGTGGAGTCAAATCTTGTACTTGGTTCAAACAAGAAATAAAGGGGGAAAATTTAGTATGTACATCGGACTTGGTACAAACAGGAAAGAAAGGGGTGAAAGTAGTACAGACTGGTCATCCAACTGGCCTCTTGGTCGAAAAGGGAAATATAGGGGAATCACTCTACACAGTGGTATGACCAGGAGTAGATTTGATATCCACACATAGGAGTAGGTGTCTAGAGTGAACAAAAAGGGACCAACCCAGATATGTTTCTTGGATGTTTGTTTCTCGAGGCAACAAGCTCTGAATCACCACTTTATGCCCTGGTTTAGGTACATGGTGCTTGACTGCTGGTGCACCCACTATCCCATGCCCTTATAGCAAATATTTAGTTGTTCTTAATCTAATGCCCCTGGTAAAATGAAGCCATTCCACTATTATAAGCCATGACAAGTTTAACCAATTGCTTTTGCCAGTAATTGTTTAAGACTCTGACTATTTCCTTTGTACCTTTTTATGCAAATAGGGATATCCATTTCACCTCATTGCTATTGCGACCTTTTGGTGCACTGCACAAAACACTTGTTAAAAGAACTGACTTTTGTGATGTTTAACTGGAATATCGGATTGGAACCGTTGGTTCATTTCGGTGGAACTGCACAAAGGGAGATCTGTGTTCCAATCTTCATCCTCCATATTAGCACCATAACCTCGTTTAGGTAAGAATTCTATTTAGTGCATGTGTTCACCTCTATTTTGCGACTTCCATGAGAAAATAATGCTATTGTTTACTAGTACACTTGTACTCCCTCACTGATAAAACCAATTCTGAAAAAGAAGGCCAATCATGTACTTGGTTTTACCAACTGGTGAGGAGAAAGAGAAACATAGCATGAAGAAGAAGAAGAAGGAGGAGGAGGAGGAAATGAAGAAGATCACATGATGGAAGACTAGCAAGATGCGTGTGCGTTGCACATAACATCAAGATTGTATGAGTAGTTTATCTTGTGAGAGAAAAGGATCAATGAGGGAAGGCCTTATTTGCAAATATGGAGAGGGGTGTGGGTATCTTTTTGCAAAATTGCCATAGTTTCCTTCCTGTCCATCAGATATAAATCGGATGGACAATATTGCAGGATGGCAGGCACACCAACATCACCAACTCTATTTTTTTATAAGAGTAGAGTAGAGATAGATAGAGAAATGCAGCAGAGTAGTACTTGGCTTGATGACACATCATACTAATTAACTAGATTCTAGATGCATGTGTGACCTAGTTATACACAATCAACAGTGCCAAGGTGATCTTGTTGAAGCCGAGGCCTCAGTGGAGGCCATTCAAGGGCTCCGAAAACATCTCCCTTACATGTGAGACTATCCTCCAGGAGCCCTTCCACTTCCGATGTCTCTCCTGCAAGGTCACTTAATTAATTAGGAGTACTTAAGTAGCACTAATTTATTGCTGCCTAAATTTCCTATTGGAGTTAAAAAAATCTTTATTAGGACCCTCTGCTGAATCATGTATGTGTGTATGTGTGTCTGTGGAGGTGAATTATGTCGTGGAGCGGGAAGGAATCTGGGTAGTGTCATGACATAATAATGCTATTGTTTTGCATGTCAATTTATTGACATTGGTTCAATGAGGCAATGTTTTGCGTATTATCCATCATGAATTTGATGCTACTATTAAAGTAATATAATAATGTCTTTCTATCCATTCTCACTAAGCTAATGAAGGTTTCACCATGTTCTTACTTGTGCAAAAGAGATCTTGTTGCGCCAATCGTGCATTTTCCTGGAACTGCAGAACAGAATACAATGATCTGCATCCCAGCCAGTGCTTTAACTCTGCTAGAAGTTCTTGATAATCTGTCGATATAATCTCACCACTCGTAAACAAGAGTGATGTCAACCATACATTTGAAGTGCACAAAAATATATACTATTCAGTGATTCTAGTGAGTGCTTTATCATCTCTTCTGGGACTACTTGAATAAGTTTTTTTGCTCAGTTTGGTACCGGCCTAGGGCCTTCATCCATATATGTTTGTTGTCATCTCTATTTGTATCATGCTACTGTGTTTCTACTGTCATGAGAAACTCCTTTATGTTTGCACGTTAAAGTTTTGCAACCTATGATACATGGCAATGCTTTGAGTGTCGAGCTAATTGGCACTGATTAAATAAACTAATACATGTCTTTAAGCAAGACTACTATGTTGTTAAGTTAACCCATTAAGATAATGAGGGTGCTTCTATTTGTTAGTGTATGTTTCATCAACTAGTCCCACTATTATAGTAATCTCACTCTCTCAATATATGTGTCAACAGGGATGCTCGATTTTGGTGGAACTGCACAAAAACTTTGGGTGCTTCATTACCTCGACTGTATCCTTCCTTTCCTGTCAGTCGCTTATCTCGGCTTCCAGTCATAGGAAATAGTAATTGATATTCTACCTCACATAGGTTGGTACCGGTCTTTATCCTGATTATTGTGCTTGTCAAATGTATTGGTAATTTGGTATTGTGCTACTGTTTGTCGATTTCATAAAGGAGTAACTTGGAACCTGAACTCAAAGGAAAGTCATTACATAGGGTAATTTTAGTAGAACTGCACAAAAATATCAAATAGACAGATACTTATGCTGCTGCTATGTACTCCAAAGTTCACTCAGACAAGCATCGATGCTTACAAGAAGAAGTGCCAGAGTGAACACCAACAATATTGCTTTGCGCATAGCCCAGGAAAACGTAGTGCAGTCTTTCATCCCAACTTGTGCCTTTTGGTTATCGGCACATATGGTAGCAAACTGTATGGCATGGAGTCTAACGATTCCATACAAGATGGTTGACGTGTATATTCATATGGCACTTAATCAATCTGCACGCCAGGGATGCTCCATTTCAGTTGAACTGCACACAAAAAATTGGGTAGTTCATTTTATCGACCGCCTCCTTTCTTATTTGCAATGTTGAATTTTGGCGAGCTACAGGACCAAGATGAGCCAATAAACTAGTTGGATGAAAGTAGTGGCCAAGTTTCTCAAACCTCCCTCGGCATTGAGGCCACTATCTTGAGGATAAACCAACAAGCAAAGTTCGGATTGTCTGTGATGCCTCTTATGTACTCGAAAGTTTACTTGTACAAGCATTAATTTTGGCAAGAAGTACAACCGAGCAAACACCATTTACCACTCTGTACACTAGGTAATTAAATTTTGTCCATGGATGATATTGGTTGTGATCTCAATCATTTGGATGCATAAACATGTTGAACATGTGTATATCTAAATCTTTTTTTGAATTATCTATGAATATTGTCTTGTGATCTATCAATCATTTGGATGGATGGACATGCTGAACCTGTGTATATATGAATCTTTTGAGTTGTTGATTGTGAATGTTGGCTATGAATATGAACGTGTCCTATGAACCTGAGTTTGATACGAATGTTTACCTTTTCTGTTGTACTTGTGTGTGAACTTGTTAGAATGTCTACTGTGGGATTGTGACTTGTGGGTGTCAACGATACACCTTCTTCCCGAGAAGAATTGCACCTGCTTGTTAGGGTAGCAACGACGCATAAGCTATTTTTTATCTTTTTGCTCTGTCTTCCCCCCTCCCCGCTCAACCCCTGTCGTAATGTTTTCGGCCTCAAAACAAACATAGTACTCCGTTGTTTTGGGCCTTTATGAAAAATCAAGTGCTGCTTTTTGTAGGTTGGCCTGCCCAGCAAATGGGTTGCTGGTCCACCACGAACTGGGAGGCTAAAAATACAAGTTGTATGGTGCAGAGGCAAGTAAAAAACCGCCATCGAGAGCCATCCACTAGAAAAAATTGCGTCCGATGTGCTTCTTTAGTCATGCCGCCAGCCCCCTCTTTAATCCAATTCGCTCCATTCCCCGACCGGCAGCACGGGACAAAAGTTTATTTCCCCCTCGCACCGCTGGGGGATTGAAGAAGCGTGGCATCGAATCCAACACTGGTGATGGCTGCTTGTCCAAGTGATTTTCAGATAAGAAACTGCATGTTTCAGAGGAAGAGCATTTAAATCAACAACCACTTTCCAAACATGGATAACAGAATGTTGGGAATTTTATTCATGCTAAAAAATGGAACCAACAAGTTAACATCATGCTGATCAACATTCATGTATAGCACATCTTCATACGATGCAAAGTAAAAAAGATATGCTATTTTCAAATGGCAAGACAATGTTGAGTGTGCGAAAAACAGGGTAAACTTGGTACAAAATTTTGGCAAGTCATAATATTTTTCAACTACACCAGTTGGAATCGAACCCGGGCAGTACAGCTTTTGGGTGAGAGGGCTGTAGCCACCGGGCTAGTACGATATGTTCGAAAGAATGAAGGCGTCTTCCCCGGCTCCAGTTCTTTCCCATCCATGTGTGCTCGTTGTGGCGCCGCCATATGTCGTTGTCAACATGCTCAACAAATGAAGGAATCCGAAGAGGTGTACGCCGAGAGGCTGACAGTGGGGACCCACCAGGTCCAAGCAGTATGCAAGAAAGTGCCTCATTGTGAAAAAGCTTCCTCCTAATTGTATACTGACGTTGGGGCCCACAGGTTTGTCAACCTAGTCAATAAACAAAATAAATTTCCAACGATGTCTATCATCGGGGAGCTTTTTTTCAGGGTTATCTGGTATCATTTTTCCAGAGGGCGAACAAGTATCATCTAGGCCTAGGTTTTCTTTTTTAACATGCGTAGCCCACGACATACTGAGCCAGTGGTTTTAACTTATTTTTTGGGGTCCATCATGTACGTACCGACCTATGGGCCTCCTAGTGTAGGTTTTACTATTTCATAAACATCGGCAACCCAGTGTATTTTTTTAATAAAACGTGTATCTTTGTTCTATTTATCTATATATAAGAATAATAATGCAGTGTCCAATTTATGTTTTCCCTTCAAACCACATTATATATATTTATATTATTACTATTATCATATATTTAATAGAGACTTATATATATATACATTATAAAAACATCCCACGTCTTATTACCTTATAAAAGTAAATGTTTAACATAAGTTGGCAAGGAAAATCCTGGTTGTTTCTAACTCACACGCAAGGAAAATCCTGGTGATTGCGTACAAAAGGTTGCAAAGATTTTAAGGACGAATGTAAGAATAACACACTAATTAGTTAATTTTATATATAATAAAATGTGTCGCTCTGGTTTATTTTTTGATATAATTTCTCCTTCTAACCTAACATTAAATATAGAACAAGCCCAGGTAATTCTTGTATTTCAAGAAAGTGCAAATGGGCTGGGATTTCTTAGAAAATATTAAATGGACCGCATTGACGCGAAATTATATGTTCACCCAACCAAGTAAATGGACGGTAAATTCTAGATAACATGGGTTAAATATATACCACATTTTTGTAGGCTGACATGTCGGCCAATAGGTCGAATTCTACGCAAGGCGTCAACTTAATCAACAAATGATTCTGACATCCATAGCCATTGGATTTATATCCAACGGCCGGCATGCAACTTCAATCTCTCGTCTTCTTCCTCCAGCGTCGCCGGGACTGCCTGCTCCGGCCTCTAGTGGCTAGCGGCTCTGATTAGGACTACCCCATCACCGGCTAGGCTATCCCTCCACCCCTCCACACCTCCTATTATTCTCCACCGACCGCACCCCACGCTGCACTAGAACCATTCATAACCCTTGTACTCCTCTCAAACTGCGACTCCACTACCGCATCTTCCCATCTCTGGGTTGTTCCCGTCTGGGGCCTCGCCGTCGTCCACCGCCTTACTACGCTCGTCGTGGCGTGGTCAACAAACGGGAGTCATCAAAAGAGGATTGTACATGGAGAGCCTGACAACTAGGACACACGAGGTCCATGGTCGCACGCAAGGAAAGTTCCTCCTTATTAAGCTGAAAAAATGTTTCCTCCCCCTGACAGCTGGGACCCACCGGCTGTATCTTCGCACGGAAGGAAATACCTCCTTGTTATGTGAAAAAAAACTATTCCTCCTAATGAAAGTTGGGACTCGGCAGATTTGGTGGCTGACATGTGGGCCTACTAAACTGACGCGTACGCAGGGCTTTGTCAACTTAATCAACAAATGATTCTAGCAGCTGGACCGTTCGATGCTAATCCAACAGCCATGCTGCTTCTTCAACCTCTGTTCTTGCTCCTATCTCCCGTGGGCGGCAGTGCTCCCGCGCACCCAAACCAGTCAAGTTTCCCACTCCTCTCCATCTACGACTCCACTACCGCGTCTCCCCATCTCCGAGTCGTTCCAGTCTGGGACCTCGTCGTCGTCCACCAGCCTTGGTGCACTCAACACAGTGTGGTCAATGTGGTAAACAAACGAGACTCATTGGAAGATGACTGTACATGAGAGGTTGACAGTGGGGACACACCATGCCATGGACACATGTGTGCAACTGCATCCTTTTTACCTTGAAAACAATGTTTTCTCCCCTTGATGACTGGGACCCACCAGCTACATCTTCGCACGCAAGGAAGTGCGCCCTTATTACGGGAAAAAAAATGATTTCCCATCCTAACAGCTGGGACCCAGCAGCTATATCTTCGCATGCAAGGAACTGTGTCTGTATCCTCCCTTACAGCTGGGACCCACCCGGTGGAAGCGTACGTAGAGTTGTCTGTCTTGTCGCTAACGTGTACGTACATACTGGACGATGAACCGTGGCCGAGTAAGTAGCAGCACATGTCATAGTAGAGCCCCTCATATAGCATTTCAGGTTGTCCCGTCTAAATCATGTACACGTACATACAGCCACACGCCAAAAAAATACAGCCATGTATGTAAATACGAGCGGGTTTTCGAAACATACTCGCACATACGGATGGCCAGGGCTCGTGTACATGGAGAGGAAACAAATGATAGTGATGTTGTCCTATTTATCGGCAGCTAACCGTCTAGGTCAGAATGGAGGAAACAACATCGTGTTCAGCCGGAGCCATGTGACTGGGTCAGAACGCATCCTATTCATCTGGAGGCAACAGCCTGTGTTGGAATTGGTCGTGTTCAACGGGAGCCAACTGGCTTGGACGGAACACCTGGAACGGGGTCTGGCGTACCACAAAACGGAGGAAAACAGCCTTCTGTTCAACCGCATACGATCGAAACGAGGTCCTATTCCTCGAGAAGGGTTTGGCATACCGCAAGACGGAGGAAACGGACTTGTGTTTGAGCTCCTACAATCAAAACAATGTGCTATTGATCTGGAGGAGTGTGGCGTACCACAAAATAGAGGAAACAGACTTGTGTTGGAGTGCCTACGCTCGAAACGGGGTCCTGTTTCATCAGGAGGGGTGTGGCATACCACAAAACGGGACTCCAAAGGCTACTGTTCATCCACCGTCTACTGCCTCGCTCCAGCTTCCACGGGCTACTGTTCATCTACCATCGACTTCCTCCAGCCTCCACCCGCTACTGTTCATCCACCATCGATTTCCTCTAGCCTCCACCAGCTACTGTTCACCACGGGGTCATGTTCATCTAGCCTCCACCGGCTACTGTTCAACCAGCCCTCCACACGGGGTCCTGTTCAACTCGCCCTCCACGGGGTCCTGTTCATCCAACCCCAACCGGCTCAGGTGTGTGACGGCCTCCACTCGATCGGGGTCCTGTTCATCTAGCGGCAACGGCCTCTACTCCCATGGGGTCCTATTCATCCAACCCCCACCGGGAACTATTCATCTAACCCTCAAAAATGCTCACTGTTCATCAAGAGGCAACAGGTTCGATCGGCTTCAGTTAGCAGCAGTAGCAAAGGAATCGCTCGATCATGTTCAGTTAACAGACAGGGATCGATCAATTGATCGCTCAGGTTCAGTAACGCGTAGCCAGTTTAATCGCTCGGGTTCAGTAAAAGAACGCCTCGCTCAGGTTTAGTTAGAGCCCAACGCCTCGCACACACGCGCATACGTGTACAAGAGAAACTCGCAATCCCTTCGTGCATCACTCGGCCCCGACCACCCACCGTAACCGGGACCTTCTCGAAATTTTCCTCGCCCTTGCTTCTACTACGATTTTTTCCATCATGGACGGCCCAAAGAATGTCATGCAGGTGCGTCTTCAGCCCGCCTAGGATGAAAAGCCCATTTTCTATCAGGATTTTTTGTCATAGAAGTAGGAGCCCACCACACCTATGATGATACCTGGTTTTGTCACAATTATCATCATAGAAGTATCATAATCATGACATAAAAAAACGTTCGGCCCAAAATGTCACGGATGTGTGTTTTTTTGTAGTGATGGACTGATTTGTTTGATAGTGCACATGGAGAGAAATAGTCCATGCAGAACCGAAGAGAATGCTATCTCCGATTACAAGTTCGAGGAACTTCACCGAAGAATATCCGCGTTGTAGACAAGAATGAGATACATTTGTTGAAGTCATGTAGGCGAGAAGATTGATGTGAAGGATTTAGCCCCTCGAAAATTATTGCTGACATGAAGCAATACGTTCGGAGTTTCTGTCCGAAGAAATTGACTGCAGTGAATGGAAATCGAAGACCAAGTGAAGATGTAGTATTCATTTCATTGTTCTTCTTTCACTTATTTGCGTCATAGGACCTCTGTACTATTAAGAGGGGTATAGGTTCTCGAAGCTTAGATCCGCTGTGATGCTCAGCCCAAAACCTATGACAGATGCGAGAGAAATCTCTTTAGGCTTCGAATGATTACCTGGCAGCAATAGACATTGTTCTTCATGCTGCATGAGTTATCTTTCGAACTGGGGAGTTAGCTTTACTTGCTCCGCAAGTAATGTTACCATTGTGCTCAATTTCGACCATTTGACTTGTATTGTTCGGTCATTGGCTGCTCCACATGTCCAATTTGGTCTTTTCCCTTCAGGGAAGGTTGTGGTTATAAATAGCCAGCCCACTCCAACGTTGCCTATGGGCTACTCCGCTTAAGATTTCTGAGAAGATTGATTGAGCATCCCCTCTCCGAGTGATTTGAGTTTAAGATCCACCGAGAGAAAAATCAAGAGCCCAAACTTAGACGGTGGTTGAGCATCACAGTAGTTCCGTGTTAGATTTCTTGTACCTATTACTCTTGAGAACTGTGCATTCTGTAGATGGATAGGTGTCAGCACGACTGTTGAAGAGTTGTTGTCTTCACCGAGCAAGATCTTCAACAACGAAGAGTGATTGTTGTTCACGCATGCCAACTGAAGGTTTGGAGATCGCCGGCAAGTATCTACGATGAGTGAAATCAACTAGAGTCTGCTCAGCTTCGAGTTGAAGGGGAATAGGGTGAAGAGAGTTTATCTTTCGTCCTAAGTCACAGCCCCTCCAACCAGATGTACTCCTTTGGCAGAAGGGCGAACTAGTCTACCAAATCCTCCTGTCACCATCGAGCACCACTGGTTCATTCTACTTTACTGTAATTCCTTCAGCGGCTTACTTTCGTGCTCTATGACGATAGTTTATCTGATCATTTATCATCTATTGCATTTCATTCATATTTGTCATCTATGTTATTCTCGTCAGACTTCTTACATCGCCTATTCTGTTGCATTCTCATCATTCGCCTAAATCAATACAGTCATTTCATTCACTTCATTTGAGTCTGTTCTCATACATTTCTCTCGGTGTTCATGTCATGATTCATCTCGTGCTACTGCATGTTCGCCTGTTGCATTACCATCATTGTAGTTAAACATGTGGTATCTCAAGCCCGTACCATAATTGCTTCCTATGTTGGTAGATATGCTCCTCAACATCCTGCTTGATTGAGTTCTTTTCTACCGAACCTTATTTCTGCTGCTAAGATTGGGATTAGTTCAAAACATTCCCAAGAATTTTTTTAATCTCCCATTGACCACCCTCTGGTCGATATACTCTCGGTCCTAACAATTGGTATCAGAGCAGGTACTACCTATCTCTGTTTATTAAAGGTCTAACGTCCTTAGAGTTTTGAGTATGTCATATGCAGGTAGATCCTCACACTCAAAGATTTCCTATCTTCGATGGAAATGACTATCTCTACTGGAAAGAGAGAATGAGAATCATACTTCAAGCTATCAACATAGATCTGTGGCAGATTGTGGAAAATTGATACACCATTCAGCAACCTGATGATCCCAGTTCCGATGACAAAGCTAATATGTGGTTGAATGCTGAAGAGAAAGATAGCATCTGTAGTAGTCTGTCAAAAAACATTTTCATTCACTTCCAAAAGCTTGACACTGCAAACCAACTCTGGAATGCCATCAAAAATGCTCATGAAGAATTCATTGTTAGAACAGATCCTCACACTCAAATGCTTCGTGCTATGTTTGCTAGTTTCAGAAGTCTTTGTAAGGAAAGTGCTATGGAACTTACTGATCGGTTGACAAATATTCTTGAAAGACTTCATCAACGAGGAGTAAAAGATATCACTGATAGAGATGTAGTCAACAAGCTGCTGAGCACTCTTGATACAACCTTCGATTCAATCGTAGCTGAAATCAAGCAAAGACTAGACTATGAAGAACTTCACTATGTTGAGGTCATGACACTGTTGTGTTTCCATGAAGAGAAGGTGGAACTTGAGAGTGGAAATCAAGAATCTTCTTCTGAAAGTGAGGGGGAAATTCTCTCACACTATGGAAGCTCCCAAGAAGAGGATGTCGAGAGTCAACACACCATCACAAGGGAACTTGAAATGCTCACAAAAAGGCTAAGTGATCTCAGAAGACAAAACCTATGCCTCACAAATGATGATGCATTAGACTTGCCTCAATCCTCAAGAAAGTTACCTCTGAAAGAAATGAAGTGCTTCAAGTGCAAACAATTCGGTCATCTCATAGTAGACCGTCCTTGCTGGGAAGAAAAACCTAGCAATAGATGGAAATATCTTCACTTCAATGGTTTCACTCGAATGGATCATCATACTAAGCTCCCGTAGAAAAATGAGTCTCCATCATCCTCTTCGACAAGACTACTCACTGACGTGCAAGCATAAGCAATAATCGTATCCAATATGAAGAAAATCTCCCAGCTGAATAGAGTATGTGCTGAAATGAAAATGGATTCTGAAGATGAGACATCTGAATCAGAATCAGATGATGAAGAGCTTCATAGAAGGATAGGAAGGAGCAATGCCTTCATTTCCTATGAATCATCAGGGAAATCACTCAAATCGGATACTGATGATAATGCTTCAAGTGATGATGAGAAAATTGCCTTTTGTCTCATGGTAAAGACCTCTAAGGATCAGGTATCAGCAAAACACCAAAAATCCGTGAATTGATGTTCTCCTCAATACATTACCTATGCTAAACTTGGTAAGATTGCCAAAACTCAACAATGTGAGCTTGAAAAGCTTGAGAAGAATCTTAGGAGATGGAGGATTACTAGTCGAAGAGATGGAGAAGAATCAAAAGTTGATCGAAGAGCATTATGGTTTTTCTTTAACTGTTGATGATCTTTCCAACCGATATGATTCCCTTTCAGTCGACTTCGAGAGTTCATCAGATGAACTCCTTAACAGGAATCAAGAACTCGAGTCACTGAAAGAATCTCATAACACGCTTGTGAAAGAAAAAAACTTCTCTATTAATTGAGCAATCTGTTCGACTTCCTGATGATTTTGTGCCTCCACACTTACAATGTCTAGAACGATGTAATGTTGATTCTAATGTTTAAACATCTAATGTTGTCATCGAGAATATTACAACTACTACGAATGATATTTCTAACCCCTCTACTGAGGAATTTATTGCTATTTCTGATAAAAATTGCAGATTACAGAAGTTGCTTGAGACAGGACTACTAAAGAGCCTCAAGGCGCATCAAACTCTCCTTGATGTGCTCAAGAAGTCAATACTACACAAAAATCCTCGAAAGGAAGGATTGGTTTCGAAAGAAAACTCAACGTTGATAGAACCTACTGGACTCCTGAGCAATATCCTCGAACAAGTTGGGTTCTTGCCAAAAGTAAAACTCTCGAACCTGCAATTCTTTCTAAATATAACTCCCACATTTCTACTATTTCTTATGAGTCTGATGACTCAAACTACAAATTCTTCAAACAAAAGAATGGTAAGGTCTTTCCTCGGTATGCTGGAACTAACTGGTCTGGTCCACCCAAGAAGCAAATCTGGGTGAACAAGTCCATTATTGAAAATGTACCCATCACTGCTAACTTGAATATACAGAGTGATTTTCTTCAAACAAATCATTGTCATTCGCGAATTTGAGGTGAAACCTCTACGAATGGATTTTAGTTCAACTCTTGATAGAAGGAGTACTTGCGTACCTCCTCAAATCATTATGCTATATTGTTGTTGCTAGTTCTCTGTGTTTTCGTTCGTATGTTTTGTTTTTGTTCGTTGTGTTTGTGTTTTGTCCGAATATCAACTCACTGAGAGATCCGTGGTTTTGTGTTTCCTCTCGTTTCGCTGAGTGTTTTGCTTTGGACCCTGTTATCCCTCTATTCTTTCTCATCCAATCTATGTTGTCTGTCATAAGCATGCAATTTGATTTGAAGAAGATTTTAGTCCGACGTCCTTGGTCACGAAAGAAATCGACTTCGAACTTTAATTTGTTTTTAGCATTTTCCCTTCTTCAAATCTTTCGGCCTCCCTATCTATTTCCGAGATTTTCACAGCAAACAGTTTCCACGTGCCCACAATCCTCAAGATCGTGATCATGTCCGCTAAATGTGGAACATCCCTCTTCTATAGGTCGTAGATTTCGGAGAGGTGGTTCTTCTCGCAGGCTATAAATACCCCTCCTAGCTTCTTCTTCCTTGAACCCTCATTCACCTCCTCCCAAGCCCATGCTTGAAGCAACACCATCAAAGTGCCTCGCCATGCAACTTTGGTGAAGTCTCTTCACAGTTGGTCGCACTAGTGCGGTAAATCTTCCTTCCCGCATTGCCGTAGTCGATCCATGCTACCATGTTAGGGCGGCTGGATCTGGAACTGTTCTTGTCCTCGTCTCTGTTGTAGGGAAGTTCTTACCAACACATTTTCTTTGATTTATTTCTTTGTGTTAGATCCTTAGGAATCACTAGGTCATGACTGGTACGGTTTGTAGCTTTTTCCTCATACTAGTTTTCCTAGATCTAGGGTTCAGGAGTACTTCTCCGAAAGATTAGATAGTCATACTCAACTTAACCATTCTAAGGCATGCTGCAAATCTACCGATGATATCTTTTCAAAAGTGTACCATGAATTTGTTCTTTCCGAAAATATTCTATTTTAATTCAAAAATGATTCTAGGCATGTTTATGACCCTACCCCATTTTCCCTCGTATCTATTCTGTTTCACAGGTTGGTCAGCACAGAGTCCGGAAGAGCATTCTAGTTCCGAAGGAGAATTGCCTCAGTTGCCACCAATGTCTGAACGAATGAGATTGAATGATGGAGGAAAATCATCAAAGTCCCCCAAAACACTAAAGAAGAAATTCGAGTCTGAATCCGAAGAAGAAGATGATGACATTCCCTTAGCGCACAGTCAGCCTGAGGATGAACTGGTCACTGATGCACTGACTCTTT
This sequence comes from Triticum urartu, assembly GCF_003073215.2. Taxonomy (NCBI): domain Eukaryota; kingdom Viridiplantae; phylum Streptophyta; class Magnoliopsida; order Poales; family Poaceae; genus Triticum; species Triticum urartu. The sequence continues at coordinate 337,746,025 of NC_053023.1, forward strand.
TACCTGATGGAAATCCAAAGAAGGGTGGTCGTGGCAGAGAGAAAAACACTACTACTAAGATGTGTGAACCAGATGGCTACAGAACTCCACCTGGAGTTGAAACAACAACTGAGCGAAATAACAGGCTACAAAGGATTCGCCGTCACTGGGTGAAGAAATGGTTCTACTATGAAAACATTCGCAAGAAATATCAAATTCTGTTTGATTTCACTCCTCCATGGAATGATTGCATAGCTGATAACTGCATCGGCCCGGATGATGAAAAGGCCAGGCCTCCTCAGCCATCAACTACTCATCCTGACTCCCTCACCATTGTTGATTTTGCCGAGGAAGTGGAAACGAGAAAAAAGGCCAAAGCCAAGCGTGAAGCTAGGGCTGCGAAGAAAAATCAAGTTGAAGAGAGAAACGGTGCACTGACTCAGCAAGACGTACAGAGGAAAAATGATCGTGCTTCAAAAGGAAGCAAGTCCAGAAAGTCAGTTTCCCCTCAAGCTCCTCGAAAGAAATCCGTTGCCAGGAAATTCAAGACGGCTGCTTCTGACTCATCTAATGAGTATTCCGATGGAGATGCTCCTGATGAAATACCCTTATATGATCAACGTGATCTTCTAAACAAGCCACAGAAGACTCCTTCACCGCTGAAAGTTTCACCCCCACTAAGGAAATCACCAAGACATGCACCCACTCCAGTCCCTGACAAACCTTCGGGTTCTACTGCCCCTTCTACAGAGAAAAAATTGTTGTCTAAAGAGAAAGCTGAAGTTTCTGCTAATAAAGCCAAACTCGGTTTTCCTGCTTCCACAGAGGAACAGAAATATGACTTCAATCTCATGATTGATGTAATTGAGAGTGTTTCCTACAATGCAAAATCTATTGATTTAAGCAGTCTGGGACTTCCTGATGACGTTCCCAAAAATTGTAACGAAACATTTCATTCAGCTGAGGAAAATTACCAAGAAGCTGAATCGGGTTGTCAAGGACAAGGAAACCCTCGAACAAATGAGAAGAGATGCCAACACTAAATCTAAAAGAAAAGGTGTGAATAAAAAGATTGTTGAGCTCACCAAGGCTCTCAGTGTCATGAGGAATGACAAAACCGAGTGGCGCTCACGTCCGAAAATGGAAGTATCTCAGCTGTGTGACCGACGGAATGATGAAATTGACCGTCAGGCAGAACTTGCTTGAAAAAGAATCAATGAAGAAAAACGTCAGAAAGCTAAGGCAAGAGCTAACAAACTGAAAGGAATCAGGAATCAACGCCCTCAGACTGCTGCTGATGCTCCTATTGACTCAAGCACTCCTCTGTAGCCGATTCCACCATCCCCACCTCCTGAGGACGAATCCATGCAGCAAGCTGAGCCTGTGGAGGTCATCATTCCTACTCCAGCTTCCTAAGAACCTGATGTAGTTGATATCTTTCTGAACAAGTCTGATGAAGAAAAAGCTTTGCCTAAGCACCAAGCCATAGATGATAAAACTGATGAAGAGAATGAGGTTGAGAAGACAGACCCATCATGATAGAGGTAAGGATGTCCCAATGTTCCAATAAGATAGCTATCATTTTCTGTAGGAGTCGACGTTGACGATCCGACTACGAACGTGCGAGATGTCGCGCCTTAGCAATCGCTAAACCAACTTCCGAGGGGTTATTGACCACACCGGAGCACGATCAACATGACCACGAGGGTCTATTTCCTACAGGCAAACGAAGAATAGGCAAGAAACTAAGATTGCAATCTGTACATTGCGAATATAAGATGAAAGCTATATTGATCAAGGTGGGGTTCTATGACGCCTTGGTCTGGTCCTTGAACACAAATGAAGTACGTGAAGTTGTAGCTATGTCGAACTTCTAATCCAAACAAAACCCAAAGTCTAAACGACACCCTTAGGGTTGTATATATGGAGGAAGAGGGGGAATTTTGTGGCCCTTGGAGGAGGGGTCCGAAACCAACCCTAACTCTTGTTTCCCCACACATACGGACTCTAAAAACAACCTATACTCAAGTATTTCGAAATTACATGGGCCACGCCCAATAATAAGGTGATGCATAACCTATAATAGCCACTGGATGAAATTTGTGAAGTGGCATATTGTATATTTCATCCAAGCCTTCATGCACTCAGTACGGCGGCTTCAAACTACTGAAATCATCACTAAAAACTCTGTTCTTGTTCCCCTTGAGCATACCATCATCTACATGCTTGTTCTTGCTCCAATATTCATCCTTCTCCAAGCTAGCCCCCTCATTTGTAAGCAAAACAAATGAATCCAATTTAGGCAGCATCATATTCTCATGAACATTAGAATCATTACCAAGAAAAAAAAAGTACCTGGTAATTTAATTGGCGTGTGCAAGATGTAGTAATTGGTCAAGTATGTATAGCAGCAGGGGTTGTGGGTGTAACAATGGTATTGATGTCCTCATCATCGTCCCCTTCTTGAAATGAAGTCGTCCTCGACGAAATCTCATCTTCCTCACCCAAATAAGGCTTGAAATCTGCAATGTTAAAAGTGGGACTAACCCCAAAATCTGCAGGCAACTTAAGTTTATATGCATTATCATTTATTTTCTCTAACACCTTAAAAGGACCATCAACACGTGGCATTAGCTTTGATTGGCGCAAATCAGGAAATCTATCCTTACGCAAATATAACAAAACAAGATCTCTAGGTCCAAACACAACATGTTTTCTACCCTTATCTCCAGCAAGTTTATATTTAGTATTCGTACGCTCAATGTATTCCTTAGTTAACTAATGCATTTTAAAGATCAATTTAGCACATTGTTTAGCATCAAAATTAACCTTCTCCGAAGATGGAAGAGGCAACAAATCAATATGTGCACGAGGTAGGAAACCATACACAATTTCAAAAAGGCACATCTTAGTATGGAATGTAATGAACGATTATAAGCAAATTCAATATGAGGCAAACATTCTTCTCACATTTTCTTATTATTCTTCAAAACAGCCCTAAGCATAGTAGAAAATGTTCTATTGACAACTTCAGTTTGTCCATCACTTTGGGGGTGACAACTAGTACAAAAAAGCAGTTTAGTCCCCAACTTAGCCCATAAACATCTCTCAAAGTGGCTAAATTTTTTTTTATCACAGTCTGAAACAATAGTATTTGGCACACCATGCAAACGAATAAATTCACAAAAGAACACATCAGCAACATTAGCAGCAGCATCGCTTTTATGACATAGTATGAAGTGTGCCATTTTCAAAAATCTATCCACGACAACAAATATGCTATCCCTCCCCTTCTTTAGATATATCCTTCCATGGAACACTAGGTACATGCAAAGGCATATAAAAACCATGAGGATTGAGTCGTGACTTAGCTTTGACATGTAGTGCAGCAAGCAACAAAATGCTCAACATCTCGTCTCATCTTTGGCCAAAAGAAATGTGTAGCAAGTACATCCTCTGTCTTCTTGCCACCAAAGTGTCCCATTAATACTCCTCCGTGTGCTTCCTGCAACAGCAAAAGACGAATGGAGCTAGCTAGAATGCGTAGCTTGTTAGCACGAAACACAAATCCATCATTAACAACGAACTTGTTCCATGCTCTCCCTTCTTTACAATTTGCAATGCATCTTTAAATTCAGCATCATGCACATATTGATCTTTGATGGTCTCCAAACCAAATATTTTCAAGTCAACTTGTGAAAGCATAGTATAACGACGAGACAATGCATCAACAATAACATTTTCTTTACTCTTCTTGTGTTTAATGACATAAGGGAAAGCCTCAATGAATTCAACCCATTTAGCATGTCTACAGTTCTGTTTTGCTTGACTCTTAATGTGTTTCAAAGATTCATGATCAGAATGTATAACAAAATCTTTGGGCCATAAATAATGTTGCCATGTTTCTAAGGTCAGAACAAGAGCATATAATTCTTTATCATAAGTAGTATAATTCAGGATAGGCCCACTCAATTTCCAGAAAAGTATGTAACAGGTTTGCAATCTTGTAATAACACACCCCCTAATCCAATACCACTAGCATCACATTCAAGCTCAAAAGTCTTATTAAAATCAGGAAGTTGGAGTAAAGGAGCATGTGTCAACTTATCTTTCAAAACCGTGAAGGCTTCTTCCTGTGCGGTACCCCAAACAAAAGGCACATCCTTCTTTGTAAGCTCATTGAGAGGTACAGCAATGGTGCTGAAATCTCTCACACAACGCCTATAGAAACCAGTGAGGCCAAGAAAACTCCTCACTTGTGTGACTGTTTTGAACTGTGGCCAACTCTCAATAGCTTCAATCTTGGCTTTATCAACTTTAATTCCCTATGGAGTAACAACGTAGCCAAGAAAAGATACTCGTTCAGTGCAAAAGGTGCACTTCCCGAGGTTACCAAACAAACGTGCATCACTTTGAGCAATAAAAACAGCATGTAAATGTTCCAAATGTTCCTCCAAAGATTTTCTATAAATCAGTATATCATCAAAATAGACTACCACAAATCATCCAATGAAGGCACATAAGACTTCGTTCATTAATCTCATGAAAGTACTAGTTGCATTAGTTAACCCAAAAGGCATGACTAACCAATCATATAATCCAAACTTAGTTTTAAATGCTATTTTCCATTCATCTCCCAATCTCTTAGAAATTTGATGGTATCCACTACGCAAATCAACTTTGGAGAATATTTTAGATCCACTCAATTCATCAAGCATATCATCTAGCCTAGGAATAGGATGACGATAATGAATAGTAATATTATTAATGCCTCTACAATCAACACACACGCGCGACGCACCATCCTTTTTTGGCACTAGTATAATAGGAATAGCACAAGGTCTAAGAGATTCGCATATATAACCTTTGTCGAGCAGCTCCTATACTTGACGCATAATCTCCTTCGTCTCCTCTGGATTAGTATGGTCTGGTGCACGGTTGGGTAGTGATGCACTGGGAATTAAGTCAATCTGATGCTCAATCCCTCGAATAGGTGGTAATCCTGGTGGCATGTCTTGTGGAAAGACGTCAGCAAACTCCTGTAAAATGTTAGTGACAGCAGGAGGCAAAGAGGAAGACATGTCCTCGAATGAAAATAACGCCTCTTTGCACACAAAAGCATAGCAAACAGATTTGTTGCAATCTAGATCATCAATATCAGATTTGGTAGCAAGTAAACATCCACTTTTCAATTCAATTTCAGAAGCAACACTAGAAGGCTAATTATTAGGTTTCATTTATTGCTCAAATTCTTTTGCCACTATCTGATTTTCACTCTTATTTTTCTCCTGTTTTCCTTTACTAGCTCGATTAATATCATCCTTCAAAATGGAATCAGGAGTCATAGGAAGCAAAGTAATATGTTCATACTTATGAACAAGAATATACTAATTGTTTCTACCATGGTGTATAGAATTTTTATCAAATTGCCATGGTCTACCAAGTAATAAGGAACATGCTTGCATGGATACCACATCACAATCAACAAAATCAGCAAATGTAGCGATACTAAAATACACATGAATAGTGCGTGTTACCTTAACCTTGTCATTGTTGTTAAACCATTGGATGTAGTAAGGATGTGGATGTGGTCTTGTAGTGAGAAACAGCTTCTCCACCATCTCCATGCTAGGCAAGTTGTTGCACCTCCCTCCATCTATGATGACGCAGACAGAACGTTCCTTCGCAACTCCCTTTGTATGGAACAAATTATGCCTCTAATTTTGCTCAGCTTGTGTGACCTGCACACTCAATACATGTCGAGCAACTAAACTTTCATACCTGTCAGCATCTTCAGCAGCCATGTATTACGTCTCATGATCAGAATCATCTCCACCATGTTCTTCACTTGTAATAACAGCAAAAGTCTCCTCCTCATAGTCATTGGCAGACTCATACCCACCATCCTCAGTAGTAACCAACACATGCTTAGATGGGCATTCTCTCGCATAAAGACCTCCACCCTTGCAACGACGACAAATAATTTCCTGTGTATGCCCTGTTGATGCGATGGATGAAGAAGAGCTTTGTGCGGGACCGGAAGGTGTACTCCTAGCAGATGGTGGTGGTGGTGCCTGTTTTCTTGTATCTCGGTTGGAATTGGCGGCTGAAGTCAGTGGTGTTGCGGTAGTACGTGTAGGAGTAGATGATGTATGTGGTGTCCATGATGAAGATCGACGTGCAGAAAAATTAGTTCGCGCCAACGCCTGTCGATCCTACACTTCACGTTCAGCTTCGCAAGCAAGATGGAATAAATGAGTGATATTATTATACTCCTTATATTCTAGAATGGTCTGAATCTCTTTATTTAAGCCACCCATAAAACATGCAAGCATAGCTTCATTATCCTCAAAATACCACATCTAATCATGCCAGTTTGTAATTCCTGATAATATTCTTCTATCGAATTTTTTCCTTGTCTTAAACGCTGCAATTTTTGTAGTAATTCTTGTTGATAATAAGGTGGAAACCAGCGTGTATGCATAGAAGTTTCCAAAGCAGCCCAAGTAGTAGGGATATTATCATGATATAATCTACAATGTTCAGAGCACCAAACAAAAGCAAAATTACTGAATTCACAAACAGCAGCAGCAACATGGCTATCCTCGGGATACTGTAAGCATGTGAAACGTTGTTCAGTTTCTAACTCCCAAGTAAGATATACATCAGGAATGTAGCTACCCTCAAATGGTGGGATATTCAATTTTATTTTAGGAATATGGTCATAATCTCGTACGTGAGGTGGTGCTGGAGCCCTAACGTTGCGATTATATGCATGAGATGGACTTGGTGGTGGTGGTGGTGGTTGCACGTAGTTCTAATTTTGATCAACCTCATCCTCGTAATAGTCCTCCATCTCTCCACTAGTAGAAGGAGCTACAGAAGCATCAACAGCAGTAGCAGCGGCACCAGAATTTTGTCCTGGATCAAGAGGAACATGGACCGCTCGGTGGACGGCTGTCTCGCGACGTGGAGGTGATTGTTGTTGGTGCTATTGTAATGGTGTAGCAGATGCAGGTGGTGGTTGTGGAAGACGCACGAGTACTTCATCGAACTTGACATCCAACTTGGTGTCAATTGTCTTGTCAACGTCATCAATCCTCTCCAATACCTTTCCAAAACTGGCCATGACATCTTCCACCTGTTGACTCAACATGTGCTGAAATTTATCATGAAGCTCCTTCTTCGCCATGTTCCCCCAGTCAATCTCATCGGCTTGCCATGGTTAGCGGCAATAGAAACACAGAAGAATCTGATCCTACACACTACTAGAAAGTGACAGTGTTTCACAAATCCGTCAAGCAAATCTCAAATTCTTACCAGTTCTTACCCAATAGCAGGTGGTGATCGACAACCGTTGTAGTCAAAACTCTCAAAGCTTGGATAGAGCGATTACCAGGGAGAGTCAAACTCATGACGTAGATGTATGTGGAGCCGGGAAGGCTTATAATATGGTAGAAAAGTTAATTCAACTAATATGATGGAGCACTATATACAAAGATGCAAAGTTGAATAAACGCTCAACGACGGTATTGTGCTAGTCCTAGGCTAGACCATGCTAGAGACGCGAGCCTAAAACACTAATAAAATGAAGATGCTGAACGTAAACAAGGGAGGAGCACACTCTGAATCTCTTTATTTTTATTTTTTTTCACCTTTTTCCTCTTTTTTTTGCTTCGCAATAAATTTTCTCAAAAAAGTGTACAAATCACTACTGCAGGATGCTGCTAACGCGACACTACGATCAAAGATCCTTCGAAAAAACTGTGTGCGATGCAATAATCGCAAACGGTGGTGTAAAAAACCGTCAAAAAAGGTGCAAAACATTTGTGATGGCCGACCCATCAATCACGGTTCAGATTTTAGTTGCGTGTGCGATGCAGGGCATACGTTTGATCCAGACGAACTGTTTGCGATTAGACAGAACAAAAGAAACGGGCAGCCATACAAATGTGTATGTGATATACGGCATATAGTTCACTTCTATGAACTATTTGCTATTAGGGAAAGCAACAGAAACGGCCAGCCAGATCAAGGTGTGTGTGATATACGGCATACGATTCAGTCGAATGAATTGTTTTCGATTAGGGAAGAGAACATAAATGGTTCAACTTAACAAGATGTGTGTGATAAGCGGCAAAAAGGCCCGAAGGTTAATTCGAGAACAAGTACACAGAGATAAATTTGACATACATGACTTATAAGTTCTAGAGAAATCATATCACTTTTTTTTGTAAAACATTTAATTGTGTTGAATGTATATAGTGCTCCGTCCTATTAGTTGAATTAACCCCGAGGTCCATGTTTTGGAAACATGTCGTAAAGTAACGGGATAGACCTTTGTTCAAGCCAATCAACATGTGTTCAAAAAAAAATTATCAAAAAAGTAACGAGATAGACCTTCTTCAAGCCAATCAACATGTGTACAAAAAACAAAAAATGTCATAAATTACAAAACAAGGACCTCAAGGTTAATTCAAGTAATATGATGGAGCACTATATACATTCAACACAATTAAATGTTTACAGTGACCCATCACATCAGTTAAATTAACATCGAGGCCACTTTCCATCTGGTCACCCATTTGATGACTACTCAAGCCTCAGCATAGTTAACTTGGGAGTTCTGTTAGATGAGCTATTGGTAGGGAAGATGGTCCTTGCTGCTGTAGGATCCCTCTTTGCATCCTTTATTGGGCACCCAGATGACCGACTATTGCCACCCAATGGTCAATGCCACGACCCCCACATGGCAGTTTTTGCAGCGGGTAACCACATCGTCACGCCGTGCCCTGTGCAACCACATGCACACGAACGTGTGTGATCGTGTGCCCGCCCCAAACACTGGCAGCACAACTTATAAATTGACAGATGGAGTACTAGTTACAATGATGCATATAATTAAGCAAAGCGATCGCACATGTGTATTGACTGGAACGAGAATGGAAAAGCACAATAAGAATTAAGGCCACGATGTTGCGATCGCAGTGGTGGTTACACGATGCAAGAAGAAAGATGCATCCATCAAGTACAACCTCCTCCTCCTCAAATCAGTGCACCGGGCCACCAACCGGCGGCTAAGGAGCGGTGGCTTTTGTGGCGAGCTCAAGGTGCTTCTCAGCAAAGGCATGCAAGGCTTCCAGCCGGTTGAAGAAGGCCAATGTAGTAGCGTCCTCACTGGCCTTGTAGATACATATGTACACGATTTGCTCGTACACGTGGATGTGTAGGTCGACGAATTCTTGCAGGGTGAGGCACCTTGCGGCGAGGGCGACCCCCAGGTGGACATTCTTCGTGGCGTCGGTGGGCAGTCACAGGACCACCAATGCTTGAAAGAGGTTCCGACCGTGGAGGCTGATTACGGTGGTGGGCAATGAGGAGCCCGGGTGTGCGCGCTCGAGGAGTACGACGATGTCGTCTGCGAGCTTCTGGACGACGGTGAACTTGTTGGTGGTGGCAACAATCATCTGGTCCAACTGAGAGTAGTAGCTGGCGTCGACGGTGGCCATCCACCAGCCGGTCGCCAACACCGCCTGGAGACGATCCTCGGTGCCATGCCTCAGACTGGTGTCATGGACCATCTGGCACAGCCGCTGGCCGCTCGCGCACATCACCACCATGGTTCTGGGGTGAGCACTTTTGCGCTTATTAGTGTAGGTGCTTAGGCAAATGCTTAGGTGCGTATGATGTGTTACAAGCATTGGAATGGAGGGGCGCCTTTATATGAGTGCAAACTGCATTGCATTCACATCATGCTCCCTCTTTTCCCGGTCCTCCTGCCATTACTTCCCTCATGCATTCACACGATACTCATTGAAGGAGGATGCATCAGTGGCCGTTCAACATTTCAGGAACCGCTACCCTCTCCCTCGTCTACATTAAACCTGTATCGGGAACTGCGCCGCTTGCTGACAAATCAAATAGTACTGCGTCGCCTGCTGCACGCCCGGCTGAACACGCCTCCTCGCCTCCATATATGCTTAATTATAGAATTTTAGTTGCAAAAATTAGATACTTCTAGTGATTTTTAGCTTCATATTTTGACAAATCGCAGTGTTACAAGGTTGACAAATGGCAACGTTACTAGATCAACAAATGCCAATCTTTCCAGTTGGAAAAATGGCAACATACCCAATATGAAAGATGCAAATCTTACAAAATTGTTTGTAAGTGGTTGCACATGGGTCATCCAAAAGAACCGTTTGCATTCAACAGATGCAAAAATCCTGGTCTCACTTTCCATACAGGTGTTCTACCTAAAACGTTTGTGATCAAGAGAAAATAAACCTATAGCCATTAAAAACCAAGACACATGGCGTCAAGTGAATGGTTAACAGAATGCACACGGTTTGAATTATACAAACGTTTGAGATATTAAAGTGGCAGCTATTTTTCAAAATGCCTTTGTTGGCTGTTATTCGAGTGCGTCTTCTCTCAAAATGGACATGAAAAATACCACAACATGTCGGGTGCCATTCCACGATAGCATGCCAAGTTTCATGAATTTTAGACGAGTTTTGGATTTACTATAATTTAAAAACAAAGTATCTCAACATTTTGCCGACAATCGACGGTGCCCTGGTGTTTGAAATTCATTCCCATTTCTTGCATTGGATGTAAGCATGCACCCTAGGACAAAGATTTGATTTTTCAACCAATTTATATGCACTGGAGCATGTGCATGTAGTTCAAATTTGAATTATGCACATAAATGCATTGAAAACTTAGTTAATGCATCAAAATGTCCAAACGAACCCTGAAAAATCACCAAAATTGACACAACACTCCTGTTGTTCTATGTTGACACGAGAAAAAAATTGAAAGCAATAAGAGGCAATGGATATCGTTCTGTCCCCAAAGGTGGGACGTTCCCTACCGAAACCATCATGCTTTTTGTGAGAAGCTCTAGTTTGTGAGAAGCATATACCCAAACCTGCCCCAAATGGGACAAAAAATTTACCACGACATGTTGATGCCGCTCCATGATAGCATGGGAAGTTTCATGAATTCCAGGCTAGTTTTGGATTTACTAGAATTTAAAAACTAGGTATCTCAATGTTTGCGGCTGAGTGACGGTGGCAGGGTATTTGTCATTCATTCACATTTCTTGCATGTGACCTAAGAATGGAACCAAGGACACATATTTGAATTTTCAACCAATTTGTATGCATTAGAGCATGTGCATGTACTTCAAATTTGAATTATGCACATGAATGCATTGAAAACTCAGTTAATGCATAAAAAAGTCCAAACGAACCCCGAAAAATCCCCAAAATTGACACAACACTCCTGTTGTTCTATGTGGACACTAGAAAAAAATTGAAATCGAGAAGAGGCAATGGATATGGTTTTGTCCCCAAAGGTAGGACGATCCCTACGAAACCATCAGGCTTGTTGTAAGAAGCTCTGGTTTCTGAGAAGCATATCCCCAAACCTGCCCCAAATGGGACAAAATTTTTACCACAACATGTTGATGCCGCTCCATGATAGCATGCCAAGTTTCATGAATTTATGACGTGTTTCGGATTTACTAGAATTTAAAAACCAGGTATCTCAATGTTTGCGGCCGAGTGACAGTGGCAGGGTATTGGACATTCATTCCCATTTCTTGCATGGGAACTAAGCATGCAACCAAGGACACAGATTTGAATTTTCAACTAATTTATATGCATTAGAGCTTGTGAATGTAGTTCAAATTTGAATTATGCACATGAATGCATAGAAAACTCAGTTAATGTATAAAAATGTCCAAGCGAACCCCGAAAAATCCCAAAAATTGACACAACACTCCTGTTGTTCTATGTTGACACTAGGAAAAAAATTGAAATTGAGAAGAGGCAACGGATATTGTTTCGTCCAGAAAGGTGAAACGTTCCCTACCAAAACCATCACGCTTGTTGTGAGAAGCTCTGGTTTATGATAAGCATATACCCAAACCTGCCCCAAATGGGACAAAAATTTTACCACGACATGTTGATGCTGCTCAATGATAGCATGCCAAGTTTCATGAATTTCGGACGACTTTAGGATTTACTAGAATTTAAAAACCAGGTATCTCAATGTTTGCGGCCGAGTGACAGTGGCAGGGTATTGGACATTCATTCCCATTTCTTGCATGGGAACTAAGCATGTAACCAAGGACACAGATTTGAATTTTCAACTAATTTATATGCATTAGAGCTTGTGCATGTAGTTCAAATTTGAATTATGCACATGAATGCATAGAAAACTCAGTTAATGTATAAAAATGTCCAAGCGAACCCCGAAAAATCCCAAAAATTGACACAACACTCCTATTGTTCTATGTTGACACTAGGAAAAAAATTGAAATCGAGACGAGGCAACGGATATTGTTTCGTCCAGAAAGGTGAAACGTTCCCTACCAAAACCATCACGCTTGTTGTGAGAAGCTCTGGTTTATGATAAGCATATACCCAAACCTGCCCCAAATGGGACAAAAATTTTACCACGACATGTTGATGCTACTCAATGATAGCATGCCAAGTTTCATGAATTTCGGACGACTTTAGGATCTACTAGAATTACAAAAGCGAGTACGTCAACATTTGTCGGAGAGCCATGGTGCCGTGGTTTTCGAAATTCATCCCCATTTCTTGCATGGAACATAAGCATAAACCCGTGGACACATATATGATTTTACAACCCATGCTGGTGCACCGGAGCATGTGCACGTAGTTTAGTTTTGAATTGTGCACCTGAAATGGCTACAAAGCCAATTTAATGTATAAATTGTCCAAACGAACCTTGAATAATTCCAATTCTTTTACGACACACATATAGTTGCATGTTCACTATAGATAAAAGGTCTTGCAATTCAAACACCGTCCATTGCCGCTGTTGCCCCATTATGTAATTCAAATGAAGACGAAAAATCAAGTATATCCCACACAGTTTATTATAACCAATTGTGTGAGATGCAGCACAAAATAACTTTGAGCACCGTTGGAGTATAGTACGCATACAGCTTATGCAAGAAGGTGGGACGGCTATAGTCCACAGCCCACTCTGAATAAGGGACCGTGTCTGATGACACTTTGTGTGCTAGTTTTTTCGCTGAGCGATTCCAAATATTTGGCTTCTGCGGAAATCTACCTCCCCGCCCCCTCCCCCTTACCAAAAGCCACATTTCCCATGTTTCCGCCTTCCTTTCCAAGTTGAAACCTTCACTCCTTGCTTGCAGCGCCGCCTCCTCGCGGGCGAGCCTCCTTCACGCTGTTCGGCCTCGTCTATCCCAGCAGGTAATCCACACCCGACCCCTATCCTCCTCCTTCCACATCCCACATGCCCCGACCGCCAGCACGACACCTTCCACCCAAATCACCGAACCCTCCACCAAGTGCCACCTTAAGCCATGGTGCACGCAGTATAGCTAGGAGCTCAAGGAGCATTTGGCAGCGGAGAAGCAAATCGCGGCCGCACGCGTGGATGAGGTCGCGATGGCTTCCATTCATGTCGACCCCCAGATCTTGGAGGAGCACCTCGTCGTCGAGGCCACCATCTATGCTCACGCGCAAACGCCGCGACGCGGTTGGCTACTTTAAATGACAATTCATGGTGTTTTCTCGAGGCCACCATTGGTGCCTTCGACGAAGACTACAAGGTGTTTTCTCAGCGTGCACGTGCTTACCTCATCTCGAGAGCCGGCAGGTTGGTGCCCTGAGCGGCTCAGGAAACTCACCACTATGACGAGGGCACCCACGATGCGGAGGCCTCACCCTCTTCCATGTCCAAGGAGCGAATCATCATCGATATCTCCGACAATGGGGAGTAGCTTGTCTTAATAGCTCATTATAAGGACCCATGTTAAATTTGCTAGCTACTGCCTTTCCTTAACAAATTCTAGTGGATTGTGCTATCTAGTTTTACCATGCAATCTTCTGCTCTAGAGTATATGTTCTATATGTCATGCAATGTGGTGTTCAGTTAACTGTTTGGTTCAATTATGCAAATGTGATGTTCAATTTTTCAGGGTGCAATTTTCCAAGTTGTCAAGCATGCCTGGTTTGGTTAACTATCTAATCTTCATTTAGGAGTATGTTATATTGTGCAATGTGGTGCTCAGGTACCGTTTGGTTCATTTGTTGTGGTGTTTAGTTAACTAGTTGGTTCAATTCTGCAATACGATGTTCAATTGTTGTGGGTGCATTCTGTTATTGTATACCATGTGAGAAATAAATCAAATTTGGTTGTACAAAATACATGAGAAACAAATACAAGTGCTATATTTCCAAGTTGTTAATCATGCTTTGTTTGGTTAACTGTCTGATCTTCTATTAGGAGTATGTTATATTGTGCAATGTGGTGCTCAATTAATGTTTGGTTCATTTGTTGTGGTGTTTACCTAACTGCTTGGTTCAATTCTGCAATGTGATGTTCAATTGTTGTGGCTGCATTCTGTTATTGTATACCATGTGAGAAATAAATCGAATTTGGTTGTACTAAATACATGAGAAACAATACAATTGCTATATTTGCAAGTTATTAAGCATGCTTGGTTTGGTTAACTGTCTGGTCTTCTATTATGAGTATGCTATATTGTGCAATGTGGTGCTAAGTTAACATTTGGTTCATTTGTTGTGGTGTTTAATTAACTGCTTGGTTCAATTCTGCAATGCGTTGTTCAATTGTTGTGGCTGCATTCTGTTATTGTATACCATGTGATGAATAAACTGAATTTGGATGCACTTAATACATGAGAATCATATACAAGTGCTATATTTCCTAGTTCTTAATCATGCTTGGTATGGACAAATGGGTTTTCCATGTGGTTTGAATTAATATGATGAACCTGCAATGTGCTTATTTATCATCAACATATTTTACTAATAGCATGTGAACCCTTACTTAACCTGATGACTAACTACCTTATATGTGTTGCAGGGAAACAATGGGAAGCACTAAGGTTTACAAGATGGTACTAACTATTATACCTTGCCTTTTTATTCCTTTGCCCCATTTCCAATATAGATAAGATATTTATGCACATCCTTGTTTTCAGGCCTTTCCAAAGCAGTTCACTCATGATTACCTCTCAAACCACCTATATGGTCAGGAGGCGAGGTAAGTTTTCATACAACACCCACGGTTCAATATTCAAGTGTTCCTGAAGAGGTCGAAGGATGGACGGTCAATCATCCGAAGGCAGTGGCCTAAAGTTACAAAGACCTTCAACATGAATGAAGGCTCAATATCCGCGTTCTGCCTCAGCAGTTTTCCAGATGAGATTCATCTGCCTATGTACCATCTATGATGCTAATTTAGAAAGGTTCTAGATGTTGCATGTGAAATTTAGTGCTGGTGCAATTGTGTAATGGGGTAGCTGAGTGCTGAAGCTATATCATGTTGTACTCGGATGTATTTTACTTATGAAATGCTGTTTCCTTAATATGGAAATGAAATATATTATGTGCTTAATATGAATGTCAATTAGATTAGTAAATGGATTATTAATAATAGGGCAATTAGCCTACAAATTGGGTTTTCCTATTGCAAACGGTTATTGAGAAAACACCGTGGGTGATGACCTCAGGCAACGCACACAGTTTCTTGGAATAAACCGTGTTGGATCAATGAACAATCACACATGACATTCTCTTGAAAACTGTTTGTGTTACTCCACCTTGTGCAAACGTTTTCCCTGGAGTGACTGTGTGGGATGTATATACGAACGAAAACGTTTAGTGGGGACTAGCTGCTTTCTCGCTTGGCCGAGCTCCTGCTCGGCCCGCTCTAGTCTCTACTTTAGTCCGGAGACTTCGGTAGTGTGCACAGTCGCAGCCAACAATGACGCCTGCTTATTCATATAAGACATATTTAGTTAGTCTCCTGCGAAAATAAACTGATCCTATGTCTGACTTTTCTTTCCGAACACTGAACAGTGTCTCAGGGGCTACTGTCTATATGGGGATTTTCTCTTTTGCGTCACTTACCTCAAAACTTGTCAGCAGACTGCTGCAGGCTTCGGTTAGTCCGCTCTTGATGGACTGAACCCTTTCAATCACCGTACCCATAAGGATATGGTGTTCATCCACAATGGAAGCGCCTCGTAGTGCTTCCAGCAGATTATCCGGTGCCTCTTGTTTGACAGAGGTCACCGGCAGAACAGGCACACCCCCTTCTTTCAAAGGAGGTTGCCCGCAGGATTCCGGAGCCGTATAGGTCTCCGAACTTGTACTCTGCTGGGGGCCTAATTGAGCAAGGCCCCCATCCCCGGTCGCCATGGGGGTCTGCTCCCCCATGTGTCCGGCAGCCGAGGTTGAGCCCCCTGGAGCCACCCTGGCGGCCTCCTGAACCTCTCCCTCGCCGGGGAAGGTCCTTCGGGACAACACCTCGTCGTCACCCTAGGTCGTGGGAGAGTGAGCGGCCGGCGGTGACTCACTGGCCATCGCCTTCGAATCCAACGAACCTCTTGATGAGGATCGCTGGGAGCTGTCATGGGCCGGACTGCACCGGCATCATTTAAACATATTAATATCATGAAGCAAGAGAGGCCGGATGTATGGACGTATGCGGGTTTTTAGTACTTACGACACGACCAGAGGCTTGTTTCGGGGGCGTCGCTCCGGGCTATTGTCGACGTCCTATGCGGAGTTATCCGCAGGAGGACCCTTCCCCCTCTTGGGCGCCTCCGCCTCCAGATTTGTGGAGGCTGCCCTCTTCTTCTTCCCCCCATCAGGGGGAGAGGTGCTTTCTTCCTCCTCCTCGTCATCGTCTTCAGCAGCGAAGGACAGAGTCTTGTCTTCGGACGATACGTCCGAAGCTCCCTTGCGGCGGAGGCCACTCCGGATCCCCTTGGCCTTCTTCTTGGCCTTCTTCTCCGGCGCCTTATAGGGGGCCAGCACCAACATCTTTGCCAGGAGCGGGATGACTGGTTCTTCAGGCAGCAGAGCCGAACAGTGAATCCGCTTAGCCCTCTCGGTCTATACCTGAAAAAACAATACTAATAAAGTTTAGATATCCTCCTTGAAACAAGCAAGTCAAGGATGCGCCTTGAGACACGAAAGACTTACCGCATTGGCATCATGGGTAATATCGTGCCCGTGGTACGAGTCCATGGCTGGCGGCGTCTTGTTGCCTTTGAAGAGAAACTTCCAGGCATCTTTGTGAGTGGTTCCAAAGGGCCTTCTCAAGGTTTGGTGCTTCTTCAGATCGAATTCCCATAAGGGGCAGGTTCGGCTTTGGCATGGGAGGATCCGGCGTACTAGTGATACGTCTCCATTGTATCTATAATTTTTGATTGTTCCATGCTATTATATTATCTGTTTCAGATGTTAATGGGCTTATTTATACACTTTTATATTATTTTTGGGTCTAACCTACTAACCCAAGGCCTAGTGCAAATTGTTGTTTTTTTGCCTATTTTAGTGTTGCACGGAAAAGGAAAATCAAACGGAATGCAAACGGAATGAAACCTTCGGGAGAGTTATTTTTGTAACAAACATGATCCATGGGACTTGGAGTGGACGTCAAGAAATCAATGAGGAGGCCATGAGGCAGGGAGGCGCGCCTGCCACCCTGGTCGCGCCACCACCCTCGTGGGCCCCTCGTAGCTCCGCCGACCTACTTCTTCCGCCTATATATATCCATATACCCCAAAACATCCAGGAGCACCACGAAACCCTATTTCCACCGACGCTACCTTTTGTACCCAGGAGATCCCATCTTGGGGCCTTTTTCCGGAGCTGCGCCGGAGGGGGAATCAATCACGGAGGGCTTCTACATCAACACCGTAGCCTCTCTGATGATGTGTGAGTAGTCTAATTCAGACCTTCGGGTCCATAGTTATTAGCTAGATGGCTTCTTCTCTCTCTTTGGATCTCAATACAATGTTCTCCTCAATCTTCTTGGAGATCTATTTGATGTAACCATTTTTGCGTTGTGTTTGTTGAGATCTGATGAATTGTGGGTTTATGATCAAGTTTATCTATGAAAAATATTTGATTCTTCTCTGAAATCTTTTATGTATGATTAGTTATCTTTGCAAGTCTCTTCGAAATATCAGTTTGGTTTGGCCTACTAGATTGATCTTTCTTGCAATGGGAGAAGTGCTTAGCTTTGGGTTCAATCTTGTGGTGTCCTTTCCCAGTGACAGTAGGGGCAGCAAGGCACATATTGTATTGTTTCCATCGAGGATAAAAAATGGGGTTTGTATCATATTGCTTGAGTTTATCCCTCTACATCATGTCATCTTGCCTAATGCATTACTCTGTTCTTATGAACTTAATACTCTAGTTGGATGCTGGATAGTGGTCGATGTGTGGAGTAATAGTAGTAGATGCAGAATCGTTTCGATCTGCTTGTCACGGACGTGATGCCTATATACATGATCATGCCTAGATATTCTCATAATTATGCACTTTTCCATCAGTTGCTCGACAGTAATTTGTTCACCCACCGTAATACTTATGCTATCTTGAGAGAAGCCACTAGTGAAACCTATGGACCCCGGGTCTATTCTCCATTATATTAATCTCTCATCAACAAGCAATTTCTATTCCCGTTTATTTTGCAATCTTTATTTTGCAATCTATATCATAAAAAATACCAAAAATATTTATCTTATTATTATTCTCTCTATCAGATTTTACTCTCGTAAGTGACTGTGAAGGGATTGACAACCCCTTTATCGCGTTGGTTGTGAGGTTCTTATTTGTTTGTGTAGGTACGAGGGACTTGCGTGTAGTCTCCTATTGGATTGATACCTTGTTTCTCAAAAACTGAGGGAAATACTTAAGCTACTTTGGTCCATCACCCTTTCATCTTCAAGGGAAAACCAACGCAGTGCTCAAGAGGTAGCAAGAAGGATTTCTGGTGTCGTTGCCGGGGAGATATACGCACAAGTCAAGACATACCAAGTAGTCATCACAAACTCTTATCCCTCGCATTACATTATTTGCCATTTGCCTCTCGTTTTCCTCTCCCCCACTTCACCCTTGCCATTTTATTCGCCCTCTTTTTCCTTCCTGCCTTCTATGTGCTCGTTCTTTTTGCAATTTGTTACCATCATGTCTGAAGCTGGGGAGTTTATTGTTGATAAGGATAATAATATGGAAAACTTTGATGCTATTGATGATCCTCTTGAAAATCCTACTATTTTACACACTAAAAAGTTTCGGATTGGTAGTGGTAATATTATTGGGAAGGGAGTTATTCAAGATTTCTTGACTTGTGCCAGTGCTTTGCACACCATGAGCGGGTCTATTCTTCATAAAGATAGTAGTCTCGTGGATTCTATATCTTTGCTGATAGTTGAACTTGAAAGATAATTTTTACATATGCATCCTTCCATACAAAGGATTTTCCTAGAATTTTCTAATATTGAGCATTCTTCTGTTAAGCGAGCAGCGACCATGTTTTTAGCTGATGAGTTCAGATTTATAATAAAAGAGGCCAATGAAATTTTTGTGCATTATAGGGTGGATGCCGGTCATCCTCCCATAGAAGCAACCCTTTTTTGTCAAGAAGACATTATGTGTTTATGATCTTTAGATCATGTTGCTTTTAATGAAAACCTTAGAAAAAAGGTCCCTACCAATGTTCTCGTTGACAGGATCTCTGAACTTAATGATAATTTCGCTATCCAGAGTAATGGGTTAGGTTTTTCCTTTGAACAAAGGCTCATGACTTTTTGCCAAAAGAATGCTTCTAATGATGAATTCGTTGTGCAATATGAGGGGCCAAAGGAGGAGCCAATACCTCCCGAGCTTGATCTTGGGGACTTTCGTCCCATTAAATTTAGCACTTTTGATTACTTTTGCTTGCCACAAAGAAATATTTCTGATGAACACATCTAGCCTATGTTTAGATTTGATTTCATTCTTTTAATTAGTGTTTGTGCCAAGTAGAACCGTTGGGAAGACTTGGGGAAAGTCTTTGCGATCTTGCTGTAAAAACAGAAACTTTAGCGCTCACGAGATTTGCTGCCATTTTTTACTGGCGAGTGATATTAGGTTGATTATTTTTGCATGTTATTAATAGATAAATTCCTCACGTCCAGCAATTTTATTTTAGAATTTTTGGGGTTATAGAAGTATTCGAAACCTACAGATTACTACAGACTGTTTTGATTTTGACAGATTCTGTTTTTCGCGTGTTGTTTGCTTATTTTGATGAATCTATGGCTAGTATCGGAGGGTACGAACCAAAGAGAAGTTGGAATACAGTAGGTTTAACACCAATATAAATAAATAATGAGTCCATTACAGTTCCTTAAGTGGTAGTTTATTTTCTTATACTAACGGAGCTCATGAGATTTTTCTGTTTAAGTTTTGTGTTGTAAAGTTTTCAAGTTTTGGGTAAAGGTTTGATGGATTATGGAATAAGGAGTGGCAAGAGCCGAAGCTTGGGGATGCCCAAGGCACCCAAAGTTAAAATACAAGGACAACCAAAAGCCTAAGCTTGGGTATGCCCCGGAAGGCATCCCCTATTTCGTCTTCTTCTATCGGTAAATTTACTTGAGGCTATATTTTTATTCACCACATGATATGTCTTTTTCTTGGAGCGTCTTGTATGATTTGATTCTTTGCTTTTTAGTTTACCACAATAATCCTTTCTGTACACACCTTTTGGGAGAGACACACATGAATTGGAATTTATTAGACTACTCTGTGTGCTTCACTTATATCTTTTGAGCTAGATAATTTTGCTCTAGTGCTTCATTTATATCTTTTAGAGCACGATGGTGGTTTTATTTTATAGAAATTATTGATATCTCATGCTTCACTTATATTATTTTGATAGTCCTTCAGAACAGCATGGTAATTTTCTTTGGTTATGAAATTAGTCCTAATATGATAGGCTCCAAGATGGGTCTAATAAAAACTATCATAGAAAGTGCATTGAATACTATGAGAAGTTTTATACTTCATAATTGTTTTGAGATATAAAGATCGTGATATTAGAGTGCGCTAGTTGAGTAATTGTGAATTTGGGAAATATTTGTGTTGAAGATTGCATGTCCTGTAGCATGCAGGTATGGTAACCGTTGTGTAACAAATTTGAAACATGAGTTGTTCTTTGATTGTCTTCCTTATGAGTGGCGGTCGGGGACGAGCGATGGTCTTTTCCTACCAATCTATCCCCCTATGAGCATGTGCGTAGTGCTAGATTTTTGATGACTTGTAGATTTTTGCAATAAGTATGTGAGTTCTTTATGACTAATGTTGAGTCCATGGATTATACGCAGTCTCACCTTCCATCATTGCTAGCCTATTCGGTACCATGCATTTCCCTTTCTCACCTTGAGAATTGGTGCAAACTTCGCCGGTGCATCCAAACCCCGTGATATGATACGCTCTATCACACATAAACCTCCTTATATCTTCCTCAAAACAGCCACCATACCTACCTATTATGGCATTTCCATAGCCATTCCTAGATATATTGCCATGCAACTTTCCACCGTTTCATTCATGACACGCTTCATCATTGTCATATTGCCTTGCATGATCATGTAGTTGACATCGTATTTGTGGCAAAGCCACCATGCATAATTTACCATACATGTCACTCTTTATTCATTATCCTTCCCGGTACACCGCTGGAGGCATTCATATAGTCATATTTTGTTCTACTATCGAGTTGTAAATAAATAGAAGTGTGATGATCATCATTAATAGAGCATTGTCCCAAATAAAAAAGGCCAAAAAAGAGGAAAGGCCCTAAAAAGGAAAATAAAAATGGACAATGTTACTATCCTTTTTTTCACACTTGTGCTTCAAGGTAGCACCATGATCTTTATAACAGAGAGTCTCTTGTTTTGTCACTTTCATATACTAGTGGGAAGTTTTCATTATAGAACTTGACTTGTATATTCCAACAATGGGCTTCCTCAAATGCCCTAGGTCTTCGTGAGCAAGAAAGTTGGATGCACACCCACTTAGTTTCTTTTGTTGAGCTTTCATACATTTATAGCTCTTGTGCATCCGTTGCATGGCAATCCCTACTCCTTGCATTGACATCAATTGATGGGCATCTCCCTAGCCTGTTGATTAGCCGCGTCGATGTGAGCCTTTCTCCTTTTTTGTCTTCTCCACATAACCCCCTATCATTATGCTATTCCACCCATAGTGCTATATCCATGGCTCACGCTCATGTATTGCGTGAAGGTTAATTTTTTTTGAGATTAGTAAAGTATGAAACAATTGCTTGGCTTGTTATCGGGGTTGTGTATGATGAGAGCATTCTTATGTGACGAAAATGGAGCGTGCCCAAACTATATGATTTTGTAGGGATGAACTTTCTTTTGACATGCTATTTTGAGAAGACATGATTGCTTTGTTAGTATGCTTGAAGTATTATTATTTTTATGTCAATATTAAACTTTTGTCTTGAATCTTTTGGATCTGAACATTCATGCCACAATAAAGGACATTACATTGAGAATTATGCTAGGTAGCATTCCACATCAAAAATTCTGTTTTTATCATTTACCTACTCGAGGACGAGCGACAATTAAGCTTTGGGATGCTTGATACGTCTCCAATGTATCTATAATTTATTATTGTGCCATGCTATTATATTATCTATTTTGGATGTTAATGGGATTATTTATACACTTTTATATTATTTTTGGGCCTAACCTACTATCCCAAGGCCTAGTGCAAATTGTTGTTTTTTTGCCTGTTTTAGTGTTGCACGGAAAAGGAATATCAAACGGAATCCAAACGGAATGAAACCTTCGGGAGAGTTATTTTTGTAACAAACGTGATCCATGGGACTTGGAGTGGACGTCAAGAAATCAATGAGGAGGCCATGAGACAGGGAGGCGCGCCTGCCACCCTGGTCGCGCCCCCACCCTCGTGGGCCCCTCGTAGCTCCGCCGACCTACTTCTTCCGCCTATATATATCCATATACCCCAAAACATCCAGGAGCACCACGAAACCCTATTTCCACCGCCTCTACCTTTTGTACCCAAGAGATCCCATCTTGGGGCCTTTTTCCGGAGCTGCGCCGGAGGGGGAATCGATCACGGAGGGCTTTTACATCAACACCGTAGCCTCTCCGATGATGTGTGAGTAGTTTAATTCAGACCTTCGGGTCCATAGTTATTAGCTAGATGGCTTCTTCTCTCTCTTTGGATCTCAATACAATGTTCTCCTCGATCTTCTTGGAGGTCTATTTGATTTAATTCTTTTTGCGGTGTGTTTGTCGAGATCCGATGAATTGTGGGTTTATGATCAAGTTTGTCTATGAACAATATTTGATTCATCTATGAAATCTTTTATGTATGATTGGTTAACTTTGCAAGTCTCTTCGAATTATCAGTTTGGTTTGGCCTACTAGATTGATCTTTCTTGCAATGGGAGAAGTGCTTAGCTTTGGGTTCAATCTTGCGGTGCCCTTTCCCAGTGATAGTAGGGGCAGCCAGGCACGTATTGTATTGTTGCCATCCAGGATAAAATATGGGGTTTATATCATATTGCTTGAGTTTATGCCTCTGCATCATGTCATCTTGCCTAATGCGTTACTCTGTTCTTATGAACTTAATACTCTAGAAGCATGCTGGATAGCTGTCGATGTATGGCGTAATAGTAGTAGATGCAGAATTGTTTCAGTCTACTTGTCGCGGACGTGATGCCTATATACATGATCATGCCTAGATATTCTCATAATTATGCACTTTTCTATCAATTGCTCAATAGTACTTTGTTCACCCACCGTAATACTTATGCTATCTTGAGAGAAGCCACTAGTGAAACCTATGGCGCCGGGTCTATTCTCCATTATATTAATCTCCCGTCAACAAGCTATTTCTATCACCGTTTATTTTGCAATCTTTATTTTCCAATCTATATCATAAAAATACCAAAAATATTTATAATGTTTTTATCTCCATGAGATCTCACTCTCGTAAGTGACCGTGAAGGGATTGACAACCCCTTTGTCACGTTGGTTGCGAGGTTCTTATTTATTTCTGTAGGTATGAGGGACTTGCGTGTAGTCTCCTACTGGATTGATACCTTGGTTCTCAAAAACTGTGGGAAATACTTATGCTACTTTGCTGCACCACCCTTTCCTCTTCAAGGGAAAACCAATGCAGTGCTCAAGAGGTAGCAACTAGCATCACCTGGATGACGTCAACGAGCTTGATGTTTTTATCCACCATGCTTTGGATGCGCGTTTGCAACGCTATCAGTTCGTCCGACGAAGACCAATTTGGGCCCTACTCTATCCAGGAGGTGAGCCGCATTGGAGCTCCGAAGTTGAATTCGGGAGCCGCGACCCAGGTGGTGTCATGGGGCTCTGTGATGTAAAACCACACTTTTTGCCACTCCATGAAAGTCTCCACAAAAGTACCCTGGGGCCATGTGGCATTGGGCACCTTGCTCACCATGGAGCCTACGCACTCCGCGTGTTGACTATCCACCACCTTCGGCATCACGTTGAAGATCTTGAGCCACAATTCGAAGTGGGGTTTGATGAGGAGGAAGGTCTCACACACGCAAAATGAATGCCGAGATGTTGAGGAACGAGTTCGGGGCTAGATCATGGAAATCTAGCTTGTAATAGAACATAAGCCCGCGGACAAAAGGGTGGAGAGGAAACCCTAACCCGCGGGCGAAATGAGGGATGAACACCACCCTCTCATTGGGCTTCGTGGTGGGGATGATTTGCCCCTTAGCTGGAAGCCGGTGGGCGATTTCTTTTGCCAGATACCCGGCCTCCCGAAGCTTGGTGATGTCCTTCTCCCTAACGGAGGAGGCCATCATCTTGCCTTGTCCTCCAGATCCAGACATGTCCGAGGGCTTCCTTGAGGCGGAAAGAATGAGAACTTGGGCGCTGGAGCTCGAGAACGGAAGGGCAAAGAAAGAGAGAAGGCATGGGTGAAGAAAGGGGGTCCGTATCTCCATATAAGGGTAGTGAATATCAAGCGCCTCCCCACTAGCCTTAAAACTCGCATGTTCCCAAGGGCTGTGTAAATGGCACAGTTATATTACCCACGCTCGTATTGATGAGAATCCCGCAATAAGGGGACATGATCTCTGCTTCGACAAGATGTGCCTATTAAAACCGCGCCTCTAAACATGGAATGGCAGGACAAGAAACGGTTCGAAATAATGACTGGGAAAATGTGATGTCCTGTTACATAAAGTTGTCAACGGATTGGACTCGTGCAAATATTATATTCTCTATGGTTGTGTGTGGAACTTGTGTTGCAGATCCGGACACGTTTATTACAACCGAAGACTATCTTGAAGTATTCGGAAAGGGGAACCCGCCTTGCAATGCCGAAGACAATCTGTACGCCGGACACCTCGTCCTTGAAGCCTGGTTCAGGGGCTACTGAGAGAGTCCTAGACAAGGGGTCCTCGGGCGTCCAACCTATTGGACATGGGCCGAACTGATGGGTTGTGAAGATACGAAGATTGAAGACTCTACCCGTGTCTGGATGGGACTCTCCTTGGCGTGGGAGCCGAGCTTGGCGATCAAATACGAAGATTCCATTCTCTGTAACCGACCTATGTAACCCTAGATCCCTCCGGTGTCTATATAAACCGGAGGGCTAGGTCCATAGACATATATCCTGATAACGATAGTTAGACAGGCTAGACTTTTAGGGTTTAGCCACTACTATCTCGTGGTAGATCAACTCTTGTAACACTCATATTCATCAAGATCAATCAAGCAGGAAGTAGGGTATTACCTCCATAGAGAGGGCCCGAACCTGGGTAAACATTGTGTCCCCCGTCTCCTATTACCATCGACCTTAGACGCACTGCTCGGGACCCCCTACCCGAGATCTGCCGGTTTTGACACCGACAGCGTGAAGATGAATGGGGGTCTCAGTGGCTGTCCTGTCGACCGCGGCACGAAATGCGGGCAAAAGCACCGCCTCCTCCCATTCATTGAAGCTGGCGGCGACTGCTAGGCGAACCTTGTCCATCGCCTCCTGGTTGAGCACCAACAACCGCTCGACGGCGGGCTCGAAGGCCGGCGGTGCTTCGGCTGAAGCCTGGGGCTTCTTCTTTCCCTTCTTCTTCGGGCTCGGCGCCATGGCGATGGTGAGGGTTGGATCCTGGCCGGGTTGGAGGAGGAGACTATTGCCTTCGGGAAGACGGAGGAGTTGGGGAGTGTGTTGCCAGCAGTGAAGGTGGGGTTGTGTAGACAACGGCGGCTGCCTAGCCAAGAGGATATCAAGGCGTCGTGGGGAAGTTGGGAAAACCACGTCTTGTCAATCGGCACAGGTCAATCGAGGCCGCTGGTGGTGGGGGCCCGTGGCGCTCCGCACTTGCCCTTTGGCTTCGCCTCATAGCCAAGTTCGAGTGCGCCTTGGGCCCGGGGCAACTGTCGGTGTCCTGGGAACGGGGGTACCCAGACTCGCCTGCCTACGGCCCAGACCATGGCTCCACCAACGGCCTGGTATGGCCCATTTGCATCAGCAACCTCTCAAGACCCTCGCGAGGGGCCAAGCCTCGCGAGGCGGAGAACACCAAGACCTCCCAAGGGCGGCCTCGCTAGGCTGGCTCCTGAGGAGCAGAGATATCTATGCAAGGGGCACCTCGCGAGGTCCGTGCGACATGAGCCATAACGACCAAGGCCACGTGGGCGCCAGTGGGCGCACCGTGCCAGTTTCCTCTTTGGTGCTAAGGAAGCAGGCGCAGTCGAGGAGTCCCAAGGCATCAGGGAAAGGTTTCCATATCGGTGCCATAAGACCTAGACTAGTAGGACCGTAGGACGAGGGTCACCGGGGAGCCCAAAGTGGCGTCACCACCAGAGCTTTTGGCAGGCGAAAACCACCTTTTATCAGGATAACTTGTACTAGTTGTCTCCCTTCAAAACTGGCCGTTGTGGGATGCCATCCCTTCTAACATTTGGGAAGAGGACCATGTCCTCTATAAATAGGGCTAGCCACAACCATAGCAAGGGGACTGATCATTCAGACCATCCATAAACACACCAGCTCATCGAGCTCAAGAACACCTCTCCTTAGGAGGTTGTTCATCCTTTGTACTAGTTTATCCCGAGCCCACGAGGCAATCCACCACACCACACTAGAGTAGGATATTACACCACAATGGTGGCCCGAACCAGTATAAACTCTTGTGTTTCTTGTTCCTTGGGTTCGGCGAGCAAGGCCTTGAGATCATTGCGAGAGCGAGCTAGGGAGAGATCTACGTGCGGACCAGAGTGTTCGAACATCAAGGGTTTGCCGAAATGCCTAAGCTGACAGATCCGATAACCCGTTAACAACCTGGACCAATGGGGATTTTCCACGTGTAAAATTATCAATGGCCAGAGGAACCACGTGTCGGCTCACCGTTGGGACAGATGTCATCCACTCATTGGACCAAAGGCGCCTATGATTCGTCGACACGTGGCAGGGCCCATATAGGTTAAAAGGCCACCCCAGTCAAAGGCCCATAGTATTTACTCAGGTACTATTGGGCTAGCCCAAACGGGCTATTTAAACATGGCCCATTTACGGCCCGAAGCCAGATCTAGCCCGTTAATTGTTCGCCGAATATTTGGGACCAATTACAGCCCAGTGACATTCGGCTTGTTAGAGGCCCGATGTAGACATGGGCTCGTTTCAGGCCGGTGTGTCTTTTGGCCTGGGAATGGCCCGTGTTGCCCCTGGGCCATATATGGTCCGATGCGACTTCCGGCCCTCTAACGGCCCGTGATAAAAATGGCAATAATTCAACCCAATGTAACTTTGGGCCTGTTAAAGGCATGTCGCATAATTTGTCCCGTTGATGCCTGTACTAAGCTTTCGGCCTCTTAAAGGCCCATGATATGACTGGGCCAACTAAGGCCCGATATATGTTTCGGCCTGGTAATGGCCCGTCATATAACTGGTCCAAAAAAGGCCTAGTCTATATTTCAGCCTGCTGAAGGCCCATCGACGACTATTGAAAACTGAGGCCGAACATGCATTTCAGCTTGCTAAAGGCCCATGGTTTCTATTGGACCGTAATAGGCCAGCAGAATATTCAGCATGTTAATGGCCCAAAGCTACATGGGCCCAACTAAGTGCTAGGTGCACTAAAGGACCAACTAAACTTTGGGCGGAATATAGGCTCGTTTAAGTTGTGGGCTAGACACAAAGTGTGAAGGCCCCAATGGCCTTTCAAGCCCAAGAAAGTTGCAGGCCGGCCCAATTGTGGCCCGAAAAAAGCAGCCTCTTTAGAGGCGAATGTTTCGGCCCAGTCGACTACATCAGATTTTTTCAGATAGCGAATGATGGCAGTAACTAGTAGGAACTAAGAACAAACCTACTCTATACAATATAGAAATTATGGCATGGTAACTTAGAATAAACCTACACTATACTATAAAGGATTTATGGTATATTACATCCACTGGGCATCGAAGTTCGCCACCAATGATCATAAAGTGTAGCAAAGAAGAAGATTAAAAAAACAGGGCACCATTGCAGCGTAACAAAATAATAATGAACCAAGACCACTTCCAAGACAGTTCAAGAAAGGTTAGCTTTGCACGGGAACTGCTATGCAAGCTGTTGAGGAAGGCTGTGAGACCGGCCTAGCATATCGGTCATAGCTTCCAGGTGTAACAGTTTAGCAATGATATTATCATCGGTGTTCTCCGCAATTTTTCTTAGAGATAAGACTTCAAGTCAAAGTTGAGTTGCAATGCCTTTCTGCTAGAACTTGCGATTGAAGAAGTCAAACTAATTTAGACAGCGAATTCTGTGAGCTTGTCTGACTGCTAGTCTCAAGTAACTTGAACACTGCATCAAGACAAAACTTTGGTGTTGTCTCGCTATCTTCAAGATGTTTTGCCTTCTTTGCTGCAATATATGTTGGGTTTGTCTCACAACCTTCAGCAGACATGTGCATGCCATTAGGCACATCACCCTGAAACAATCAGAGAGATGACATGTTTTGCACGTTGTCGGATCCGGGACTCCACGGACCCTTGAGAGGTTCGAACACTAGGGTGCGTACGAAGAACTCCCTCTTCCCAACCTGCAAGCCCAATGATTCCACAGCCTAGCTTAACGAACCCAAGGGACAAGAGACACATAAGTGTATCCTGGTTCGGCCCACCTTGCGGTGTAATACCCAACTCTAGCTTTGTTGTGGATTGCCTCGAGGGGCTGAGGATGAACTAGTACAATGGTTGAACAGCCTTAGGAGGTGAGGTGTTCTTGAGCTGGTGGGTGAGAGGATGATCAGAATGATCCAACCCCTCTCTCGGGTGGTGGCTAAGTCCTATCTATAGTGGCCTTGGTCCTCTTCCAAAATGTAGGAGGGAAGGGATCCCACAACAGCCAAATTCAAAGGGGGACAACTAGTACAAGTTATCTTGTCAAAAGTAGTCTTCGCCTACAAAGGCTCTGGTGGTGATGTTGTAGTGGGCTCTGCGATGACCTCCGTCATGTCGTCCTGGCGGTCTTGGCCTCCTTGCACCAATATGGAAACCTTTGCCTGATTCCTCGGGACTCCGCACCTGCGCTTGCCTCTTTGGCACCAAAAGGGAAACCGGTACACTACGCCCGCTGGCGCCCGCCTGGCCATGGTCGTCATGTGAACCTCACGAGGTACACCTTGCATTGATATCTCCGCTCCTTGGGAGCCAACCTAGTGAGGCCGCACCCCAGGTAGGTATTGGTGTCATCCGCCTCGCGATGCTCGGCCGCTCGTGAGGGTCTTGAATCATTGCTGCCGAAACTGGGCTGGACCGGGCCGCTGAAGGAGCCACACCATGGGTTGTAGTGTGATGCCCCAAGACCGGAGCTTCATATGCCTTCCATGGGTTCCGAGATTCCTTGGGTGATTTGTTTTTGTTTGTTGCATTCATCTTTGCATCAGGTGCATTGCATCATGTCATCATGTCATGATGCCATTAATTTTTCCAACTCCACTAAATAAAATGCATAGATCTTTGATCTATTTAAATTGAGGGAACTCACATGGTGATTTCTCTATATAACATATCCTCCCAATATTTTAGGGAGCTCTAATAAACATTCAAACACACTTGCAAATCTTCCCCATGTCTCTTCTACTTCAAGTTCGACTTCAAAACCTTGCCCGCATTTATCTTCCCATTTGCCGAGGTTCCTCCAAAAATTTCAACATTTTTGGACACTTCAAAAACCAAGTCCTAGTTCAAACCCATTTGAAATAAATTCAAATGATTTTGAATTCATATCGTTCGATCTTGCCACATCTAATTTTCTCGGACAAAGCATATTTATGTGAGTCCAAGGAAATTAACCGCATGCCCAAATTCTTCTTCCAACCTTCTCTTCTCTCCTTTTCCTTTATTTTAGTTCTCTGTTTTTTAAAAGGAGGAGTCAGGAAGAGAGAGCTTAGCCAGCAGGCCTCTCTAGGCCAACCCATCCCCGCCAGCCTGTTAGACCTCCACACAACCGGGCCTCCCGCGCCAGCCCATAGGCCCAGCCGACCCCACCAGTTCTAACCCTAGCCTCGACCCACCCGTCCCTCTGGCTCCCCTGCTCGATCCTCACGCCGCAAGGGAGAAGCCCTGCGCTCAATCCCCATGCTCCTCCCTCCTCTCGCTCTCTCCTGCACCCCGTAGCGCCTCGCCTCGCTGCTATCTCCCTGTCACCCTGCAACAACAAGTCAGACCGCGCCTTGCTGCAGCTGGTCTTCCCGCGTGTCGGCGACCCGACCTGCCCTGCACCACCTCTGACTCCCCCTCGTTCTCGTCCCTGCGCCGTAGGGCGTCGCCTCCGGCCAGATCCAGCCGCCCTCGGCCTCTCCTCGAGCACTGGCCGCCAATAGCTCGAGCGGAAGTCGACACAATGTCCAAGTATCCTACACATGCACAAAACAAAGCAAAGAACGTATGCGCATGGTAGATAAACACATCATCCATCATGATGGTTCTCTTCTCCTGCACATAACCATTAGAACCACAAGTGCAAGAATAATATGATGCAACAATGGCAATATTCATGGCACTAGGTATATGGTGCAAAGGGGTAAGACAAGCATGCTTCACAAGAAATATGTCTGAATCTCCAAATATATGCGAGAATGCTATGGGGGCAATCTCCTTAGCAAGACTAAAGGCATAGTTGCACTCAATACATGGCAAATCATCTAGCATGAGAGAGGCAACATGTGGAGATATATGACAAGAAGCAATAATAATCATGTGATAAGCATGTAGATGGTTGTCATCAACCACATGAAGTGAGCAAGTATGAGTCATCGGTGATGCAACAAGGCAAGCAATCACAGGAAACTAGTCGTGTAAGCTATTAGTGCGAAGATGCAACATACTAGAGGAAATCATGGCAATCATGTCATGTGAGCAAATAATAGGCATAGGCAATGCACATGACATATCGCAAGCACAAACACAAAGCAAGATCATAGTATAATCATAGGCATGGGGCACAAATTAAATTTGGCAATAACAAGTGATATCTCCACCAAGCTTGCAAATACACATACAAGTATTAGAATCTATCATCATGTGTAATGCAAAGCATGGGTCACAAATGCATGGAAAAAGCATAGAAATGAGTATCATGCAAAGTGAACATGGCAAAATGGGCATAGAATATGTAATGAGCAATAACCCATAGCCAAGTGAGGGTCATGTAGAAGAAATGTGCGAAGTCTTTGCGCGAAGAGAGCGGTGGGAAAGACAATCCATGGGATCCCAAGTCATCATTGCTCTCTAGATATTATTTTGTCAACTCGTGGGATTGCGAGGTTGACAAGTATTCATGGGTACCTACACAAACCAAAGAAATTGTGCGCGTGGTAAATGTACACATCATCCATCATGATGTGTACGTGCACGTGTGAGTTAGCACAAGATAATCATCGTTCAAAGAAATTTGATGCATGGTATAAGAACATGTCATCCATCATGAAAGAGTATTTATGGTGTATGACACGATGGGGATGCAAATTCAGCATACAAGTATATGGCACATCAATAGCGTGTTTATTCATGGGAAGCATATTGTGCACATAAGTATTGGGATCATGCAATGGATGGGAGTGATCAAAATCTCCAAACATGTATGATCAAACTATGGGGGTCTCCTCATGAGCAATAATGGAAACATCATATGGAGAAAATGGACAATATCCAAAACAATGCATATCCGAAGCTAGGTGGTCATGCCATGGCATATGCGATAAAGGATGCCAAGGGAGCATATCAATATCATCACAAGAAAAACAAATGCCAATAACCATAGGCTTGTCACCTATGCCATAAGTGCAAATTGGGTTAATCTTAAGGGCATATGCATAGTCACTATGAAGAGATTGCAAATATGACATGTGGTCGATCTCATGCATAGCATATGACAAGTCAAGCGGATTGGCAAACATGATGTGACCGAGAGAATTAGCACAAGAAATCCTATGTAACATGGCATCACCACTAATAGACTCCACATGGCAATCATCATACTCATCATAAATGGGTAAATCATCGCATAGGGAAGTCACACTAGCATTAAGCATGGAAATAGGTTGATCAACATCATGCAAGCAATCAATGTCATGATAGTCCACTAGTGGGACAAGAGCATCACCTTCACCTATGTTACCTTTGTCATTCCATGCATGTGGTGTAGGTGAGGTGGGAAAGACCAAATGGCGGTCATCTTCATCTTGATGGAACCATGTGGGGGGTGCATCAAATGTTAGTGTTGAAAGTGGCCTCACATGACCTATCAACTATCTCACTCTCTCTATGTGGTGGTTCACTCACTCCCTCAAAATAGGTGCACTCAAACTCACATATGGTGGAGTCACTCATCTCACTCAAGAGGTGGGGGTGTGGCTCTCCTCACATGGGAATAGTGGAAACACATCATATATGGGGCTAGTGGTGAAATCACTCTCACTCACAATATGGTGGCTAAAGTCACTCAAATCATCATTTGTCGCCGTGGTGGAAGGGAAAATCCCATGCTCAACCGTCTCGTAGTCGTCGTCGTGGATGAAGGCCGAAGATGGCACAACATCACTCTCGCCTCCTAAGATGGAAGCATCATCCTTGCTCACCACCCTGTCGCTCGCCTCCAAAGCTTGGTCGTTGAAGGTCTCCGTAGTTGAACTCGTCGCCGCACCGTCTTGAAAAAGAGTCATAGGAGACTCGGCATCATCAATGCCACAAAGAGGGATGGAGGTGAAGTCGAACTTGGGAGCATCATCTTGGAGCTCGTCGGGCTTGGACATCGTGGTGGTACTAGCCTCATGCTCATCGTGTTGGATCTTGGTCTTCGAGAAGTGTGGTTGGGGTGGAGAAGCCTTGGCCTTCATGAGTTCTTGTTCCGCCTTGAGAGCACCAATATAGTTGTCGTCGAGGGACTTGTAGTTCTCGAGGAAGATAGTCTTGGAGATGTCTTTGTTCAATCCCATCATGAAGTGGAACTTCATTGACATGGGGTCGTCCACGCTGGCACGTCGCAAGGCATGCTTCATCTCCTTGAATTACTCGTCGATGGACTTGGATCCTTGGATGGTGTTCTCCAATTGGCGTAGAAGTTGTTCTGTGTAGGTTGGAGGTACAAACTCTCGCCGCATAGCTTTCTTCGTCTTGGGCCAACTCATGTCGTAGCTCTCCGAAGGTGCTTGAAGCCACCATGTGGACGCGTAGTCGTGGAAGTTTCTTGAGGCGCACTTCACTTGATCTTCGGGAGGGACTTGATGTAGCTTGAGGTAGTCGTCCATCAAACGCTCCCACTCGAGATACTCCTCGGGTTCTAGAGTCCAATAGAAAGGAATCTCGTGGTTGGTGTCGAGGTCGTAGTAGCTCGAGGGAGTAGTGGACTTGAGCTCGTGGAGTAGGCGAAGATGTCGTACATCCGAAGGCGAAGATGCCGTGAAGTCACTTGGCGAAGATGCCAAATGTGTTGAAGAAGTCGTAGCTTTGTAGTCGATGTTGATGTACTTTATGGCCCGTGCGCACGGGGGTGCTGTAGGCCATGTGCACGGGGGTCGAGGGCCCGTGTGCACGGGGGTGGCAGAGAAGCCAACTCTGGTCTAGTAGGTCGCTCTTCATGGTCTTGTCGATGTCGATGCTTGTGTGTACTTGACAGAGATGGTAGCACAGAAGTCTTTTCACTTCAGCGTCTTCTCGAAGATGAGGAAGACCGCTTGCCGTTCTTGATGAGGACCTTGAGCTCCTCCATGTGCTTCTCCATCTTGGCGTCGATGACGTTCTTCATAGCATCGAATTCGTCGTCGTGATTGTAGACCGAAGGTGAAATGCCTTGCCGATCCATCACAAAACTCGAGAAAGGTGAGTAGGAAATGAGATAAACAATACCAAGCTACCTTTTCCCAAAGTTGAGGATGTATCTCGTATCACTCAATGTGAGATGAAAGAATAGTGAATTGGTACCGGACTTGTTCACTCACACCTACACAAGTAAGGCTTTATGGTGGAGCTCGATGAGGATAGTGGCACAAAAATTTGATGCAAAATGTTAGCAAGAGTCAATAATGTTGAAAGAGATTCACAAATTCGCAAGTGTAACAAGTAGACCAATAGCAATATGTGGCACACGGAAACACACATACACACGGATAGATAAATGGGGTCGTGCAACCAAGGAATGAGCACAAAATGTGGAATCTTCGGAAAATGCTCGTGTTGCACAACTCAAGAGAGACGCTAGCACGATTGCTCAATAGGCGGATACCACACTTGTGCACAACCTAGAAGATGCAAAATGTAGGAGCTTTCTATCCCAAGTATGCTATATGTATGATGTTCCCATTGTTCTTCTCAAGGTGATCCAAGATGATCGGATATGACAATCTTATGTGCAATGTGGTATGATGCTATGGCACTTGCTTACAAGCTCTTTGCTCTCTTTTCTTTTGCTTAAAAGCTTATTCTCTTTTTTGATATGGCCACTATGCGAAATGCACAAACCAAGATAGCAACTGTGTATATGCGGGAACAATCTTGTGACACAAGAGATGATATGATGATACCAATATGATATGGTATGTATACAATGGAAGGTGTAGATCACTAATGTGCACAAGTAACGTTGTCGGCAATACTCAAATGGCTAGTCTCGATAGGCAAGTGATGCTAAAGGGGCTCGAGGTTATCAATGCAATTGCAAGGGGAATGTACAATGGTGTCGTCGAGGTTACCGTCCTTGAAGATGGTGAGTGGCGGTGTTCTTGATGTAGATACCTAGATGATAGAGACTCGTCCCTAAGTAGCCGAAATACCTGAGGAAATGGTAAAAACCACGAACTCAAAATCTCAAGGGCAAAAGTAAAATGGCGATAGCGGGGATGGCAATGCAGAAGTGGTGGTGGTGGTTGATGAAGAAGTAACCGTCCCTATGTAGCCGAAACACCTTAGGAGATTCAAGTCAACACTCAAACAACCACAAATGCTAAATGGAGCAAAATGGGT
Organism: Triticum urartu; assembly: GCF_003073215.2. Taxonomy (NCBI): domain Eukaryota; kingdom Viridiplantae; phylum Streptophyta; class Magnoliopsida; order Poales; family Poaceae; genus Triticum; species Triticum urartu. The sequence continues at coordinate 337,781,381 of NC_053023.1, forward strand.
TAGGTTGCGGAAGGCTATGGTGGTTTTACGGATGATATGGTGGAAGGCCTAGGCAAAGATGCCAAAATGTCAAAATTTTGATGGAGTCAAATGGTGATGGAACCTATATAGGTGGATGGGGGATGTCAATATCTACTCAACAAGGTAAAGAACGCGACAATCGGACTCCGGATGTGAAAGTTATGGCCGAAACGGTGAAGTACTCGCGGCTGCTGTAGGGGGGCCGTGCGCACGGGGTCTAGGGCCTATGGGCACGGGGTGCCGTGCGCACGGTACACACACCGAGGTCATGGGGTCACCTGGGACACGCGGGTTTGGCGGATTTATTCCCGATATGGGCTCCAGATGGATAGATCTCGTTGCTTTGGTGTAGCTGGGGGGTATGGGGGGTGGTATGGGAGGGTGGGAGGTCGAAGGGATAGCGGCCGAAGCGCACTGGAAGGGTCGTACGCACGGGGTCTGTCTGGCCCGTGTGCATGGGGTCCCGATGGCCCATGTGCACGGGGTGCTCTGTGAGTGGATGAACTGCTCCGGATCCATGGGTAAATTCGAAATTGGGGTCTAAATCAAAGGATGGAAGGTATGGGATGGTGGAGAAAAGCTAGATCCACTTGAAACCAAGCAAATCCAAGGATCAAATCCAACAAAACATCATCAAAACCAACAAATCACAAAAAAAATTGGCGCTATTTTTGGTGGGGAATTTTCGAATTTAGGATGAAATCAACAAAACTAGGCTAGAAAACAAAGAGGGGGGCTCCAATTTCGTGAGAAACCATGGCTCATGATACCAAAATGGTGTAGGGTGGAACCCTAAGTGGAGATCTTTCACCAATTGGAGGGGGAATGCCCAAGAACAAGATGAACACAAGAAGGAAAACAAGAGGAACACTCAAGAACAAGTCCAACCACACATCCACTATACAATCAAACACACAAGATCCACAAGGTACATGAACAATCAAAGGGAAACAAGATACATGGTAGAGTTCATCCCAAATCCTATGAAGGAGATGAGGGCTGGATGATCTAGGTAGATCCTTCCCTCAAGGGGGTCTTGAATCCACTAGGGATCTTCTCCAATGGAGGCCTTGAACTCCAATGGAGTGTCTCTCTCTCAAGAGGAATCCCACAAGGGGAGATACATGAGCTAACCTATAGCGTTTAGATATATTCTTAGCTAAGTATAAATGGAGGAGATGAAGGAGTATATATAGTCCTAGGCAAAGAGAGGGATAAGTGGGGGCGAAATGGTAAAACAAGGGCAAAGTCCGCAGCATCACACAGGGGGCCCCGTGTGCACATGGTAAGTGGAGCCCGTGCGCACGGGGTATCCAGAGACCTGACGCAAGGGCCCATGCGCACGGGGTCCGTGAGGCCCGTGGGCACGGTACACGCCCGTGTGCACGGGGTCTTCAGGACCGCCAGCCTGGGAGGCCCGTGGGCACGGGGTCGGAGGGGCCCGTGCACACAGGGTCGCCTAGGAGCTGCTACCTTCTTCTTGGCGCTTCCTTCTTCGCTTCGAGGTTTCCCTCTTGGATGGTGTAGATGTTCTCTTCTTCTTCGACTCCTCCTCGATGAATGTGTAGCTACGCTCACACCTATGTATGCACACGAGAGAGGGGTCAAGTAGTATACCATCCTCAAAAGGTACAAGTGGACACGTGTAAAGGAGATGATTCACCTTTGCATGTATGAAGTAGATGTGGCACGTGTCACTTGCCAAATGGAATCTTGACATGGTGATGTCCATAGGATGCTCCGCATCACCCCTCCTTGTCGCCCCGTTGTATACCGAAGGTCAGGCCCACCATGGACGAGTCCCCCCCACGACCACGCCCCTGCCGTCCCCGCGCCCTGCTGCCTCCTCGGCTACCGCACCGTCGCCCGCTCGTCTTCGATCGCGGGAGCGCAGTCCTCCTTCTACCCCGTCCAGATCAGGCTGGCCTCCGCCGCCCTTGCCCGTTCCCGGCCGGATTCAACTCCGGTGCCCCGTCCCCTTCGGTGTTGACCTCCACCATTAGTGCCCGGCAACACCTCCTCGGTCGATGACTCGTGCTACTGCTGCTCGCCATGCACCCATGAGCCCCGGCGCCCCTTTGCTTTGTTGCACGCCCATGGCTTCCTTGTCGCTCATGCTGCACCTCCGCGATGGTCACCCGTGCACTTCCACCTTGCCCTGCCATTGTTGCCTCCATGCTGCTGCTCCGAACGCCAAGTACAACTACAAACCCGAAGTAGTCGGATGCATCAAGTCCCCGAGGAGACCCGTTTTTCATCAAGTTAGACTGCATTGTGACGCGTGAAGTACCTCTACCGCCGTCTTCGGAATCCCAAGATCGCCAAGTACCATGATGTTCGGCGCCCGAACGACCAACACAACGGCACCAAGTTCCACCACCGACGACCATTTTGGATACCTCAAGATCCGGACCGACAAGTATGTTGACGTCCGATGCATAGAACAACTACAGTCGCCGATGACCCTGGTAGCAGAAATGCCAAGTACCCCTTCGAGTTGACGAGACCGGCTAGTTCGAAGACCCCAAGCACCTCATCGAAAAGACCGAGTACCACTATCGTCGACCCTCGAAGACCCCGTGGACGTCAAGTTACTCGTTGTGACCCCAAACACCTACGAGTGTTTAAAGCTATGAAGCGAGAATGACTAATTCCACTATGAACGTCCCGAGAACGTCTACTTCCTCTACTTTGCACCGAACGAGAACCATCCCGTTTGCATGCTTTGAAGTTATAACCCCGAGACGACCGCCCGCGAACGAATGCGTGTGTTGCATGAGATGCGTGTTTGGATGTTGTATCCTACCGTGAACATTAGTTGTTTCCCTCGCTTGGCACCGTTGTCGACCCGCAGGAACCCGGTATCCGGGATCACCCCACCATCCTTGCATGACACGCTCCCATCGCTTTTTCTTTTGCACCGGCATCTCATTCGAGTTACCGAAACCTGGAATGTTGTCGTGGCTCCATTTCCAATTTTCACCGCTGTGGCACCCTTTTCCTTCCGCCATGGCGCCAAATGCCTCATATCTTATTATACTAACATTTTCATAAAATTGCAGAAAACATGAATATGTCATCCGCATCATCATAAAAACATTTAAAATGTTTAAATTGTTGTTTGCTTTAAATTGCTAAATGCATATGGGGTTTTACCGGAATTGTTGTTTGATGTTTCCGGTCTCATTTAAAATGCCTAACTGTGTTTTTACTTATGCTCCACCTCTTGCCATGTTTAATAACATTTAATATTTTTGAGTACTTAAATGGGAGAGAACTAAATAATCGTCGTGGTGCTTCGTCAATATGCAACTCGTTGCATATTGAGCTCCACTTAACTTGTAGTGTTGTTTGTTGCACTTTGCCATGCCATGCCTCTTTAAACCGGATGTGCATCTTACTTGATTATGCATCATGCCATGTTTATGTGATGGTTGTTTACTATGTTTCCTACTTCTTTCCGGGTTGCTTCTCTTGTTAGCTTCGGTTTTGTTCCGGAGTTGTGAGGATTCGTTCAACTATGTCCATTTGTCTTCTTCATGGACTCATTCTTCTTCCTTGCGGGATCTCAGGCAAGATGACCATACCATCGAAATCATTTCTATCTTTGCTTCCTAGTTGTTCGCTCTATTGCTATGTCGCGCTACCTACCACTTGCTATATCATGCCTCCCATATTACCATGTCAAGCCTCTAACCCACCTTTCCTAGCAAACCGTTGTTTGGCTATGTTACTGCTTTTGCTCAGCCCCTCTTATAGCGTTGTTAGTTGCAGGTGAAGTTGATGTTTTGTTCCATGTTAGAACATGGTTATATTGGGATATCACAATATCTCTTATTTTAATTAATGCATCTATATACATGGTAAAGGGTGGAAGGCTCGGCCTTATGCATGGTGTTTCGTTCCACTCTTGCCACCCTAGTTTCCGTCATACCAGTGTTATGTTCCTTGATTTTGCGTTCCTTACGCGGTTGGGTGATATGGGAACCCCTTGACAGTTTGCTTTGAATAAAACTCCTCTAGCAAGGCCCAACCTTGGTTTTACATTTGCCTAACAACCTAAGCCTTTTCCCTTGGGTTTTCGGAGCCCGAGGGTCAACTTTATTTTAACCCCCCCCCCCCCCCCCCCCCCCGGGCCAGTGCTCCTCTGTGTGTTGGTCCAACCTATCAGCCGCCGGTGGCCACCAAGGGAAACTCTAGGCTAGCCTACCTAAGCTTGGACAATCTGGTGTGCCCTGAGAACGAGATATATGCAGATCCTATCGGGATTTGTCGGCACATCCGGGCGGCTTTGCTGGTCTTGTTTTACCATTGTCTAAATGTCTTGTAAACGGGATTCCGAGCCTGATCGGGTCTTCCTGGGAGAAGGAATATACTTCGTCGACCGTGAGAGCTTGTGATGGGCTAAGATGGGACACCCCTGCAGGGTTTAAACTTTCAAAAGCCATGCCCGCGGTTATGTGGCAGATGGGAATTTGTTAATGTCCGGTTGTATAAAACTTGACACTTCACTTAATTAAAATGCATCAACTGCATGTGTAGCCATGATGGTCTCTTTTCGGCGGTGTCCGGGAAGTGAACACGATTTTGGAGTTATGCTTGTGCATAAGTAGTTTCAGGATCACTTCTTGATCACTTCTAGCTTCTGGACCGTTGCGTTGCTTCTCTTCTCACTCTTATTTGTGCACGTTAGCCACCATATATGCTTAGTGCTTGCTGCAGCTCCACCTCATTACCTTATCCTACCCATAAGCTTAAATAGTCTTGATCTCGCGGGTGTGAGATTGCTTAGTCCTCGTGACTCGCGGATACTTCCAAACAGTTGTAGGTGCCGATGATACCAGTGCTGGTGACACAACCCAGCTCATGTGGGAGCTCGATGAAGATCTTTGTCATTGTTTTGTTTTGTTTCCTTTTGATCAGTAGTGGAGCCTAGTTGGGATGATCGGGGATCTAGCATTTGCAGTTGTCTTCCTTTATATTGGTTCCGTAGTCAGACCTTTGATTGTATTTTGGTTGATGTATGAATTATTTTTGTATTGTGTTAAGTGGCGATTGTAAGCCAACTCTTTATCCCTTTCTTATTCAGTACATGTGATGTGTGTGAAGATTAGCCCTCTTGCGACAAGTCTACCATGCGGCTATGCCTCTAAGTCGTGCCCTGACACGTGGGAGATATAGCCGCATTGTGGGTGTTACAAGTTGGTAATCAGAGCCATCCCCGACTTAGGAGCCCCCTGCTTGATCGAATTGCTGATGTTGTTGAGTCTAGAACGAAATGTTTTGAGTCTTAGGATCATTTATATCAGAGAGTAGGATTCTTTTTACTCCTCAGTCCCTTCGTCACTTTGGTGAGGCCTCCTGAAGTAGATGTTTTTACTTTTCTCTCCTCAAATTTCATAACTTTTTTAGGATCACGTGGGTATCTTGGAATCATTTCGATATTCCTGGGATGAGAATATTGTTCTTGGTGCCTCCTGACATTTAGAGGTTGTGGCAATGTCCCGGGGAGTTGAGCTCCGAGGTGTTGTCGTCACAATTTTATCGTAGCAGTTCTGGAATACCTGAGTTTTGTCGACATCGAAAATCTCTTTTATGCAGTTGTTGGTGAGATAACCTCAATGCCACCTAGTACTGGGGCAGGATTTCGGGAGTATTGTGATAACTCGTATAACGAATCCTTTTCGAAGGTTGAGGTAAACGATTTCTGAAGGTTTCTTGGTTATGTGTTGAAGATGGATACAGCTGGATGTAGGAATTGTTAGTTTGGGTGAGATATTATGCTTCCCCTGTATCCCTAACACCTGATTATATAACCAGAAAGTTTTGGGAGTTTATAAGTGGGAATTCAAGTAGCTCGTAGGATATCATTCCAACAGACACATGATAAGATATGGGATCTATCATATGTTTGTTTCCGGCTTATCCTACAAGCCAATCCTTTGTTTTGTTTTGAATTGTGGTATTCGAGTTGCTTCAATGTCAAGTGTTGATTCCATACCTTTCCTAAGCGGTGTTTTCATATTTCTATGTGAATACCAATCCTCCATGATAATAAAGATTGTCATGTCAATCATTTTCAACTGACGTGTTTCTCTTCAAGTGGATCCGATCATTTCAACATCCGCAAGATCACCTCTCTCGGTTTTCCCAACGTTGTTCGTTTCATCTGTCCCCAAGTTGTTTTTGTTTTTCCCGCCCTCCCACACTTTATTTCTTAAATCATGTATGCTTTTATTGATGCGGTGTCTATCCATTCTTTTCCATCAATGTTCTTACCCGATGGTTCTCATGAAGATGCTCTACAAGTTCATCATTCTTCATTCTTTTCTTTTCTGGTGGATTCCATTCAAGCTTTGTCGATCATATATTTTCCTTGTTTCAAATGCTTTCTTATGCCAGTGCACATTTTAATCAGTCACCTCTCGTTTTCAATTTGTTCCAGAGTGCGGAAGATATCTCAGAAGGCTCGTCTTTTCATTCAAGATCCATTCAATCCATCTCGAGGTTTTTTATCTCATTCAAGCCATTTAAATCAACCGATGCAATCTCTCTTTTAAATCGTTCCATGGTGTATCTTTTGAGTGGTCCCTAACCCACAGGGTTTTTTTCCAGCAGCTTACCTAACTCTTGTTTCCCGGAGTTACTCTCAAATTCTTCTCCAATTTTGACATAAGAATGAATTATCATCAGTCAAATGCCTTCTCCAAGAACTTCCAAATTCTTTTCATCGTTGGTTCAACCTTTCTGTTCTTCATTCCAAAGTGCATCAACAATTCATGGTGGTGTTTCTCGTCGCCATTCTCAAATCTTGAAGACCGAAGAAGATTTTTTCCTACAAATCTTATCCGTTCTCTCAAAGATTCATGGTTCTTGCTTTATGCCATCCTCTCATAATTGTTTCTGATTGTGAGAATTCTTTTCAACCATCCGGAGAAATTCAGGAGTCTTTTTAGTTTGATTCTCCAGAGTCCATCATCTCAGAAGTATTCATTTTTAGCTTTCAGCTCTCATTCTCCAAATCTTACTGGTGCATCGTTCAAGTATTCTCTAATTAGCTCGTGATCTCTTCGTTCTCTTGTATCAAATCCCCTAAAACATCAACGTCGTTTTCTAATTCCTCCCAGTGATTTGTGCATTTTTCTTCAATTGTTTTCAATTCGTTCGATGGTTCATTCAACATTCCTCTTCTGTTGTTATCGTATCAATTCATTCGTTGTTTCCAAATCCCACTGGTGGTTCCATCAAGACCTTCTCAAGTTTGCGCTATATCTCTCTTAATCCTTTCTACGAGAATAAGTAGTATGCCAAATCCGTTGCTTGTCATCAATCTAAATTGGTGAAGGATACGCATAACATAATTCTTATTCTTGCTTCATCTAAGTGATTGATTCATTCTTCCGGAGTAAATTCACAATGAGTAAATTCTCGGGTCAAGTGAGTCATCTTTATTTTCCGGAGTTCCAACTTTTCCGCATTATCTCGTCACGAAGCTCCATTTAAATCATTGCAAGGCTTCACCTTGTGTTTTCAACTCCTCTTTCTTTTTATCATTCTTTTATTACCAGAGTTCTTCATGGAAGATCAACATGGTGGTTCATCAAGGATTCCTTTCATTCTTCATTTGTTCTTCAAGGTTTCTCTTAGAGCTAAGATCCGCTAAGATATACTCGAAAATAAATAGGGTGTTCAACACATGTCTTGTTTTGAGGAGTTCAAGCATTCTTCATCTTGCATTCCGAAGTGCAATTCTTTCATATCTCATCTTTTGAGGTGGTGTTATGTCATTTTTGATAATTTCCCTTCGTGTTTCATGATTCACAAGTTTTCAAGAGTGACATATCTTAAATCCATCATTTTCAATTAATTTAGGACATCTTTTCAATCCATCAATCTCTTCATTGGAGTTATATTGGGTTATATTTCACCTAAAGCTTTCCCTAAGGATTGTTGTTATATGGTGCTTATAAATGACTCAAGTTCTTCATTTACCCTCCCGGTGAAATAAGTTTCTCGCCTCCTTGTTGATATCAATCCAATATATTGTTTCCATTAGTGGAAGCATTTCACCTCATAATTTTGAGAAGTTTTTCCATAATCCCACTACAAGCTTTTTCGTTTCATTGTCGATTTTCCAACAACTCCTTTATAACCTTCTTGGAAGGGTGCCTTCCAAGCTCATTTGTGGCAGAAGTTGTCATTTTCTTCTCAATTCTTTCCTTTCCAATGATCCAACTTCTATTCTTTCGTTCTGGAGGTAGTGTGTTGTTGATCTCATCAAGTATCCTCTCATCTTGTCAAATTCATGTTCAATTCCTTCCATTTACAGTCGGAGTGTTGTCCAAATTATATCATTCTTATTCCTTCTCTATCTTGTTTTAACCGGAGTGTTGTGTTTATCATTCCTCATCTAACCGGAGTCTCATCCAAGTGCGTTCGTTTTTCCAAGTTCATACTCTATGCCTTCCATTTCCAACCGAAGTGTTGTCGTAATTGATCCTTATCGTTCCTTGTACATCTCGTTTCATCCGGAGTGCTTGCATGTACTTCCTGTCCATTGCAACCCTTTTTCTTATGTCTTTCAACCTACAAGGTCTAGTAACACTACTAGGGAAAAGCCTAGCAGCAGCGCGGGTTTTGGGCCTATTAGCAGCGCGGGGGCCGGCGCTACTAATAAGGCGCTACAGCTAACGTATAGCAGCAGCGCGGGTGCCACCCGCGCTATTACTACGTCCATTAGTAGTAGCATGGGTAAAAACCCACGCTACTACTAACCCGCGGAATTTTTTTTCAAATTTTTTGCGCGAATTTTCAAATTTCTGAATTATTTTAACCTCTAATCTCTAATCTCCCTCATCGCTGCTCAATTTAATCTCTAATCACCCCTCATCATTCCAAATCATCTAACTTCCCGGACGCTCACCCATCCTCTCACTACTCCAGCCTGAGCACGCTTAACTTCCGGGTTCTATTCTCCCTCGATTCCAAGTCTGCACTTGTTGCTTTCCTAACAATAGTAAGATGTCAATCCTATTAACCCTCGGGAGTTTAGCTTGAGCATGAAGTCACACATTTCGCTGTTTGAGTTTAAAAATATTGTTCTAAAAAACAATAATTATTTAGTAACACTAATATTCCTTGAATAAGGAGATTGACCACATTTTGACCAAAGTTTGACCACAGTTTGACCAGATTTCACCAAAATTCCAAAAAACTGAAATAATTATTTAGTAACACTAATATTCTTGAATAATTATTTAGTAACACTAATACTTCTTGAATAAGTAGTTTGACCATAGTTTGACCAGATTTGACCAAAATTAAAAAAACTGAAATTTGAGCATAACTTTTTTTCCTTTTAGAATTTGAGGATTCTAAAAATTTGCAAACAGGCCGTAGGCGGTCTCCATTGTATGCGGATTTTCGTGCTGAACCTTTTGATATATTATACGTTTTTTCTGACATCGTATGCAAAAGTTATAGCCGTTTTACATTTTCCCTACACTTTTTGCAAAACATGTCCAAATTTAAGTTTTTAAATTTTCCTAACTAGTAGATGTAGTAACATAACTACATCTCGAAGGATTTTAATTTTTGAAACATTTTGATATATTATACGTTTTTTTCTAACATCGTATGCAAAAGTTATAGCCGTTTTACATTTTCCCTACACTTTTTTCAAAACATGTCCAATTTAAGTTTTTAAATTTTCCTAACTAGTAGATGTAGTAACATAACTACATCTCGAAGGGTTTTAATTTTTGATGTTTTTATCATTTTCTTTTGCTTTTTACAAAACCGAAAATGCGATCCACAGGGGGGGGTGGTGTAGAGTTTCAAAATGGGACCTTTAGTAGTAGCGAGGGATTTTACCCCTTGCTACTACTATGGCATGTCCTAGAGGGGCACGGTTGAGACCTCTTAGTAGTAGCGAGGGGTAAAAACTTAGTAGTAGCGCGGGTTTATAACCCTTGCTACTACTATGGCATGGCCCAGGGGCACGGTAGAGACCGCTTAGTAGTAGCGAGGGGTAAAAACCAGCGCTACTGCTATCAACTTAGTAGTAGCGAGGGTTAAAAACCCGCGCTACTACTATGGCATGTCCCGGGGGCACGGTAGAGACCTCTTAGTAGTAGCGAGGGTAAAAAACCAGCGCTACTGCTATCAACTTAGTAGTAGCGAGGGTTAAAAACCCGCGCTACTGCTACTTAGCAGCAGCGCCTGATTTTAAAGCGCGCTGCTGGTAAGATTCTGTGTATAGGCTTTTCCCTAGTAGTATAATGTTCCTTGTTCCTCTGTTCTAACGGAGTGTTTTTTAACTTTGGTCATCTTCGTTGTATTCTTTCTTTCAATTTGGTCAATCTCTCAAGGTTCATGGTTTCACTCTTTCGCCAAGAAGCAACTTAGTTGTCCCTGATGCCATCCTTGATCTCGGGACAAGATCCTCTCGTAGTGGTGCAGTGTTGTGACGCCCCACGACCGGAGCTTCAGATGCATTCTATGGGTTCCGAGATTCGTTGTGTGATTTGTTTTTGTTTGTTGCATTCATCTTTGCATTAGGTGCATTGCATCATGTCATCATGCCATTAATTTTTCCAACTCCACTAAATAAAATGCATAGATCTTTGATCTATTTAAATTGAGGGAACTCACATGGTGACTTCTCTATATAACATATCCTCCTAATATTTTAGGGAGCTATAATAAACATTCAAACACACTTGCAAATTTTCCCCATGTATTTTCTACTTCAAGTTGGACTTCAAAACCTTGCCCGCATTTATCTTCCCATTTGCAGAGGTTCCTCCAAAAATTTCAACATTTTTGGACACTTCAAAAACCAAGTCCAAGTTCAAACCCAATTGAATTAAATTCAACTGAGTTTGAATTCATATCATTCGATCTTGCCACTTCTAATTTTCTCGGACCAAGCATATTTTTGTGAGTCCAAAGAAATTATCCGCATGCCCAAATTATTCTCCCGACCTTCTCTTCTCTCCTTTTCCTTTCTTTTAGTTCTCTGTTTAAAAAAAAGTGGAGTGAGGAAGAGAGAGCTTAGCCAATCCATCCCCGCCGGCCTGTTGGACCTCCAGCCGACCGGGCCTCCCGCACCGGCCCATAGGCCTAGCCGACCCCCACAAGTTCTAACCCTAGCCTCGACCCACCTCTCCCTCTCGCTCCCCTGCTTGTTCCTCACGCCGCTAGGGAGAAGCCCTGCGCTCGATCCCCACACTCCTCCCTCCTCTCGCTCCCTCCCTCACCCTGTAGCGCCTCGCCTCGCTGCTACATCCCTGTCACCCCGCAGCATCAAGTCAGACTGCGCCTTGCTGCAGCTGGTCTTCCAGCGCGCCGGTGACCTGACCTGCCCTGCACCACCTTTGACTCCCTCTCGTTTTCGTCCCCACACAGTAAGGCTTCACCTCCGGCTGGATCCAGCCGCCCTCGGCCTCTCCTCGAGCACTGGCCTCCCACAGCTCGCCGGAGAGACCCCTCCTCGCCACCCCGTTGTGTACCGAAGGTCAGGGCCGCCATGGACGAGTCCCCCCGCGACCACGCCCCTGCCGTCCCCACGCCCTGCTGCCTCCTGGGGTTCCGCGTTGTTGCCCGTTCGTCTTCAACCGTGGGAGCGTAGTCCTCCTTCTACCCTGTCTAGATCAGGCTGGCCTCCGCCGCCATTGCCCGTTCCCGGCCGGATCCAACTCTGGTGCCCCGTCCCCTTCGGTGTTGACCTCCACCATCAGCGCCGGGCAGCACCTCCTCGGTCCGTGACTCGTGCCGCTGCTACTCGTCTTGCGCCCATGAGCCCCGGCGCGCATTTGCTTTGTTGCACGCCCATGGCTTCCGTGTCGCTCGTACTGCACCTCCCTGATGGTCACCCGTGCACCTCCAACTCTCCCTGCCGTTGTTGCCTCCATGCTGCTGTTCCGAACGCCAAGTACAACTTCAAACCCAAAGTACTCGGATGCACCATGTCCCTGAGGAGACCCATTTTTAGTCAAGTTCGACTACATTATGACGCGTCAAGTACCTCTACCGCCATCTTCGGAATCCCAAGAACGCCAAGTACCACGATGTGCGGCGTCCGGACGACCACCACAATGGCACAAAGTTCCACCACCGACGACCGTTTTGGATACGTCATAATCGGACCGACAAGTACCTTGACGTCTGATGCATAGAACAACTAGCGTCACTGATGACCCGGGTAGCAGAAATGCGAAGTACCCCTTCGAGTTGACGAGAACGGCAAGTTCGAAGACCCCAAGTACCTCTTCGAAATGACTGAGTACCACTATCGTCGACCCTCGAAGACCCCGTGGACGTCAAGTTCCTCGTTGTGACCCCGAATACCTATGGAATGTGTACAACTACAAAGTGAGAATGACTACTTCCACTAGGAACGTCCCAAGAATGTCTAGTTCCTCTACTTTGCACCGAACGAGAATCGTCCTGTTTGCACGTTTCGAAGGTATAACCCTGAGACGCATGCGAACGTATGCATGTGTTGTATGAGATGCATGTTTGGATGTTGTATCCTCCCGTGAACATTAGTTGTTTCCCTCGCTTGGCACCATCGTCGACCCGTGGGAACCCGGTATCCAGGATCACCCCACAATCCTTGCATGACACGCTCCCGTCGCTTTTTCTTTTGCACCGGCATCTCAATCGAGTTACTGGAACCTAGAATGTTTCCGTGGCTCCATTTCCAATTTTCACCGCCGTGGCACCCTTTTCCTTCCGCCATGGCGACAAATGCCTCATATCTTATTATACTAATATTTTCATAAAATTGCATAAAACTTGAATATGTCATCCGCATCATGATAACAACATTTAAAATGTTTAAATTGATGTTTCCTTTAAATTGCTAAATGCATATGGGGTTTTACCGGAATTGTTGTTTGATGTTTCTGGCCTCATTTAAAATGCCTAACTATGTTTTTTTTACTCATGCTTAACCTCTTGCCATGTTTAATAATATTTAATATTGTTGAGTGTAATTATAGATATGATAATACTGGAAGGAAAAGAGGATAATGAAGATAAGATGCAGATTGATGCTACATAATCAACTACCAATCCCTGGAAGTACAAGCGTTATAGGACAAAATGTACTGACAACAACAATGGGCTACACTTCTGCACTGGCATTGTCTGTGTATTCAACTTTTTGGTAATATTAAATATAGATCTGATATTTTTTACTAAATGGTGGGCGAGGGAGATAAGATGCAGAATGCTACACAATGAACCAATCCCTCTTCCCATAATATAAGAGTGTTCTGAACACTGGTGTACTGTACAAAACGTTCTTATATTATGGGACGGAGGGAGTAGTTGTTAATGTAAGTATAGTGATAGACGGCGTTCAGTCCTTATAAGACAATTGCAGAGATAAAACTCTTCAAAAGCATTGGGTTGATTCTAAATTATGTAAGAGTTCATACGGATAATATGATGTCCACCAAATGGACGACAATGAGGCTAACAGGTGGAGTGATGCTACATAATCAACCAGCTATGAAAGTAAGTATGGTCATACAGGGAAAGAGGTACTCACAAGAGTAACGAAGTGTGCAGTATAGTTGCGAGATTCTGTGGTCCCCTAAGAATGAATGTTCTTCTGCAAATAGTCTTCGTACAAGTGAGACGTTAAGGTACGTGCAGAAATGTAGTTCAAGTTGTGATGTGATATCATAGACTGTACCTTGTGGTGCAGACGAGAACAATGTCTAACAAGATTATTCCAGTCACTATCTAATAAATGTAGCATCGGAGACTTTACAAAAATTTCGTTTAGAGGCTTGCCATCGAAGTGTGCTTGCCTCAAGTAGGAACGATACTTCATCAACGAGTGCTTGAAAAGTGCAACCAACCCTTGCTCGTCTTGACAATCCAGTTTGGTCCTCTCCTATTTAAAACAATGAAATATTGTGTCTTTTGTCAGTAGAAACATATGCAGCAATTACCATGAATAACATTAGTACATTACTTACGCGTAAGTTGCGGAGGTAGAATAGAAATTGTTCTGTATCTGCGGTAAAATCTTTCCATGAAGGAAAGATGCCCACAAAGTTCCTGACAACAATATAAGCTTCATCTTTTAAACTAGGAAGAAATGGAATAGGGATCCTATTTGCTGCAGTTGGGGCTCTCTCTCGTTCTAAAATAGATTTGGCAACTGGATTTGCTGTACTCTTTGCTGGAATGGGGGTTTTGCATCGTAGAGCTAGTGCTATGTCAACTGGCATCATCATATTATTTGTTGTACTTGGGGTCTGCTGAGTTGGGGCATCAGAGATGACCAGTGTAGTAGGGATAGAGTCTGCTAGAGTTGGGGCCATGTTTTGTGGGTTAAGTGATATTGCAACTACACCTAATGGGCTATTTCATTTATCAGGTGTCACTACCTTTTCCGAATACTTTGCTCATGCTCATCCTTAACCAGCAATCGTCCTCTTCCTTTTGAACGTCCGATACAAAAGAACAACATTTGAATGGATAAATATGGTATGATGAAAGATGGAATATGTACAAAAAATGGATAGGCATGGCGTATTCACATACCACTACAAAAAAAAGACACATGCGTGACATTTTGGGCCGAACGAATTTTTTTTCTATCATACATATGACACTTCTATGATGATAATTGTGACAAAACCTGGTATCATCATAGATGTGGTGGGCTCCTACTTCTATGAAAAAAATCATGACAGAAAATGGGCTTTTTGTCCTGGGCGGCCCGGAGACGCAGTTGCATGACAATCTTTGGGCCGTCCATGATGGAAAAAATCGTGGTAGAAGCGCGGGTGAGGAAAATTTCGGGGAGTTCCCGGTTACGGTGGGAGGTCAGGGGCCCAGCGATGCGCGTTTCTCTCGTACACGTATGCGCGTGCGTGCGAGGCGTTGGCTCTGACTGAACCCGAGCGAGGCGTTGGGCTCTAACTGAACTCAAGCGATTGCACTGCAGGCTACGTGTTACTAAACCCGAGCGATCGATCGATGGCTGTTAACTGAACCCGATTGAGCGATTCCTTCACTATTGCTGCTAACTGAAGCCAATCGATTGGATGAACAGTGAGCGTTGCGGGGGGGGGGGGGGGGGGGGGGGGGGGGGGGGGGGGGGGGTTGATGAACAGTGAGCGGTGGCGTTGCCTCTGGATGAACAGGACCCCATGGTTTGGTGGTGGGCTGGATTAACAGTAGACGGTGGAGGGGTGCCCGTGGAGGGGTGGTTGAACAGGACCCCATGGTGTGGAGGGCTGGATGAACAGTAGACGGTGGAGGGGTGCCCGTGGAGGGGTGGTTGAACAGTAGCCGGTGGAGTAGCGCGCGGTGGAGGTTGGATGAACAGAAGCACGTGGAGGCTGGAGGAGGTCGACAGTAGCCCGTGGTGGCTGGAGGAGGTTGACGGTGGAGATGAACAATATCCCATGGAATCCCGTTTTGCGGTACGCCACACCCCTCCCGATGAACAGGACCCCCGTTTCGACCGTAGGAGGTCTGTTTCGTCCGTTTTGTGGTACGCCACACCCCTCCCGATGAACAGGACCCCCATTTCGACCGTAGGAGGTCCTTTTCATCCGTTTTAAGGTTCGCCACACCCCACCTGATCAACAGGACCGCCGTTTCGACCGTAGGAGGTCTGTTTCCTCCGTTTTGCGGTACGCCAGACCCCTCCCGATCAACAGGACCCAGTTTTGAACGTAGGAGGTCCGTTTCTTCCGATGTGCGGTACGCCAGGCCTTGTTTCCATCACCTGTTCCGTCCAAGCTCTCCTGATGAACACGGCCATGCATTCCGTTCCGACCCAGCCGGTTGGCTCCCAAGCGTTCCGTTGCCTCCCGATGAACACGACGCATTCCGTTGCTTCCCCATGAACACAATGCATTCCGTTGCCTCCCCATGAGCACGACGACAACGCTGTTTCTCCGTTCCGACCCAGCCATGTAGACGAGCCCTGGCCGTACGTATGCGTGAGTAGGCGTTCGAGACCCCGCCCGTATGTACACATACGTGGCCGTATTTTCTTTCTTGCACCCTGGCCGCTGTACGTACGTGTACATGCTACGTGCACGCCTCTACTACGACACGAACGCGCCTCTACTACGTCACGTGCGTGCCTCTACATCCACCAGTATATATGTACATACACGTTCACGACCAGAATGACAACGCTACATACACTTCGACCAGGTGGGCCCCGACTGTCAGGCACTTCCTTGCGTGCGAAGATGTAGCTGGTGGGTCCCAGCAGTCAGGGGGCGAATCGTTTTGTTTTTTTTGCCCGGACGCACTTCCTTGTGTGTGAAGGTGTAGCTGGTGGGTCCCAGCAGTCAGGGGGGAAACATTTTTTTCACGAAATATGGTGTCCCGTCCGGTGGGTCCCTGCTGTTACGTGGAGGAATAATTATTTTGCACGTAATAAGGAGGCACATCCTTGCTGCGGCCATGGACCCAGCTGTCAGCATCTCCACGCACAGTACTCTTCTGATGTAAGTCGGTCATTGACCACATTGTCCACGGCCCGCCAAGAGCACCACGGCGGTGGACGACGGCGAGGCCTAGGAAGGGGACGGCACGAAGGTAGGGAAGACTCGGTAGTTGTTTCCCACGCGGAGGGGAGTACGACTGTACGAGGGTTTACTGGTTCTTTCGCCGTCGCCGGAGAATAACAGCAGGTGTGGGTGAGTAGAGGGATGGCTAGGCCAGCAATGGGAGTACGGAGGGGCGGTGAGGCCTGCGCGGCAGCAGAGCCGACCGCATGGAGGAGGGAGCAGGCAGTCCCGCCGGCGCTTGTTTGAGCGGCTGGAGCAGGAAGAGCAGAGATTGAAGAAGCACGACGGCCGTTGGATGGACATCCAACAGTCCGTGCTTGTGCGTCAACCTTTTTTTAGGAAAGCCTCAAATCTGTGGAAACCAGCATATACCCCATTTGCCATTATTTCTAATAATTTACAGCCCATTGCTAATTCTTAAGGTTTTTTGGAGCCCATATTCTATTTTTTAGCATTACAATCCATATTGTGGCCATGGTTAAAAAAATATACGAAATTTAGCATATTTCGGTGCGGTCCGAACTGTTTTTAATCCCGAAATTTCGACTCACATTCAAACTAATTTTAAAAATAAATGTATATCAATATAAAATCCAACAAATTCTCCACGCATAAAAATTAATGTAATTTAAAATCTTGAAATGAAAAAAAGGTATTTGAAACTAATTGCCGGTTTGATGTGTTTAAAAAGTGTACAGTCCATTTCTCATTACTGATGGGCCATTTTCTCGGCCAGCCGAATGAAAGCTCTCCTCGTCTTGAAAGATTTGCAGCCCAACAGGCCTGACAAAGCGACTTACTTGGCAAATCACACAAAAACTGGGCTGTGGACGTGGACCCAGCTGACAGCCTCTCCACGTACAGTACTCTTCCGATGGAAGTCGTTCCTTGACCATGTTGACCATGCCGTGCAGAGAGCACCACATCGGTGGATGACGGTGAGGCCTAGGAAGGGGACGACACGGAGCCGGGGAAGACGCGACAGTGGAAGCCCGTGCGAAGAGGAGTACGAGAGTTCACTGGTTCGGCTACGGTGTGAGGCTACCGTCGCCGCAGGGCCTGGCCAGCGGTGGGAATAGTAGGGGGCGGTGAGGCCTCTGCGGCAGCACAGCCGACCACGGGAGGCAGGAGCATGCGGCACGACCGGCGCTGCTTTGGGCGGCTGGAGCAAGAAGACCAGAGGTTGAAGAAGCACTACGGCCGTTGGATGGACATCATACGGTCACTGGAGCTAGAATCGTTCATATTGACTAAGTTGACAAAGCCCTTCGTCCCCGTCAACTTAGTAGGCCCACAAGTCAGCCTCCCACCAAGGTGGGTCCCAGCTAGCCGGGGGAGTATTCATTTTTTGTGCGTAATAAGAAGGCACTTCCGGTGGGTCCGAGCAGACAGCGGGGGGAACGTTTTTTTGCGAAATACGATGGCCCGTCCGATGGGTCCCAGCAGTCAGGGAGAAACGATTTTTTTGCAAAATACTGGTGGCCCATCTAGTGGGTCCTCGCTGTCACGTGGTGGAATAATTATTTTCCGTGTAATAAGGAGGCACTTCCTTGTGGCTACCGTGGACCCAACTATCAGCCTCTCCACGTACAGTACTCTTCCGATGGAAGTCAGTCGTTGACCACATTGACCACGCTGGGCCGAGAGCACCACGGTGGTGGACGATGGCCAGGCCTAGGAAGGGGACGACGTGGAGTCGGGAAAGACGCGGCAGTGGATGCCCACGCGGAGAGGAGTACGAGCGTTCACTAGTTCGGCAGCGGTGTGAGGCTTCCATCGCCGCAGAATAACAGGGGGTGTGGGTGAGTGGAGGGATGGCCTGGCCAGTGGTGGGAGTAGTATGGTGGCAGTGAGGCCTCTGCGGTAGCACAGCCGGCCATGGGAGGCAGGAGCAGGTGGCACGACCGGCGTTGCTTTGGGCGGCTGGAGCAAGAAGACCGGAGGTTGAAGAAGCACTATGGCCGTTGGATGGACATCATACGGTCACTGGAGTATTGACTAAGTTGACAAAGCCCTCCGTTCCCATCAACTTAGTAGGCCCACAAATCATCCCAACAATATGGTGGGTCCTTGCGTGCGAAGATATAGCTGGTGGGTCCGACCTGTCAGCGGGGGGTATTCATTTTTTTGGGCGTAATAAGGAGGCACTTCCTTGCGTGCGAAGATATAGCCGGTGGGTCCGACCTGTCAGCGGGGGAACTTTTTTCTGCGAAATATAGAGGCCCTTCCTCTGGGTGCTAGATGTCAGGTGGAGGAATCATTATTTTGCACGCAATAAGGAGGCATTTCCTTGCGTGCGGCTATGGACCCAGCTGTGAGCCTCTCCACGTACAGTCCACTTCCGATGGATGTCGTTCATTGACCATGTTGACCAGGCCGCGCCGAGAGCACCAGGGTGGTGGACGACGTCGAGGCCTAGGAAGGGAACGACACTGAGCCTGGGAATACTCGGTAGTTGTTTCCCACGCGGAGGAGTACGAGGGTTTACTGGTTCGTCTGTCGTTGCCGGAGAATAACAACATGTGTGGGTGAGTAGAGGGATGGCTAGGCCAGCGATGGGAGTATGGTGGGGCCGTGAGGCCTGCGCGGTAGCATAGCCGGCCGCGGGAGGAGGGAGCAGGCAGTTCCGCCGGCGCTTGTTTGAGCGGTTGGAGCATGAAGTGCAGAGATTGAAGAAGCACGACAGCCGTTGGATGGACATCCAACAGTCACTGCTCTCGTGTGTTGACTAAGTTTACAGGGCGTTGTGTGTGCGTCAACCTTTTTTTTTATGAAAGCATATGCGTCAACCTGTAGTAGGCCCACAAGTCAGACTCAAATCTGTGGAAAACGGCATATAGCCCATATGCCATTATTTCTAATAATGTACATCCCATTTGCTAATTCTTAAGAATTTTTTTGGAGCCCATCTTCTTTTTGTTAGCATTACACCCCATATTGTGGCCACGGTTAAAAAGTATACGAAATTTTGCATATTTCGGTGCGGTCATTTGTTTTTAATCTAGAAATATCGATTCACATTCAAACTATTTTGAAAAATAATTTATATAAATATAAAATCCAAATAATTGCCCATGCATAAAAACCAATGGAATTTAAGATCTTGTAATGAAAAAAAATTGAAACTAATTCCTGATTTGATGTGTTTTAAAAATGTACAAAGCATTTCTGGGCAAACTGAATGAAACTCTCCTCGTCTTGAAAGATTTGCAGCCCAGCAGGGCCGATAAAGCAAGTAGGCCTTGTTTGGGTATTTCTTTAAAAAATAGAACTGGGCTAGCCATTTTCAGCAAGAAAAAAACACAACTGGGCTCAAGATGTGGTAAACATAAATAAAACCCTGGCTAGACGGGCCACAGCCCCCGCATAGCCCTGTTGTTACCCTGATCTGTCGCTAAAACTAGTATAAATAACAACTGCTTGTTCCTCAAAAAAAAACTGCGCGACTTGCTGGGTCCCTAGTGTCAGCCGCTCGTAGTGTAATTCTTTCGTTTATTGACTACATTGATAATGGCGTGAGCCCCAGATGTCCAACCATTAGGAGGAACCATATTTTTGGGCTTGTACTATAGAGGCACTTGCTTGCGTACTGCCATGACGCTGGTGGGTCCCTGCTGTCATCCTCTCCACGTACAGTCATCTCCTTGTTCCTCTCGGTTGTTGATGACGTTGACAACACAAGAGGGTGGCGCACCGCGCACGGCGAGCGAACCAAGGCCGCAAGGCAGAGGACGACGGCGAGGCCTCGGACGGAACAAACAGGAGCCGTTGAAGATGCGCCGGTCCAGTCGTGGGCGGAGGGGAGTACGAGGGTTGACTGGTTCGGGCGCGGGTGCGTGTTGGGGCTGACGTCGCCAGAGAATAACAAGACGTGTGGGGGAATAGAGGGAGGGACTGGCCAATGTTGGGGGGTACGTACGGTAGGGCGGTGGAGGCGCAGCCAGCCATGGGAGGCGGGAGCAGGCAGAGCCGACGGGGTGGTTTGGTTTGGGCGGCTAGAGGAAGAAGAAGACAAGAGATAGAAGATACACAACAGATGTTGGATGTCAATCCAACGGCTGGTAGGCAGAATCATTTGTTGACTGGCTATTTCCTCGTGGTTCCCAAATGTCAGAATCCAAATCTGTCACGGTCATGCAGCCTTTCCTGTGAAAATTTACAGCCCATTTGATGTGCTAGTTCGATATAAGTTTGTCGGTGCTAGTGGGGGCTAATCTCCTAGCTTATGTAATGCACAGTGAGCTCAAACAGCCGGCGAGAGTGATGTTATTTCCCTTTGTTGGGATTTGTTACAATATTTCACTCCAAATTAAACGAATGGCAAGCCATTTGCCTTGTTTCAAAGAAAATATGACAGTCACGGCCGAGTTGAAAAGGGTAGGAACATCTAACTCCAGCTTACAAACTATACAAAAGCACGAGGGTTAATTGTTCATCAGGTTTACAAAAAAAACCACATTGAAAAGGGCACCAACATCTAACTCCAGCACTGTTTTCGGTAGTCATAGTCAAATGGATCGGTCAGGTCCATAGAATGAACATCCTGGGTCGTAAAAGTTACTAGATTATGACCACAATATGTTGTAAATAGAAGCCTGGCACGTTCAGAAGCTCTTTTGCCCACCTGAAACTCCTTTTTTTGCTCTTCGACATACCCATCCGTCAATTCAGTAAATATATGGGCTTTTGAATTGATTTTACTATTTACTAGTGTGGATGGGTCGTTTTGTCTTGGGCCCATAGAAACAATTACTACTAGTACAGTGGAGACACTCTACAGCTACCCAGAAAAACAATTACTACAAGTACAGTGGAGACACTATACCGCTTCTGGCTCCTCCTAGGTCTTTGAAATGTCTCCCTCTACTGAATATCATTATACTTTTGTTCACCCACATGCGGGCCATGCAGTGGGCGGGACCAAATGCCATCCACCAAATTAGAACGCAGGATGCAGGCGGAGAGTCACCCCGGTCGTAGCGCGGCAGTAACGAGCCGTCGTATCACAAAACCCCACCTCCCCGCAGTCTAAGTTTGACGGACGAAGCAACCATCATTTCACTCTTCGCTGAATCCCCTTCTCCCTCACCGTCTCCAAGAAAGGCAACACTCGCATCTACCACTGTTCTTCTCTCCGAATGAAGGGAAGGTAAGCGGATTCGTGATGTTGGTATATTTTCGTTCAGAGAAAAAAAAGAACTTTTGCAAAGCAGTAACCGATCCTCACTCTCTTTTTTGTTTCATTGTCATTGCGATTGTGTTTTCCTTTTAGTGGTCTCCTAGTATTCGTTGGCTTCATGATGGACCAAGGAGAACCAGGAAAAGATCTGCCGATATTGGAGCAGACGCGGGAGGCTGATCCCCACGAGACAGAGCGCTCCAAGAAGATGGAGGCAACCACCGAGCCGACCCCAGATACGCTCATGGCCACTACTGAGATGGTCAACGACCGGTTTGAGGTTACAGCCCCCTTGGCACTACAGGAGCAGTTTTTCCCCTTCGAGGATGTGTCCCCCCCCCCCCCCCCCCGCTGAGCTGCCCAAGGTGGTTTCCTTCTTTTCTGATCTCGATTGTGGTTTTTCATCTAAGTATGTGGTGATTTTTTAGAAAAGGAAGTATGTGGTGATTAATAATGCAAAATTTTATTAGCTTCGATGCCATGCTATACATAGTGGTTTAAATAACTTGTGTTTCTTATACTGAAAAGTAATTCAGAATTTTTTCTATTTCAATTAGAGACCTGATACAGAGAAGGATTGTCTGGTTGTACATGTCAATCCCTATGAGGCAGACGACCTAAATATACGCACTGGGAAAATAGAGTTCTTAGGCTGTTGGATCCTGGAATCCATTTGCGGTTATACCAATGAAGAGTTGTATTCCAGCCTCACTATTGTCAGACATGTTGTCCAGGGTGTACTGAAGCACAAGAAGTTCAAAGCTACACCTTTGTTTGTGAAGCATATTGTTCTTGTCAAGCTTACGCAGGAAGATGACGTGGCATGCCTCCACAAACAAGTTTATCAGTGGCAAGGCCACAAGGTTGTCTTCATGAAGGTTCACAGGATTGAGCTGCTGCGGGATGTCCTCGATGATGTTCATGGCAAGGTCCGTCTTGTGTCCAGCCCAAATTAGATCGAGGCATGAAATAGTTGCCCCATCTAGTGTTTAATAGTAGTTTGGATTGTGTCTAATTATCCGAACCATGCCTGTTATCGACCCCTCTGGGGCTAGTACTCTGTTTGAATCCATCTATGGGAACTGCTGCTACTTTTGTGTGCCCGTGAATCATGTGAGAACCATCGTAATTGTTGCCGAAACGGATGTGTCCTCACTAGTTTTTTCATGAATATGGCATGGTAAGACATAAGTTGTCACGGTTTACCATACGAGAAGTGTTTGTTTTGATGAAATAGAGCACTCGTTCGAGAACCGTGCGCCGACGTATACATAAGTACTTGTAAACACTGTTGGTGCTACCCCACTTGTAAGCAGTTGTGCAAAACACGGCACATTGGCTCAGCTCGCTTCAACACTAGGCTGTCGACCAGCTACCAATCAACAATCTGTTGTCTGACATATAAGAAACTATGTACATTGTTACAGTGGTTCATGGAGTTAATTGAGGCCACAATTTAATAAATTCCAAACGTTCACACCCTAGTCCAGCGCTCATGTGGAACACTCACATTAAACTCGTCTTCATAAAAAACTTGAAAAGCATAAGTTAAGCAATTTTATACATCTCAGTCATTCATAGGACATAACAAACATATACTAGTTCCTAGCAAAAGACAAAGTTGTGAGAAGGTTTACAAATCAGGAAAAAACAAGCAAGGCTTCTCTGAGCAAAGGGCCTCCCGGCAGGCTTAAATTTCCTGGCGTTCACTCTGGTTTTTTCTTGTTGCCAGCATCCAGGGTTAGGTTCTCTCATTCCAGAATAACCAATTATAATTGTGGTCTCAGCTGGAATGCTGAACTGAACCATGCAGTGTACTGACCAGCTGAAATGCTTGTGCATTCCACTAAATTTAAGCACCGCTATTTGCAGAAATAAGCAGACCACAATGCCTCTTGTCCGCGCACCTGTCCAAAAAACCACCATGCAGCCGTGCCAGCTAGTCCTCGGTCCATGGATGAAGTGGTAGAAAGTGCATTCCAGACTAGGATGCAGTTGTTTTCGCTCGTCCCTACACTGCAATCAGGAAGTAAAATGTACGGATCAACTTCTTTTATATTGCTTTCGTCATTCTACCTTAGTTACTACCAATGTAGGAATACCTTGAAAACGTGAGGTTAGACGACGGCAATGAGGGATAGCCATCTCATTTTGCGCAGTTGTACTAAAACTAAGGTGTGTGCTTTTGATTGCACGGATAGAAACGATACGGAGACAGACATCCCGAAACGATATGGAGACATACATCCCTGTTTGTGCAAATACGAAATACAATTATTTAAGAAGTGACAGATATTACTACTTTCCCCCGTTTCCTCTTAGAACCAAGTCCTAGATTCATGCTACAACTTTCCAACTTTCTTCCCTGTTTGAACCAACTCTTTGAGTCGACTGTATGAACTAGCTTTACTTCTAATAATAGTAGAAGTCTAGGTGGCTTTGGAACAGCGGGCGGAAGTAGAAAAGGATCCACACAAAGGGAGCTGGGGCAGTAGAGCAAGGCAGGTTTCGAAGGAATATATACCTGAGGGTCGTCGGCCTGTGGCAAAGATGGCATCGGGAGGCCGCATCTTGGCCACAATGCCGCAGGGAGGAAGAAGGGGTCGGAGGCCCTCCTGAGCCGGCACTCTCTCAGAGAGAACGGCACGGCCGCCGATCGGGACGCGCGGGCAGCCGTTGATCTCCTCCCTCGCTGCTGACGACAGCATTAATGATGCACCTACACCCCTGCCCCGGTCGAGGTTATCCGGCCGGATTTGTGACCAGCCATGAGCTGAGAGAGAGTGTGGCCACCTATGTGTTGCTTAGATCTGGAGAGCATGAGAGAGTGAACGAGAGGAACCCTAGTAAAGCAAGCGCTAAGGCTCCTGCTTTTATATATAGTGGAGTGATTTTGTTGTACCAGCTTCAAAAAAATGCGCTGCTGCGTGTACCCGGGAGTGGGTGTGAGAGAACTATTGCGTGCATGCACCACTTCTCTTCATGAGAGTACAATATACTATGCCCAAAGAACATTCGCCGCAAGAGTAATAGTATAAGCCTGTGACGTGTGAGCTAAAATAAAATATGCGCGCCGTCTTGTGTTTTTTAGAAGTTCTGAGGGTAGGGTGTGAAGATCACATATGTGCGTGACGTCTACCTGCAGATAGACGGTGAGTGCGACGTGCGAGTATGCGAGAGGACTCGGGAGAGTCGTGACTCGTGAGGGTGCGTGTGTGTGAGAGAGAGGGGGGGGGCACGTATCAATGCAATGGATGTGTCCGTAAATCATTATTCGACAAACGTTCCCCACAAGCCTTTTCCTGACGAACCCCGTAAGAACCGTTAGATCGGCATCCGACAGTGTCAGTTTTGCCATGTCATTAAACATAACAACCACTCCTCCTACACACAAATCTTCCACGTGAGTGTTAGCAACTGCCGTATGCTCCCTCCATTCCAAAATGCAGTGCATATAGCTTTATTGAAAATTCGAACCTCACAAACTTTTACCAAGTTTTCGTGTACCAAATTGCACATGTAGAATACCATGTATATATCATTTCATTCATCTTCGAGAGGTAAATATAAAGATGGGTGAGGAGTCTACAAAGAAAGACCATCGTATCTCCCGCGACAATTTCAAGCATCCTTTAGTGTTGAGGAATATCATAGGAACTCTATATGATATGGTTTTTGTAGGATTTTTTCCTTTAGAGCCAATTGGTTCATAGGAATAGATTCATATACTCCACATTTCAAAGGAAATAAACATGATATCATTTCTATAGCTTTAGAGCCACTTGGTTCATATGAATGGATTCCTATACTCCCTTAATTTCAAAGGAAAATAAGCATTAGTGTATATTCAATAGAAAAGGTCCTATGATATGAACCAAATTACATCTCTTTTCTAATCCCTCCTCATAGGAATTGAGATACATGTTATCTCTAGATAAAATAGAAAAGTTCCTATGATGTGAACCAAATGACATCTCTTTTCCAATCCCTACTCATAGGAATTGAGATGCTCCATGTCATCTCTTTCCCTACAACTTCCATGTATACATTTTCTATTCCTAAATAGATAGTACAACCCACTAGTAGCTTTTTTCCAAAACATGCAACTATGGCACAAGAACTATATAGTGTGCCAATAACTTTGAAAGATGGTCACTCGATGAAGCTAACCCGATAGTGCAGAGATAGGCAAATCCGAGCACTATTGGCCGTTGGATATCATCAACATTCCACCAGATATGCCGCATGTACAATTTAGAAGACTCCATGGTTGAACTTAAGCATAATGCACAAACCTCAAAACACAAACACTTCTCCTTTGTTCTAGAATCTTCTGTATCATAATTGATTTTTTCTAAATGAATTGCCATTATTTGCTTTTTACTTTATGATTTACAATGCACAACCCCATGAATCTTAACATTTTTATAAAACTAATTGATTTTGAATGAGATGAACTATAAGAACTAAACTAACATCTACATCATGCATATATGACTCAAAGCTTATATGCTATAGTGTGTATTTATTCATAATTTGGTTTTGAATCTCATGCGTTCAATACATGTGTACCTGAAAGTGCGTTATATCGACTAGAGGGGGGGTGAATAGGCGATTTTTATGAAATTCTTCACTGAGGAATTTGCTGGTGAGGAAATTCCTTAGCGAAGAACTACCAGCAGCGGAATGAGTACTCAAAAGTAAACATAACAGAATACAAGCATAGTCATCATGATGAATTGAAGACAGGCACAGAGTACAGAAGCATAAACACAGGATAATTCAGGATGAAGACAAACAGACTGAAGAAATTGAACTGAGGAGATTGAGAAAGTCTTCAGTCAAAGTCTTCAAACACAGATATGAACAAGCACACAACACAGTTATGAGGAAATGAAAGAGTTGAGGAAATAGAACCAGTAAGCTTGGTGAAGACAATGATTTGGTAGACCAGTTCCAACTACTGTCTTAGTTGTACGTCTGGTTGGAGCGGCTGAGTATTTGAACTCGAGGACACACAGTCCCGGACACCCAGTCCTGAACACGCAGCTTAGGACACCCAGTCCTCACCATACTCTCCTTGAACTAAGGTCACACAGACCTCGTCCAATCACTCGTGGTAAGTCTTCAGGCGACTTCCAAACCTTCACAAACTCCGTCACTTGGCGATCCACAATTCCTCTTGGATGCTCTAGACCATGACGCCTACCCATCTGGAAGAAGCACAGTCTTCAAAGGTAACAAGCGTCGGATCCACGCAGCATCAATATCTTCAGTGATGCTCAATCACTTGGGGTTTGTAGGTGTTTGGGTTTTGGGTTTTTGGTTTTTCCTCACTGGATGATTTTCGCTCAAAGTCCTCAGACGATGGGTTGCTCTCAAATGACAAGTGTCAGTTTCTCTTGGAGCAGCCAACCAGCTAGTGGTTGTAGGGGGCGGCTATTTATAGCCTAGGGAGCAGCCCGACATGATAAGACATAAATGCCCTTCAATGATATGACCGTTAGGTGGATAGATATTTTGGGACAACTTGCGCATAGCACAGCAACGGTCGGAATTTTGAGTTGCAAAATCCTCAGGGCTATCATGTTCATCACCGTGTAGGAAATCCGCACTGGCGAATTCCTAACTCCTCAGTCAGAACAAATTCCTCAAAGACCAGAAGAACTTCGTCTCTGTCACTGAAGAATATGATTGGACTGTGTGAGACTTCCAATGGCTTCACTCGAAGGGATTGGTAGGTGTAGGATTTTGATTTGAGCATCACATGGAAATTTTTCCTTAGTATTTCCTCGACCCCCTTTAACAGTACGGTGTTCCTATGACTTAAGAAAGAGAAAATGAAACTATGAAAACAGAAGTCTTCACGCTTTATGTTCCTCGAATGAATACCAAGTCTTCAAGGTCACACCATTTTCTTCACTTTCAAAGTCTTCAAAAAGTCTTCAGAATACCAAAGTCTTCAGACGAAGAACTTCATTTTTAGGGGTCGACTTTCTCTGTAAATATCAAACTCCTCATAGACATATAGACTTGTGTACACTCATAAACACATTAGTCCCTTAACCTATAAGTCTTCAATACACCAAAATCACTAAGGGGCACTAGATGCACTTACAGTACCTTACTAGTTTTGAGTGGAGTAGCAAATTTCACGCGGCCCCGGGTATATCAAAATGCGGGGCCCATGCATCATTGCCTTTCGATCGAACCTACGTCCACAATTTTTTGTACGTACTATATCTCCACAGGTCCCCGAACCCAAAATGCTGCCTCGTTCCCGTAAAACCAAGCGGCCCACACATATTTAAGGCGTCGACTCGAACCTTACTACGACGTGGCCCCGCACGCCGTAGTACTCATACAAACCCTACCGCCGCACTCATCATCGGTTTTCTTCAAGAGGACAAGGGAGAAGCCAATTTGTAGTGGAGGCACTTTAAAAAAAAGGATCTGTAGTGGAGACCCCTACCCTAGAGTGCCCTAGGTAGCTTCCGCAAGCATCATTGTTTTCTCTTTTCTTTATGCTCTTGCACCCTAGAGTGAAATGATGGTTGCTTCGTCCGTCCAGCTTAATGCGGGAAAGGGGGGTCTTTGTGATTTGACCCCTCATCACTCATTTTCTACAACTGCGGCGCTACGACCGGGGTGCCTCCAATTCGAACCGCTGCTCTGAACTGTAATTTGGTGCATCACACGTGGAACAAGACGGTCGATGAGCCACATGTCGGCCAAAGGGGTCCTGTTAAGTGTGTCGCCTTTTTGTGTGTGGACTGACCCTGCCTGAGTTGCTACGCCAACACGACAGGAGCAGCCTACCACTTGGTTTTGCTCCTTGGTGAATCCCGACTATATTGATCTAAAAAGATACGTGCTGAACTACCCTCTCTGTCTCGGTTTTTTTATTTTTAGGTGTCTCAGTTTGTAGGGCCTGCACGTAGTTCTAGGTCATCCATTTGACTAACTAAATATGAGTTACTATGTCACAAAAAGTATATCATTGGATTCTTAAGAGGATGTAGTTGTATTTAAAAGTCGAGGGAGGGGCTTTTCCTCCGTGGTAGGCAGGGCAGTTCCGCCTAGTCGGTTCGACAGAGACGCGAGAAGACGAGGTAGTAGGCTGCTGCAAACATAGGGCTGTGTGAGTTGATAGCAAGTTGCTGCTGGACAGGTGGGGCCCCGTGATTTGACTTGCCATTATCATTTTAACTGTGGCGCTACGACCAGCGTGAATCTCCCGATTCCTGACCACCTCCATATAGGTGGCTCTCCCAATGCTCCACCATGTAGTAGAGGCTAGCTCTTGCATGAGAGCCCACTTCTCCACTTTTTCCTTGCCTCTCTTTCCTCCACATATGCAAAAATGCCATGTAAAGCGCACTATTGTACTTAGTTTTAGTTGCTCCTATAGGTGCTTAAGCTTGCCACATAGGCATAAAGTCTGATATGGCAAGTTAATCAAGAAAAGAGAGACTAGTTTGGTGACCCAACGAGGAAACGGTGCTAAGCGCGTGTACCTAGGTGAAAAGACAATTTTGAGTCTATAGCTAATTAAATGAAGCAAACTTACCAACACCATTTCATTGGAAGAGGCCACTCCTTGGCAAATGCAATAAATACTAGTACTCCCCGTGTCCCATAATATAAGAACGTTTTTGGAACTACACTAGTGTCAAAAACGTTCTTATATTATGGGATGGAGGGAGTACGAAGAAACAGATAGAGAGGAGTAAAAAAATACACTTATAGCCAACCTTGTTGTAGTATGAGTGACTAAGTGATGACTATATATGACTTGCCAACATCAGATAGCCTAACGCACCGTGTTAAATCTCCAAGGGCGCGACCGCGCGAGCGATGCGACGGTCGTGGTAGGCGCGACCATGATACGGGCTGCTGGCAGCCCTTGGATCTGAGATCAAACGGTCGCATGCTAAGTTGCTGAAAATTTGCAGAATAACCCTCCTGGATTGGATATTCACCCATAGGTATAGAATCACGCCATGCAACCATTCGATCTCTGATCCAAGGGCTCTCGGAAGCCTGTATCATGGGAGAATGGAAAGCCACTACCCCGCCGTTCGCACGCTGGCAGTTCTCTCCTACTCGTCCCCGCACGTTCTTCAATACTACGGCGGTTCGCTCCTAGTCGTCCCGTCCATTCCCATTACGGCAGTTCCACTAATCCTAACCCTCCTCCCAAATCCATGGCATCCCAAATCTCCGTGATCGGCGGTGAGTACAAGGTTAGAACCATCACCGGCGATGAGTTCGACGTCATCTACACCTGTTCTTCTGCGACGGTGAAAGGATGCCTTTCTTGCTTCAGACGCATGTTCGAAAACTCAGATGATGAGTGGGTCGCTGGGCTAGATGTTGAGTACACCACAGTCCTGGGACTAGTGAAGGATCTAAAGGATGAAGAGAGGAAGAAGCCCGCCGTGATCCAGGTTTGCGTACATAACGTTTGCTTGGTCTACCACATATGCCATGCCGATGTTGAGTGCCAGGATTTTAAGAACTTCCTCAAGGACAAAACAGTGAAATTCGTTACTGTAGAATTTAAGAACGACAAAGAAGTCCTGGGTCGGATAGGCCTCATTGTATGCAACCCCTTCGACCTCCAGAAGAATTAGCTGGTGCCCTCTCGTCAGCCTTCAATGCTGACCCTAGCAGGAGCCATGGTTCATCGTCATGCATGGCAGCGGAATGTACTAGATATAGACCACATCCACTACACTGCAATGGATGGCTACCTTTGTTTCAATATCTACAAGGGTTGGATGAAGAGTAACAGCCTAGTGTGCGGTTCAAGCAAAGAAGTATCGGCCAAGAGGGAGAGGGACAAGGATGAAGTCGAGGACGTGGACTCCGAGTAAGGTGGCAGTGTCATTGCTCATGGTGGTTCTAAACTTCTAATGCAGTGTATACCGGATTAGTTGCATAGTTTAATTTCAGGTGTGCTTAGTTTAATTTGAGGGGTGTGCTGTGCTGAGCCCCCAGCAGAACTATGTTATGCTTCTTCTCGTTACTCTAACTCTTCAGTATGTACATACTACTAGTATATCTTTAATAGAATTTAGCACCCCAATTAAGCACGTACTAGCTTTTTTAATAGTACTATATGCATAATTTGGCGACGAGCGTTCTCTATATGTACCACCTTTTTTTTAATTTCAATTTTTGCTCCATGGCGCAATCCATCGATAGTACTACTGTACAAAAGTATACATTTTTAAAAGGCTAGAGTACTGTTCATCACATATATAGCCAGTTAAATTCTCAACCTAGAACGACGTGCATGCCATGTAGTAAACCGATACGGAGGAAGTATAGTAAAAATGAGGTGATTTTACCGAGCGATCAGCGGGGGAGCTTGGCCTGTCATGCGGTCCCACGTGTCATGATGTACCAAGGCGAAGCGCGTGTCCCTCTTGAGGCAGAAGCAATACTACGTGGTTTGAGATGATGGTGAACCGTAGTGTGAAATAATGGTTGCTTCGTCCGTCTGGGAAGGTGCGGCATTGTGATTTGACGTCTCATTGCTCATTACTACTACTGGGCCGGTGCGAGTGGGGTGCATCCCCCCTGCTGTTCTGCACTGTTATTTGGTGCTTGACACGTCGACCTGGTTGCTATATGTCCCACATGTCAGTGGCAGGAAGTACATAATTCATGAAAGGGAGCATCGACGGAGGAGTATACTACAGAATTCATGAAAGGGAGCGACTTAGTTTTGGAAAAATCTGTTTTTACGGAGTACGTACCCACTAGGGTTTATAGGGCTCATATAAAAAACATTCGTTTTTCCGTTTGATATGTGTCAGTTCTACTATACTAGTAGTAGTACCATTACATGTTGGATTTCGAGGTGTGTTAGATCACCCGACGCAAGCAGTGTCAAGAGGAAACTAACCAATGCATGTACAAGTTCATGGAAATTTAGTGGTCATTCATGCATTCGTTTTAATTAATGCCTTGGTAAACATAACTTCTTGAGAAAAATGAGCGTACTAATTACTTGTGCAAACTACGAAATTAATTCGACCACTCACCGTCTACCTTGGTTGGAGAGATTTTGAAATTGAGCCATAAACTGGAAAGGAGGGAGTAGTAACTTTTGTCTCGATTACTATTTGTGGCCTTGTATAGATGCAAAATGTATTTTTTATAGTGGCCTTGTATATGTAAATGGAGGGAGTACTAACCAAAGTACGTAGTAGGGACGAGGAGTAAACAGAGGGAGTAGTAAAATTTTCTCCTCGTGCTGCGAGCCACCGCGCGCGTGGGCGATGGAGCGGGCATAAAGGCGTATAGTAGTAGTAGTACTACTACAACTACTCGTAAGCAAGCTTCACCTCATCCTGCGAGCCACCGCGCCCGTGGGCGGGGGGGGGGGGGGGGGGGGGGGACGGCGTACTAAGCAAGCATCTCCTCGTTCTGCGAGTTGACGGGACACATGAAAAGTACTCCAGTGTATAGAGCCTTGCCTCTAAGGTAGGCCCCACATGGTTTGCCTCTTTTTTTAATTTAACATAACGTGTCAAGTCGCAATTTTTTTGTTCACCCGTGGTAGACGATCCTCCCTCCACCAAGTGGACAAACAGTAAACGTGCCAAATTACCACGTGGGCTGCCTTTTTCGTACAGAAATGAGCTCCACCGTGTATCCGAGCGGGTGTGGTTGGGAAAGAGACGGGAGTACGTGCGCCGTGCGTGCACCTCTTCTCTTCGTGCATGTCCCCCACCTACGTGGGTGTGTGTGAGAGAGATACAAACCTAGACATAATGCGCCGTCCATCCCCATGCCTCCGCCCAGTACGACCACCAGTCACCACCACGCCCCACTCCTCCTCACCTTATCTCTCATCTTTGTCCCTCCATTTTTATATACAAGGGGCCACTATCAAAATTACAATTTGCAGATATACAAGGCCACTAACACTAATCGATGCAATATTAATGGTGTTTGCCGCATGGTACTAGCAAAGGAGGACATTAATTATCCCTTGCATGCATGCGGGAGTTTGTAAAAAAATGCATCTTGATGTTCCGTGCAATGCACGGGCATTGCTAGTCCATGAAAACAACACATGTCAAAATTCCATGGCAAAACAACACATGGCTGTTTGGATCTTGCCCGGGGTAGCCAAAATATTGGCGACTCTTTTGTCCACCGGTGCCTTTGCCACCGATGAACGAGGAATGGCTCGGGTGATCATGTTGTCATGCATCCTCCAGCACGCACGTTGGAGACGAGCTCGCACGAGCTGTGTTTTTTTTTCCCACAACAGCGCCCGAGTCGCCCGCAGACCGACCGGCGACCCGCAAATTATGCCATCCAACCGTAGCCGCACACATTATGACATCAACTCAACCAACCGGACGAAATTCACGCAAACACGTAGACAAACTGATATTTCATATAAACAACGACGAAAATCATATAAAATGCCAGATTTTCATACAAACATGACGGATTTCATCACATTCAAATGAACTATGCGGCGCTAGTTTTGGACAGCACAGGTATATAATACCTGGCCTGAATGGTCTCCCACCGATCTATTTGTGTTCCTCATGTCTGGCAGCACGATCATCGGACTGCCGGGAGCCCCGAAGGTATATGCATCAGCGCAAAGGACGGCCCGCTTCCCCACTGCCCAACTGATATCATTGGCTGGGCCGAAGATGATGGTGGCCGGCACCGGTTCGAGTTCATCACCGGCCACTACTTCGCCATGGCCAGCACCGGCTCGAGTTCATCCTAACATTCCCCTCTTCCGTGGAGCTCATGTGGGGTCGACGAAGGTCCTCACAACAAAAGGATCCGGCAAGACCCCTGATGTGTACGCCGGCGTTGCCTCCGCGATGGTCTTCATGGGACCCAAGCGGCGGCGGCCTCCCGTGTTCTACTTCTCCTCGATGATGGCGGCAGACACGGAGGCGCTGGCCACCGACTCGTCGCTCTCCACGCACCCGGCTTCTATCGCTGCTTGCATAGCGCGGCCGCTGGCATGGGAGTCTCGGCCACAGAAACGGGAGACGCAGTACGAGGCTGCGGCGTGGACGGCAGCAACGACGCCCGTGCGCCGCTCCTCGTCGAGCTGGCCTGGAGCGGCGAGTTGCTGAACCGCGTGCCGGCTTGGGGCGGCAACTGGCTCCGTCGAGCGAGGGGAGGGAGGTGGATCAGCGAGCTGCATAGCTCGTATCCGGCGGGCTACCCAGCCGGCATGGATGCGGAATAACTACTCTTCGTAAGCCATTGTAAGAGTGGACAAAATGGTGGAGGAGATAGGGGAGCAGCGGAGGTGTGCGATTCTTGGCCAACGTTTGGCCTCGTTTAAATAGGAGATTAAATAGACGATGGACGGGAGGAGCTCGGCCGACGTTGCGTTTAAAGCCGGCCCGATCATGAACGGACGTGTGTCTAGAGTGGGTTTCTCGTCTCCACACGGGCGGGTTTCATGGAGGCATTTGAATGCGGCATGGAGGCGTGTTCGGCCGGGCGTGCCGCGAGTGCCACCCTCGACTCTGACCTAGGACACCGTGCCGTTCTTCCACTGACGTGTGGGCTCTTTGGGTGCATGGCCTGCATGTCAGTGACCCAACGCAGGCAGCGCACAGCAGAGGAACTTTGGTGGGCTAGGGCAGTCAGAAGCGGGCATTTCATAAACCGATGATTGTTCATTGAGTGTCATGTCATCTTTTTCATGTAGATAAGCCTACTATGTTGATAGCCCGTTTGATACGATGTGATTCATAAAGATCGCTGCAAACATCAATGTTCTTCTTATCACAGATAAGATTGGTTAATACCCGTAACAATCCATGTCCTTAACAAAGGGTGCATGCACGTATAGGTTGAGCGTGTGTCTTGCGTCGTGTGCTATGTGCATGCAGGCGTGCGAGTGTTGCGTGCGTGCATGGGTACATTTCAGTGTTGCATGCATGGGTGCATACGTGCGTGTGTTCGTGAGTGCATGTGTACGTGTCAGTGTTGCATGCCAGCATGCGTGTGTGATCTTGAGATTTTACGAAGTCACCATAGGTGCCTCATAGTCGAGTGGAACGTCTCCTCCCACTGAACATACATTGCCGGAAAATACTGAAATTAACACAAGATAAATGCAAGCACCGGGACTTTAACCTTGGTGGGCTCGACAAACCACTGTCCTCTAACCATCCAACCACATGTTGGTTAGCACGACAAAATGTATGTGGTGACCGTGATGAGCTTATTCTGAAGTCCAGTGACCATATCATGCTTTCGCTTCAAATACAATGACCGTAAGTGTCGTCAACAAAATACGGCGCACGCATCAAATGCAAAATCCGTCAGTGTCATCAACAAAATATGGAGACGTATCGTGAGCTAGATAAAGTTGTACTATTGTATATGCTTATTTTATTAGTGGCCGATTGCGTGTGTGGTGTGGTGGGCACATCATCTCTAGTTGTGGTGGGTTAACATGAAGACTCATGGGTTGGTTCCTTCCTGGCCACATATAGGTTGAACCAAGATGTGTTATACGAAGACCCATGTGGAGGACTCGACGTACAACACAAAGCTACCAGAGTCGCAGAGGACTCTATCCCCACTGGTGATAAACCGACTATATATGATTTGTAAACCTAGGCCCTTAGTATGTTATACAAGCTTGGGTGCTAGTTCGTCGATAGTATACACACACACAATGCCTGGTATTCATGTGTACTTTGTACACACCCCTATCACTAATATACAATACCAGGAGTAGGATCTTTCTTCAACTACAAGGGTCCGATCCGAACTAGGGTAAAACTTTGCCTCGTATTACCATCCAGCCTAACAGCCAGGGATATCCTACCGAATGATATGATGAAATCATATCTGCCAACTACTAAGAGAGAGGTGTGCCGGGGGCAATGTGTGCGAGAGAGGCCTAAAGATAATGTGCGTGCAGGAGACACGTAGGCACATATATGTGCGTATAGAGAGCTACTAGAGACTGTGCATGTGTATACATGCATGTGAGAGAAATAGTGTTTTCCAACTAAGATTACTGAAAAGAGTGGTACATAGTAGTCAGAAAGAGAGAGATAAACAGAGAGAGCGTGTGCGTGAGACACCCCGACACCCTGAGAGAGATTGTGAGCATGTGTGAAAGAGAAATGCCGATGCTTATAAAGTGTGTGCACTTATGCGTTAGATAGAGAGATATATAACGCGTTTGTGAGAACGGGGCGAGGCATAGTGCATCTACGTGTAAAAGGCGGTTCTACGCATTAAATTAAAATATAAATGGCATTATTATTTTTGGATGAGATCATGAATTTTGCAAATTGCGCATGGACGAAAATCGGTCTATCAGACACCCATACTCTATTGAATTCTAGCATGTGCCTGTGTTTATTTCATATTATCGATCCAGAGTGAGAGCGGTTTGAAATGCAGGCAATGGATGCTTTTGCAATTCATATATAAACATTAATTAGTGCACTCCATGTTGTTAGTGTGAAGCACTTAATACATTTGTCACTTGCATGGATACATTCCTAATTGCTAGCTACAAAATGACATGTCGAATTCAACATAAAGGGGGTTTCAAAGATTTGAATTCATAGAAAGTGCATTCATCTATTTGGACCCGAGATAATGACATTTGTAAATCAGATGTAAAAGGGGGCATCAATCTTTGTTGTGAGTTTGAACATGCTATATATATTCATACGCATATCTAACTTTTTTTTTGCAACCAAGGAGATTATATCTAGAACCATGCATGTACTGAGGTAAGTTGCATATTTTTTAATATATACTCGTGTACAATGTATATTCAAATGTACCCCCTCCATTCCAAAATAATTGTAGCTTTAGGATTTTCAAGAGTAAAGATTTGTGAAGTTTGAGAAATCCTGAAAGTTCAATTCAAGAGAACCGAAAATGTTAATGCTTCTGCTCCCAAATATTGAACGAAGCGCCAAATAGGCCTCTGGTCACCCGAAACCGCGCGAGACTAATGTTTTGGTGGTAGGAAATTACTGTCCTGACTCTGGCCCGTGTAGCCTATCGACCCAATGTCCAAAGGTCTAAACTGGGGTAGGTTTGTAACTTCACCAAGACGCCAGTCTCAACCGCCTCCGAGTAGCATTCATACATCGTGGGCGCCTACCCATGCGCTCAGTCGAAATCTATCCCGCCCACATTTGGGACACCTGACATGACTTTCCTACCCCCAACCCGCAATATGTCTGAAATTTTAGATGGGTGCAAAGTTTGTAACTTTCCCCAAATTTCAAACAAGCGCGTCTCAAACTAAAACATTGTTCCCCCTTAGTTCCCCCCATCCCTCCGTTTCCCCATTCATACTCCATGGGCACGAAAACGCCCTCTCCACCAGCCGCGAAACCCCAGCCTCCTCTGTCCTCCACCCCATAGCGGCCAATCCACCGCCGCCCTCCTCCATCATACCGGAGCCGGTACCCCGACGTCGTCGTCCAACGCAACCACAACCGCAACGCCCTCAAGGAATTTGCAGCTGAAGCCGAGGAAGAGCTGCCTCCATGACGCCGACGCTGACGTGCGCCGTACAAGAACCACTCCGATCACACTGTCCTTTGCCTCACTGCTGCGACTCCACTATTGCAACCGTCCACCACACCGGAGATGTTCCCGCTACGCCGTCTTTCGCCGCCTCGGATCTGCTTCCCCGCCACCGACAGACGGCCACCGCACCACACTCAACAACTTGGCCATGGGTTTGTCCAAGGCTGCACCGTCCTCCACAACTTCTGGTTTCCGGAAAACAATAATAAGATCGTTGGAAAAACAAAAGGAGGACACATCACTGCCAGCAGAAAGAGGTACTCCTCTTCCCTTATTCGTGCAAATCTTACGTCTCCGCTCACACCGTATTCATCCCACGAAAAAAACTAGTTGAGCGCTTCTTACTGCATCTTCTTCGTGATACTAAATGCACAAGGTTTCCTCCTTTTTACTATTTCACTTTTGCTAGAGGTCAGTAGCCCACCTGGATACTAA
This sequence comes from Triticum urartu, assembly GCF_003073215.2. NCBI lineage: Eukaryota > Viridiplantae > Streptophyta > Magnoliopsida > Poales > Poaceae > Triticum > Triticum urartu. The sequence continues at coordinate 337,819,166 of NC_053023.1, forward strand.
ATGCAATTAAAAGAAGCAACACCTCCTTAGGCGCGCGGAGCACCTAGTCCGCCTGTTCACCGGGGAAGCGGCGCATCGGTGTCTATCGTAGGGGTGTGGGGCGTAGGAGCTTCTTGCGCCCGATCTGGAGGTCGGCAGGGCTTGAATGGATGGCCGGGGGGCGGTGCCAAGCACGGGGTGCGGTGAGGTCGAGGGGAGGGCGCAGGCAGGGGAGGAATACTGGGCCGGTGGTCGCTGGCATTTCGAGGAAGATCGTCAACACTGACTGGCTGGAGGTAGATGAAGGCGGTCTGCCCGTTCTTTGTACATCGGACGGTGCAGAAAAAATGGACTGACCTATTTGCTTTCAGTTGATTGTTATTTTCATAGAATCATGTAGTAATTTAGTGTGCCATGCATGTTGTAGAGCTATCATATGTCTCCTGTCATTTATTTCTCATTGACCTGCTATCTGCTATCTTTACACTATACTAATTGTGCACGCACTTCACCCATACTCACACTATTGTTTTTTATGCATGGGTATTTCAGACTCTGACGCGGTGTTGATGAATGCAGAAAATAAAAGACAGAAGTCGCTCCAATGTAATTCGAAGATAAGCACTAAGCGTTTCTGCGCTCTAATGGGTGCAGTGTCAGCAGTTGGAGACAGTAAACGTAGCTCTGCAGTTGATGATCTCAATTGCCACACACAACCATCCCAGGTGCTTGCTTTAACTTCGCACTGTCAAATGTGGTTGCATGTTGCATATGGTGTCTAGTTTGTATTGCTTCCAATTTGGTTAAATTGCATCTGCTTACATTACACATTATACCTTTGATAATGACATGCCTTCCTATTTTTTATACATACTACATATGTCTATTAACCTTGTTCGTACATCAAACTAATGCTCTTTTGTATCCCTCGTCAATCACTTATGATGAGACAGTCACCCGAGTGGGTTACTGTGAGACGCCCTACTCGTTTAAAGATTGCAGTGTCATCCTCCCCACATGATTCTCAAGAAACAGCAAGGCTAAATGAAGATAGTCAACGTAGCTCTCTAGTTGATCACCGCAATCCCCCCACACCACCATCCCAGGTGCTTGCTCTAACTTCACAGTGTGATATGTTGTTGCATGTTGCATACGGTGTCTAGCTTGTAATGCTTCTAATTGGGGTAAATTGCATCTGCTTAGTTTACACACTATACCTGTGAATATGACATGCCTTCGTATTTTTGGTACACACTACATCTGTGTGTTAACCTTGTTCTTACATGAAACTACCTTTCTTCTGTATCCTGCATCAATCACTTACGATGAGTCACCTTTATTCGTTGCATATTGCATATTATTTCTAGCCTGTTGCCATGTATTGCTTCTAATTTGGTTAAATACATTTGTTAGGGCACCCTTTTAATTTGGCAGGGTGATATTGGTTTCATCTTTCATATGGTTTCTAGCTTGCATCGATTCTAACAAGTTCAAGCACCTTGTGCTTAGTTTACACTTTATACATCATACATGTCAATATGTCACGCCGTCCTGTTTTTCATACATATTCCATCCTCCTATCATGCGGCTGCCTTGCATGAAAGTAGTGTTCGTCAGTATCATGCATCAATGAGTTCTGAAGAGCAAATTGTATTCCTTTTTCTTGTGGGTTTGACTTGACAAGGCAAAATCAAGAAAGAGGAAGGAAAAGAGTAAGGAAGGCGATGATGATGGTCCTCTGCCGCAACGTAAACGGAACAACTATACTGATTCTCCTTGTACTGATAGTTCATTACAAGGTCCAAGTCTCTGCTCCCCTACTCCACCATCCAAGGTGCTTTCTCTAACTTGGCAGTGTGATATCTGGTTGCATGTTGCAGATGGTGTCTAGCTCGTATTGCTCCTAATTAGTGTAAACTGCATCTGCTTAGCTTACACATGATACATGTGAATATGACATGCTTTCCTGTTTTTGGTACATACTATATCTGTCTATCACACCATGTTCTTACATGAAACTACTCTTCTTGTGTATCCTGCATCAGTCACTTATGATGAGACACCTTTAAGTTGGCAGTGTGATATTGGTTTGCGTCTTGAATATGATTTCTATCATGTATTGCTTCTAGTTTGATGAACGCCACCTATGACGATACAGCTTTAACTTGGCAGATTGATATTGATTGCACCTTCCATATGGTGTCTTGCAGTGTTTCTAATTTGTTGAAGTGCCTTCTGCTTAGTTACCACATCATAGGTGTGAATATGTCAAGACGTCCATTTTTTCGTACATATTCCATCCTCGTATCATGACTTTGCCTTTCATCAGAGTAGTGTTCATCAGTATCATGCATGAATGAGTTCTAAAGAGCGAATGATATTCCTTTTTCTTGTCGGTATGACCTCACAATGCAAAATCAATAAAGCTGAAGGAAATTGGCAATGCATTGGATGTTGGTGGTCCTTCCGAGCAACTGAAACGGAGATTCTACTCCGCCATCCTCCCAACAAGATTCGCAAGACAACGCAAGGCTAGACAGTCAATGTAGCTGTGTAGATGATGAGCACATCTCCCCTACTCCACTATCACAGGTGCTTGCTCTAACTTGGCACTATTATATGTGGTTGCATGTTGCGTATGATGTCTAGCTTGTATTGCTTCTAACTTTGTTGAATTGCATCAGCTTACTTTACACATAATGCCTGTGAATATGACATGTGTTCCTGTTTCAACATCAGACTACTATTCTTGTATATCCCGCATCAGTCACTTATGATAAGGCACCTTTAAGTGGCCACTATGATATTGGTTGTGTCTTGCATATGATTTCTAGCATGTACTGCTTCTAATTTTTTGAAACGCCATACAGTTTGAACTTGGCAGAGCGATATTGGTTGCATCTTTCATATGGTGTCAAGCTTGCAGTGCTTCTAATCTGTTGAAATGCCTTCTGCTTAGTTACCACATCATAGGTGTGAATATGTCACACCATCCTATTTTTCATACATATTCCATCCTCGCATCATATGTTTGCCTTTCATCCAAGTAGTGTTCATCAGTATCATGCATGAATGAGTTTTGAAGAGCAAATTTTATTCCTTTTTCTTATCGGTTTGACTTCACAATGCAAAATCATTACAGCTGAAGGAAATTAGTCCGACAGTGGATGATGGTGGTCCTTCGGAGCAACTCAAACAGGGGGTCTCTACAGATTCTACTCCGCCATCCTCCCAACAAGATTTGCAAGACAACACAAGGCTGGACAGTTAACGTAGCTGTGTAGATGATGAGCACATATTCCCTACTCCACCATCATAGGTGCTTGCTCTAACTTGACACTATTATATGTGGTTGCATGTTGCGTATGATGTATAGCTTGTATTGCTTCTAACTTGAATTGCATCTGCTTACTTTACACATAATGCCTATGAATATGACACGTGTTCCTGTTTCTAGAACATACGTGTACATGATGAGCACATCTCCCCTACTCCACCATCACAGGTGCTTGCTCTTACTTGGAACTGTTATACGTGGTTGCGTTTTCCGTATGATGTCTAGTTTGTATTGCTTCTGATTATGTTGAATTGCACTTGCGTAGCTTACAAGTTATACCTGCAACGATCACTTACCCATAAGACACATTTAACTTGGGACTGTGATGTAGGTTGCATCTTGTATTGTCTTCTAGCTTGTACCGCTTCTAATTTCTTGAAATGGCACTTACGAGGAGACACTTTTTACCTGATAGAGTGATATTGGTTGCATGTTCATATGGTGCCTAGCTTTCATTTCTTCTGATTTTGTTGAAATGCCTTCCGCTTACTGTTTTTTCATACATATTCCATCCTCCTATCGTACGTGTGAATATGAAACGCTGTCTTTTTTTGTATATATTCCATCCTCCTATCCTGCGTTTACCTTACATCAAAGTAGTGTTCGTCTGTATCATGCATCAACCAGTTATGTAGAGCTAATTTTATTCATCTTCTTGTGGTTTTGACTTCATAAGGCAATATCAGAAAATAGGAAGGAAAAGAGTAAGTTAGGGGATGTTGGTGGTCCTCCGCACCGACGCAAACAGAGACTCTCTAGATTTGCCACTGCTACTGCTAATGAAGTTGAAGTCCCAAGTCTACATGATGAGTTCATCTCCCATACTCCACCATCACAGGTGCTTGCTCTAAGTTGACAGTGTGATAATTGGTTTCATGTTGCATATCTTGTCTAGCCTGTATTTCTTCTATTTTGATTAAATTGCACCTGCTAAGTTTATACGTTATACATGTGCATATGACATGGCTTTCTGTGGCTAGAATACACTGCATCTATCTATCATACCATGTTCTTACATCAAAGTACTGATGTTGTGTATCCCGCATCAGTCACTCATGATTGGACGCTTTTAACATGGCAGTTTGATAATGGTTGCATCTTGCATTGATTTCTTCGTTGTACTGCTTCTAATTTTTCGAATTGCCACTTATGACAAGACACTTTTAACTTGGCAGAGTAATATTGGTTGCATCTTTCATATGGTGTCTAGCTTGCATTACTTCTATTTTCTTGAAAATCCTTCTGCTTAGTTTGCACATCGTAGCTGTGAATATGTCATGTCATACTGTTTTTCTTACATATTCCATCCTCATACGGTTGTCTTACATCAAAGTATTGCTTGTCTGTATCCTGCATCAATGAGTTCTGAAGAGTGATTTTATTCTTTTGTGTTGTGGGTACATCTTGACATGGCAAAGTAAAAAAAAGCAAGGAAAATAATATAGTAGGGAGTGTTGTTACTCATCGGGTGAAACGGAAAAGGTTCTGCCGTCGAGATTCTGCTGGTACTTATAGTGCAGTAGAAGGTCCAAGTCAACCGGCTAAATCTACAAACACAATATCACCTGCTCCACCAGCTGCAGCATCCGCTTCAACTGTACCAGCATCTCAACCAGTTACTCATTCGTTTACTCCGGAAATGGCCAGTTCCCAAGTTGCATTCACACCTAACACTACTTCCGAAGCACTGCTGACACAATAGGACTTGGCAAGATCAGATGAACCTCATGAGCATCAACACCAAGATGGTACCTGACCGAGTCAAGTTGCAGTTGCATGCTCCTTTATATGTACTCTCACAGTTTGATGTACACTAACACTTTCCATATTCGTTGTTGAACTAGCACCACGGCGCAAGCGGAAATAGACATCAGGGATAATGCTTGACAGATTAACAAAATCTACAGGAGGAAGAATGGAGATCCATTTTGAGGCAGGTTTAAAAAGGCCACATGATGCTACAGAGTCAGCCAAGTTAGTATCAGAGGCAGCCGTTGCTGTTAGGTGTCATGCACGTATCCTCCCAACGTGGATCCAGTACAGGAACGAGAAAGACAATACCCAGTTTAACACCTTCCTTGACCATTTATCCGTAAGTAATGTTATTCATCGCAATTAGTAATATTGTCTTGCTCTGTCCCATACTTTCGAGCTTCCTCCTAATAAGACTCGCATTCAACAGATGAGGTTCAAGTTGGATCCGAAAGATGATGCAACTAAACAAGCATGCACTCATGTTTTTCAGTCTGCTCTGTGACAGTATCGGTGCCACCTTAGAAAATCTCACTTTGAAGGCAAGGCTAATAATGAAATCTCCCAAACATCTCCAGTGGAATATATTACAGATGAAGACTGGATAGCCCTCGTTAAACACTGGTCTCATCTAAAGTATCAGGTAGGCTATATGTATTTTGATCAGACCATATATTGAACTTGTATTTATGTATGTGCCTTACAAGTGTGTCTTCTTCTAGGCTAACTGTTTGAAGAACAAAACCAACCGTTCTAAAGTGAAATTCCAACAGACAATAGGATCTTATAGCTATATTGCACACTGCGAGGCTCTTGTAAATAGCTGCTACTTCCTTCTTTTTTGTGCCATATTATCATATCTATATTGACTTGTTCCAAATAGAGAGGAAAGCCCGTGCGGACCAAAAAGAACCGGAACCAAATGCAGTGCAAATCTTCAAGGATTGCCACACCAGCAAGATGAAGGGCATGAGCACACCAGTTCAAGCCGCTGTTGTAAGTCCTTACTCCTCCTGCCTTGAACTGATTGGTACTGTGATGAGTTCATTTAACTACTTGGTTTGCAGCCAATGTCAGTTACTCTGTTCACTTTTATTCACAGTTCTCTTAACGTATCATTTCACCTTACATGGTTTAAAAGAGATGAAGGATATTCTTTTGGTCTTGATCTGTAATCTAGTTGTTATGTTCACGTGCGCATACAATGATAAAATAGAATGTTTGTTTTATATCTGTTTGCCCATGATATGAATGATGTCATACTATGTTCATCCTACTTTAAACCATGTCTCTTTATCCTTAGATGTCAACGAATGTGAGGAAATAGACAATACAGTAGGCATGCTACATGGACATATGTTCCGAAAGTGATTTTATTATGTAGTTGGCACTACAATACATGTTAATGTATTACAGTAGTTCACCAAAATAAGACGTTTAACCTACTTTGTTTGTTTTTGTCTCATTAGTAACTTATCTGGTACACTAATCTACAAGTTCAAACTTCCAGGAAGCTATGGAACAAATGATTGAACAACCACAACCACCTGAAGGTGATGAGGCTACTACAGGCACAATGTCACCTCTTGCTATAGTGCGTCAGGATCTCTCCACTAGCAGTGAAAAAAGCACCTTCCTGTGTAATTCTGGGTTGGTTGTCAAGGTAACCTCGTCCAAATCGCCGACTGAACAAAATCTTCCTACTAGACCGAGTGATATATCTGTGCTCTAGACACAAGTCCAATCCCTAATGGACGTTGTTTCGGAAACAAGAATAGTGGTTGAGAAATGTCGTCAAGATATGAATGGTTTTGAAACCAGACTATCAGACATTCGCTTCATTGTTCAATAGCAATGGCGGAAAAAAGGTGGAGATCGTGCTGCTCCATCAGATTCTATAGCCTAAAACATTAGCACTCATGTCAAATGATCTGTGCTTCTATACATCTGATGGTGCTTTTATCTGGAAGGACTGTAAACTTTATGCCAACAGGCCTTTTGTTGTATGGTTGGAATTTATTTTGTTGTGATACAACATTTATGATGCTACCTCAGGCTGCAGTAATTACGACGCTATTTTTGTATAGTGTAGGTTTATCTTAGTAATGTATTCGGCCGAAAGCTTCGTAGGAGCCCAACATGCCAACATTCGTCAGGCCCATTCCAACTGGGCTAAAAATGATTACGGGCTGAAATTGGCATGTAGCCCACTAAAAATATCTGGGCCTAAATCAGCATAAGCTTTCATATTTTTCTGGTAGGCCTGGGCCCATAGTGGGCCTTTAACAGGCCTAAACATAATTTGGGCCCTCAGTAAAAATAGGCCGTTTATAGATGTAAATATCTCGAGCCCATAAAAAACATGGGCCTTTAATAGACCGAAAGTGAGATTGGGCCCTGATTGTGCCAAATAAACCATTGGACTTAGCAAGCCGAAATGGTGGCCCATTTACCATGCGGATCTTTGACAGGCCGAAATTCGGACGGGCCGTAAATGCACCGACCTAATACACGGGCCTTTAACAGGCTGGAACTTTGGTCGGGCTAGATTATCGTCATTTTTATATGGGCCATTAATGGGCCCGATATGACGTTGGGCCACATATGGCCCATGGTTTACGTCCGGCGTTAACAGGCCGAAAATGACAACAGGGCGAAAGTGGCCCAAAGCTATAGTGGGCCTCTAACAGGCCGAATGTCATACATGGCCGAATATGACCCAAATCCTTCATGGTCGTTTATGGGCCGAAAGTTTTGATGGCCTGTAAATGGGCCCAAATGAAGCCGGACCTTTAACAGGCCGGAAATACACCGGGCCGTAATTCGGCCCAATTACTTAGCGGACTATTAATGGGTTAGAAGTGACCATGGGCCGTGTTGATGACAAGTTTAGGACAAGCCGTTTACGGGCCAATTTGACAGAGAATGTTGGGCCTTTAGCTGGGCCGGCCCATTATGGTGTGTAGAATCTTGTGGGCCTTTAGCTGAGCCGGCCCATTGTGGTCCGCAAAATCTTGTGGGCCTTTAGCGGGGCCGGCCCATTATGGCCCGCTAAATTTTGTGGGCCTTTAGCTGGGCCGGCCCATTATGGTCTGCTAAATCTTATGGGCCTTCGGTTGGGCCAGCCCATTTAAACTTTGTGGGCCACTTTTGGGCTGGTCCACATGTCAACATATTAAAGGCCCATCTCGATCGTTGGATGAGTGACACATGTGCCAACGCGGAGGTGACGCGTGGATCCTTCAGCCAATGAGAATTTCACATGTGGAAAATCGACATTGGTCATGGCTGTTAATGGGTTATCGGATCCAAAATCCAACCCGATAGCTTAACGGCGTTCCGTTATGGTGGATGCCACGTGTCGGTCACCCTTGACGAAAGCACTTCTGTGACGTGCACTTTATCGTCATGGAAGTGCACACTTCCGTGATGATAATTTTGGCAATGTCATGGAATACTTCTACGACAGCACAGGTATGACTATCTTGATTCTGTCATAGATTTGTCATGGATGTACATGCATGACAAAAAACGCGACCTACTATGACAAACACGTATCATCACGGAAGTGTATTTTTTTTGTAGTGTACATGATGCGTAAACTAAGCTAATGGCAGTGCAACAAAGTAGAAGCAATGCAAAGCTCAGGTGCAAGATATGTGAGACCAATATAACCTTGGAAAGTTAGAGGAGGCACCTTGATGGGTGAATAAGATAGGGCATTTGCCTCTGACTCCTCCACTAGGGAGCTACATTGACTTAGGTCTCCCTCTAGCTCAGAATCACTGTTAGGATCATACTCGGAGCATGAATCTGTAGGTGGAGAGCATGTGCATTGCATTGTATCCAGACATGATTTCAGTCCCTTAATGCCAAGTTTGACAGCCATGGCATTGTTCTTATTTATTCTTTACATGCATGCAAGCTCATAATCATTATGATGTTGTTCAGTATCTTAGATTCATGAAAACATAAAAGTAGTCAGATTATCTATGGAATTCATTGCGGATTCAACTCAAAGAGTGTCTCCCTATAAACTCTTGCATATGCAAAGTTCACCCCCAACCGTGCTAACCAGACCACACACAGAAATACAAACCTCTTATGTCTCTATAATAGGGAGACACACATTTCAAAACTGAAGTAGGAACATTAGAATCATATCAAATTCGTATTTGAACAAATAAACTAAGGAAATACGGGTGGCATAATGTTTAGCTTCAAGGGTGGAGTGCTGGTAGTGCGACACAAAGAAAGTAGGCAGATTGTATTCAATGTAAAAGATCATAGTCTATGTAAAAGGTGGAAATGAAAGTTTCTTTCTATACAATGCAGTGTTCGTTGCCCACACATGATGGAAGAGATCACACAGAGAAATACTATTCACTCATGTCTGCGGTTTCAGGATTTTGAAACAGGGTGGTCCACCCTAAAATAATATTGACAAAAAATATGACAAGGCAAGCATAGATGTAGTGAATCAATCAATACTTGTGAGCTTACTAGGACAAGTATGCACAATTGTAACTGCAGTAAGAGACCGTTGAAAATCTGAATCAAGAAGTTGGTCTAGCACTTACAATTTGCAACTAATCGACATGAATAATTGGATATCATTTCGAATGAGTAAGAAAGACAAGTAAAATTTTCAACAAACCTGGCCTCTAGTAGTAATCTGTGTCAATGTCACTACGACCAATAATCCAAAATGACTAGTGTCTATTCCTAGGGCCGGAATTTTGAAAACCTGTGAACTTTACAGGTACTAAAGATTACTGAAATACATCTGAACCATTAAGTGTAGGTAGCACTCAGTACACAACAAAACCTAATGACATTCTTGCCTAATGAGTAATGAATCAATTAGAAAATGGGTGATGAGGAGTGGCTGCTAAGTGTTGAGGACGTATCTCAGGATAAATCGGGTTGGCTCGGTGGGTGTTGCACGCCTGAGCCCTGAACGGACTGGGAAGCTAGGCACGGCGAAGCGCCCGGGCAGCGATGACGCTGTTGGGAGAGCGGATCCTGACCTCCTGTTAGTTCGGCATCTCCACCTAGAGCCATGTTGTTCGGGAACGGCAAGTCGCCGGCGAGGCAGGCGGCTTGGGGGAGTACAGATCGGAAGCACAACAGAATAGAGGGGAATCGGGACCTGGGCCGACCCAAAATCCCAAGGTGGGCCGCACCCCACCGTGGGCACACTGTAGAGACACACACCTGAGCGTCGAACATGCATTTTCTAAACTAAATTAGGAACATTTAGCTGACCAATTAAATGACTATGTTTTAATAATATCATATTCGTATTTGAACAACTAAGTTTGTTTAGCTTGATGGGTGGAGCAGTGCTATTATGACACGAAGCACGTATGATGATCGTATAGTGATCATAAAAGGGGGAAACTCTAAGCAATTTTTTTGAGCAAAGGAGGGTTTCCCCTCCGATTTCTATTAAAGAAACTACCACGGAACCAACATGATCAATTAAACCCTAATCATGATCAATTAAACCCAATTATGACTGTGACAAGGTAGATTTAAAGCTGCAAATAGCATAAATCCTATTTAGCATCCATTGTTTGCTTCGAACTAAGAACTAAATTCTAAGAGCTGAAAAGAAAGTACAGTAACCAAGTTACGATCTATTTTCTGGTTGAGATCAAAAAGTTGAGGAGATATGAAGCACAACCTTTCTTGTGGCGCCGTGTAGGCATCGGGTGTGTGATGGCTATTGGTGGCGTTCAAGCAGATCTGCGATGGTAGACAGGTGCATCGGGGGATAAGTCCCGTTGCGGTGGACGAGAAGGTCGTGTGAGCGGCCCTGACAAAGAGGACGGCGGCGCCGAGGAAGCGAGAGGCGGCGATGCAAGGCACCTGGTTCGTCGCCGTGGATGAGAAACATCCATCTCTAGCAGTGGACGATGTGGTCTTGGTAGGCGCTCTGGCATGGTGGAGGATGGCGGCGATGGATGGGGTGGAGGATGGCGGCGATGGATGGGGTGGCAGACCGAGGAGGGTGGTGTTGGGATGGTGTTCTAGCACGGACGATGTATGAATGGGAAAATGGAGGGAGAGGTACGGGGAACCATGTTTTTGGGACGCGCTTGTTTGAAATATGGGAAATTTATGAACATAGCCCCCCTTTAAAATTTGGACGTCTCATCGGTTCGGGATAGAACGGTAATCTCGCATCCCGCCAATATTTCCCTACAGCAATTTCGGGCAAAGAGAGGGTGTTTTGGCACCCACGGTGTATGAACGGGGCTGACAGCCAGGGCGGTTGTGTCATGTCTGAGTGAAGTTACAAACCTGCCTCTATTGAAAATATTTGCCTACATCGATTTCGGCTGAGTCGAGTTTGTTTTGTCGCCCATCGTGTATGAATGGGGAAATGGAAGGAGAGACAGAGGTCTTTCGGATGAGCTTGAATCAAACGTGTTTTGCCTCCCATGTTTGGCGCCAACCGTGTCGGAATGGGCTCAGAGGCAATCTTGTCATGTCTAACTGAAGTTACTAACCTACCCATATTGAGAGCAGTGGGAGTCGGGCCGACGGATTGTTCGTGTAAGGGGTAGGCAGTAATTTCCATCTCCCAAACACTGGCTTTGGGCAACAGACATGGGAATGGACATTTTTCTGCTTCTTTCGAAATTTCGGACAATAAGCATCCACGTTTATCCTGGCAACGAAATTAGAATCCATTTTGTATTCCTATACGAATCTTTATAAATCATTCTATGTGTTTTTGTATTTCTTCAAAAGCACAACAAAGATGTATTCCACTGTCATATATGAATATGATTTACAAATGCTGACACTCGAATTCAGAAGCTAGAATCCAGGTTAAGGTGAATCAGAATATTTGAAACCACTTTATGTCCAACTCAAGTGTCACACGTAGCATAATGTGTACTCCCATTTAGATATGTACACAAGCGATGTATCAAGATACAAATACTGAGTCAATCAACCAATAATGTACAAAACTAATAGACATATAAACACTTAAAGAGTATATGGTTCAATAATATCAACTAACATACATAAGCCAGACCGCTGTACTTTTTTTGCTAGAAGAGCATCCTTTTTTTAGCGAAGCTAGTATAGCACTTGGCCATTTCCGATGTGTGTCACTTAAGGTCCATCTATACTACTATTATTGCTAAATGCACATTCAGCCCGATTATCATATTTGTAGGTCTGGCACAACAATCAAAATGAAATATCTCAAAGTCTTATCAATTAATACAGACTTGTGCTAAAAAAATTACAAACAAAAAACAAAAAAAAACATTATCTCTAAAACAAATGGTTTGATCGATTACATGAACAAACAACACAAAGGTTATTCAACGATGGAAAGAACATTTCACCTGTGATTTACCAAGTGGAAATTTAATTTCCTTTTGTTACATCCCAAATTTTCAATTTGGAATGTTATACATTAGATCATCATTGCATATCATATTTTATTGCATTTTGGTTGATCCTAGAAATTCTACGCAACTCAAGGACCCTCGGAGAGAGTTGGGGATTTCGTTATTTTCATATTTGAGTTTTCTCAAATTTAGAAAATAGGATCATTTGATTTTATTTATTTTATCTTCAATTATTTCTATCACAAAAATATGAGAGAGGGAATAAAATGACTTTCCCAAAATAAAGAAATACTGAGGATTTAATAATAAAATAAAATAAGATTTTATTTTGGTTTTATTTGAATTTAGGAAAAATGCGCATTTTTAAAAATTGCATTTAGGCCCCAAATAAATGTTCATCCTGTGCAGCTTGGTTTTAGAAGCCGGGGAAAATTTATTTCGGGATTTTTGGAGTCCGTTTAGTATTTCTTTTGTTTGTTTTCCTACACGTAATTATTAAAAAAACGAACCGACTTCGGGCCGGGATCGGCCGGGACTCCTTCGTCCGGGCCCTTTATATAGCGCCGCCCCCGAGCCTTAGCAGCCCACCCGAGCCACGACGCGCCCCAAACCCTAGCCCGCGCCCAGCCGCCACCGCCTCCGCCGGACCCGCCCGCCGAGGTTGACCGCCGCCGCCGGTTTTTTTAAAACCATTAGTTTTCGTTCGTTTTTTTAGTTTCCTTTTTTTATTAGATCGGTTTTTTTGCGGTTTAGGTTAATTAGCGAGCGTTCGGTCGTTTGTTCGTTCTAACGAACACGTTCATCGTTTAGATCCAGATAACAAACGTTCGTTCGTTCATCCGATTTTTGATCTAGTATAACTTTTCACTCATTTATCGAAATCAGGCGATTCAAGCGGCTGGAGTTTCGTATCGAAACCCTCTTTCCATTTAACCAACTAAAACAAGTTTTTGCCACTGTGAAATTTGACTTAGATCCAGATTAGTAAACGAAGCTTGTTTCTTTCGCCGTTTGTCTTTCGTTGCTTCGTTCGATTTGATTTCTTTTTGCCAACTGGAGTTCTTAAGTTGAACTTTCTGGTTAGATCTCTTATTTGAGTTTTACCTGTGCATTAGATGAGTACTTATTGTATGCTTGTTTGTTTGCGATAGAGTACCCGAGGTGCGCCGCTTGCTACTTCGAATCTCTATGTTAAGCGGATCATCAGCAAGGCAAGTAACACTTTGATCATACCTCCTACTACCTAGTTTTTATTGCATTAGATCAATCCTCAAACAATGCATGATTAGGATTTAATTAAATTGTCGGTTTTGGGAAGTAGATGAGGTAGTACCTATTACCTGTTTCTTTATCAAACCATGGGAGTTACTTCTATGTTTGCTTATATTGCTATGCTATGCTAGTGGACGTGGATTGGGTGTTTGTTTCCATGACAGATGTGAGATTGTTAATTAATGGTTTATCTAAGGTGGCAACTTAAACACACATCTAGGTGGATTGAGGCACCTGGGTATTCCAGCGATTGCCTGTTTTTCTTTTGCACCGCCACCCAGGCTCAAAGGGATCATGAGATTATTCATACTGGAAACTTCCGTGTGCAGCCACAAGTTACTATGGGCTCTAGCGTAGTTGATTAAGTCGTGCGAACTCTTACAGTGGTAGACTAGCAGATGTAGGGGAAAGTAGGTGTAACGGTCTAGCCAATCGTAAGGTGCTAGAGCTTCTGAAAGACTATGTCTCGGTCATCCGTTTCTCAAACACCATGTAGTGCGAGAATCCCAACGGAGGAGATAGAGTCTTGTGGGGAAAAGTGCGCAAACCTCTGAAGAGTGTATAAACTAATCATGGTTAGCCTTGTCCCCGGTTATGGACAATTTGAGTATCTAGTACTTGGATTATCATGTGAATCTCATCATGTTACTCTAATTAATATTGTTGGGTTTTTAACGATGATGTTTAATTGGGATTGAGAGGGTGTCTACACTCTCAATGTTTAACAACTACCATGATAGTTAAATAAAAATTATTCCTTTGTAGTAGGGAAAATTGGCTTTACGCAAAACTATAACCATAGAGCTTTCCACCAGCCATATATGCATGTAGTATAGCATATTTCTGTTCATTGCTCTCTATGTGTTACTTTGCCAGCATATTCCATGTGCTGACCCATTTCAGGCTGCAACGTTCATGTTGTAGACTTTTCAGATGACGAGTAATGTGCCTTCAGGTTGTGGTTCTATACTCAGTGATGTCGTTGGAGTTGATGGACTCACTTATCTTCCAAGCTTTCCACTGTTATCGTTATTAGATGGCCTTAAGCCATATTTATTGTAATAAGTGCTCTTTTGAGACACTCGTTGTAATAAGTGTGTGATTGCTACTCTGTTATAAATCCTTCAAGTACTATGCGGTGTCAGCATTACTGATCCAGGGATGACACTAGAGCACAGAGATTGGACCGTTTGTGGTCTGGTCGCTACACCTTTTCTCCTTCTGGACCTTAACAATGCGGTCAGTCTCAGCTTGCTTCGTTTTGAAATCCACCAAATATTTAATGGTTGTCTTGAGTACTGCTAGTGATTGTGCTATTTGCTTCCTCAACATGTCAACTTCATCTCTAAGTGGAGAAGCATAATCTCTTTCTACCCATAGTTTAGCCTCTAGAGCATCAGCATTTGGCAATTCATGATGCACGATTGGGCCAGTGCCTTTGTTGTGGGATGATACAATGTCCATGGGGACCTCGCTCTTTGATCTTGGTCTAACCTATATTTCCATTGAAGTTCTGATTGGATTCTGAAAAGTTGAAGTTAGCAAAACATCTCAGCTGGGAGTTATAACAGAAAACCAGTTAAACAAACAAGGAATTAAAGAGTTTCAATTGGATGCTAAAAAGTAGTTATTAACATAATTGTTACCGGTTGCAGCAGCAAAGCAGTTAAACAAACAAGTTTTGCAAAAGGTACTTGTTGTGGCATTGGAGTTTCTCTTGGATCCTGAAAAGTTGAGTAGCGAGTAACGTGATTAGAGCAACCGGTTGCAGTAGCAAAGCAGTTAAGCAAACAAGTTTTGCAAAAGGAACCTATTGTGGCATTGGAGTTTCTCTTGGATCCTGAAAAGTTTAGTAGTCATTAACTTGATTGGAGCAACAAATTACAACAGCAAACCTAATACACAAGTATAATTTTGAAAATGTACATGTTGTGCAATTGGACTTCCAATTGGATCCTGAAAACTTGAACTTGGTAAGATGATTACAGCAACAAGTTACAGCCGCAAACCAGGTAAACAAGGAAGTTTCTGAAAACATACCTGTTGTGACAATGGAGTTTTAGTTGGATCCTGCAAACTTGAATGTTACCAATCATAAATAATGTGTTGCAAGAGCCATAAGAAACAAACATCAAACTAGTAAAACTAACCAGTTTTGGAAACGTATTTAATTACACATGAACTAGTAAAACTAACAAGTTCTTGGCAACTTATTAAAGTAACAAGTCGGTACCGTTTACCAGCAACACAGACTTCTGTAAATTTCTTTGATGTAAGCAAAATGATTCCAACACATATATAAGTTAAAAAGACGATGTCCCTCCTATAATCCTGACAATTCTCTATCTATGAACATGCAAACATTACTAGTGCTACAAGTGATAACACTAAACCATTTAAACAAATAGGGTATCAGAACGTAAATTAAACGTGAATTCTGCTGCACCCTAGAAGTACATATCACTAGCTATCTACGTGCTTAAGTAGCTATTTAAGTTCAGGCAAACAAGTAATTCTTAACAGTAAGTATCAAACAGATAGATATGCGCAGTCTATAATAGGATTAACAGGCTAGGGCATTATGTAATCAGAAGCAATCTAAATTAGCCAAGCAACGCAATTGAACAATTTTGCAATAAGTGGCTAACTAAAATTCCGAGAAGCAGGTATCTGAACTTACGCTAGCTCTTTGTACATGCACACTGCAACTTCTTTTTCGCTTACAAGGTTCTATGACGGAGTCCATGGCATCAATTACTTGGATACGTAGTCCCAATACTTCTTTCTTCCCACACTGTATTGGTTAGTCGAATGGTTAATCTGACAAGATGGTGCGTCCATGATATATTATATGAGGACGCGTTGTCAGACTAGTTGTAGCCACACACATCACACTCGCTTTTACTATATATTTCATGCGATTACATTTGGCATATCAAGATCTAAGAAATCTACAATAGGATGAAATGACTAGCATCCTTCACATTATTGGCGAACTCAGATCATAGAAACTAGCAATTCAACCATTCTGTGGGTAAATCAAAAGCGCCACTAAAATATTTTTCACTACCCCAATCACACACGCAAAAGGGGCGATGCCATGAAAGGGGCTGGTATGAGGGGCCACCTCGGGTGTATGGAAAATGTGCACCTAGTTTGAGCCGTCCAGGTTGGCCCAAGCTAGTTTTGTTCGTCCCAACACACGAGCAGACAGTGTAAAAAATGAAGAAAATTTGGATGGTCCAATAACATAGGTGCAAGGCAGGCCCTATAGCAGGCTCGTGGCCCAAACGAGCGCATCCCATATCGACCGGCAGTAGAAAAAACCCCAATTCGTTCGCTCCAGCCTGCAGTTTGGTTCGCTCCAAACCTAGCTGCCATTGGACTAGACCAACACACCACTTCCTCGCGCCCTAGTTGGAGGGCGGTCGCCGGGCTTCAAGCGAATGGAAGGACATGAAGATTAAGATCCAACCCTGGGTGTAGCCTGTGTGGGAGGCAGCGGCAGCGGCGGCAGCATGGGCATGGCATCGAGCTTGCGTAAATGGATAGTCCCAGCTTGCAAGACCACCATGCGCAATGAGCAGGTACATCACATCCCTAATTATATCTAATTCAACTGTTCAATTTCTGGCCAATAGTTAAACATGATGGTGTTGTAAAACTGCTTGTATGTAGGGAATCTATGAGAAAATGAAACCAATTTCTTCTTATTTTATAACTCTCCCAATCAATAATTAACTGACTAAACCTGATGCATCTAATCAAGTTTCTGGTGCAAACATAGAAACTCATGTCGTTCTTGAGTCTGAAGTGTCTAATGAATAGACTACTAATGAAGGATTTGATGCAGACATTTTACATGCTCCTGCTAATGAACATATAGTGTCTAATGAGGGATCTAATGCAAGCATTTTGCAACCTCCCATTGAAGGACTTAGTGTCTAATGATGATATGCTATGTTGAGAGAGACAAATGATCTGTTGGACCGTGAAGAGACTTACGCTAGCTTGTTGTACAGGCTTACTTCAGCTCTTCTTGTGAAGGGATCTAAACCAATTTTATGTTGTCTAATGATTTAATGTCTAATGAGGGATCGAACA
Organism: Triticum urartu; assembly: GCF_003073215.2. NCBI lineage: Eukaryota > Viridiplantae > Streptophyta > Magnoliopsida > Poales > Poaceae > Triticum > Triticum urartu. The sequence continues at coordinate 337,836,989 of NC_053023.1, forward strand.
TGGTTGATGTAGTCAAACGTCTTCACGATCTGTTAGATCATGTTCCATTTAGAGATTTGCAGGCATTGATGACAAGCCAATTATAGTACATTTTCATGGCTTGAGGAAACATCGAGGCCATGTACCAGAAAGTACCTGTATCATGACAACATAGCATAAATACTTTTCTAATCTGTTGTTCGAAACTATTGGCGTACTTGTGCAGGATAGATATATTGATATGCAGTTTGCGCACTCGTTATAGGTGCAATTACACTTCAATATTTTCAGTCATAGAACGAATAATTCAAACAGGTACAAACCATGTTAGTAGTCCTTGTACACCATGTGGAATTTTGTGTTTTTTCGTGCTTACATCATTTAGTGTTTTATAATCTAAACTACTTTGGATCATTAGCTGGTTTTCAATGTGCATGTAGCTTCACATTTCTCAAGTTATGTTGATTTCCGGAGTGCAAGTGCCGTCATTTTTTAAGTTAAATTTTCACCCCTGGTAACTTGAATTCGTGCATCTGCCAGCGCACACAAATCATACACGTAGGCCAGTACAAATGAAATGAAATGCAGGGACTTACGCTACCTCATTGTACAGGCTCACTGCAGCTCTGCTTGCGCTTGGGATGTTCCATGTACAAGTACATGTTACCACTTGCTTGGATGTGTAGGCCTTGTGCTCCTTGCATCCCCCTCTGCATTTTTGACATGGCGAATGGAAGATCAAACAAGAGGAATCGACCTTGTTGTTGTACCGGAGGACAGATACTTTCAAGGTTGTACGGGTGTGCAGGATGTGTACCAGATCCCGTAGCGCTGTCATGCTTCGTTAAAAAGTGGTTTTGCTTGCTTCAGATGATATCTCTAGAAGAAATAAGAGTTAAAGTCAGAGTTGCATAGGCATGTAAGCTAAGAGAGCAGTGAAAGGATATCCAAACATCATCGGAATAGTGCACAAGGGAGTGATATGTGGATACCTAGTTCAGGCCGGCGTTTGGGCATGCTCGCCTAGCTAGAGTGCGGGTCACTTAAGAGCCGTTGAGGGTGATGCGCTGGTGTTGACTGGCTGCACACGGATGCAAATATTGAGTGGCAGCGGAGCACTATAACGTGGTGGATGAGACCGTTGGTGAAGCCCCAATGGCCTCAGGGGGCAGAGGTGCGACGTTGTGCTCAGTGAAGTAGCCCCGGTGAGCTGGGAGACGACATCATCGAAGTGCAGGTCGATTGTGGTGGAAGTTGTTGTCGGTAGACAACCCGGTGCGGTGGACGAGGGCGTAGATGAGGTAGCTCCGATGCGGTGGTGAAGCTTGACCATCGTTGTCATCCGCCACAGAGGTGGGGAAACAGACGAGACGACGGGCGATTCAAACTTTTCTTGGGTTGGCGGCGAATTAGGATTTGAGCAATCTTGGCGTGGAAGGGGACGGTGGGGAAGGAAGATTCTATGGGGCTGGAATTGGGCCCGCCAGATATTTCAATCCGAAACTTGGGAGCGCGAACTTATTTTGTCGTCGTTCTTTTGGGGTGGAGGGAGGGAGGGGGGTGGGTGGCTGGGTGCTAGCATCCGTACGACACACGCGACCACCACGACATGACCCTGGTCTGCCTGGTGCGCCTACATTTGAGAATGCAAACGAATCTTCTTTCATTTGCAAACGAATATGTATGTATTACCATGCCTGTGTTTTCCTTGCAAATAATTAGCCATCCGAAACGAGATACTATAAATTAATTAATGAGGAGTTATTTGAATTAGAGTGAGTGTCACATAGCAATCTCCAATTCTAACGTGGATTTCCCATGTCACGGTATCCATGCTACTTTTTTAATACAAATTCATATGTATATGATGAACACCATGGTAGTGAGAATACTTTGGATGGATGTCCAATGTCAACTTTTCCAAACCTAGTATGGCACAAATTCGAAATAATTACCCATATGCATGGTCCTCAGTTCAACTCTTATAATGTACACTAAATTGAAACATCGATATTATGTCTCGTACTATCTACATTCAAATGTTGTTTTTAGCCCCCCCTCCCCCCCCTCGGCACACATGCTACATACTTCCTGTATCAGTCGATCTTACCATCCAAACCACCTTAGGAAGCTATCGGTGTCCGACACACGTTCATTCTTTCTCTCCATGTTTCGGTCTCTCACTCTCTCAACTACACAACCCCCTTTTTCCAGTCTGTTACCAAATGTATCTACCTCACACACCCGCCATTGCACCCCGTGCCAAGCTCTATCTCTCTCTCTCCCTCCCACCCTCTCTGTCTAGATACATGCATTGCCTATCTAGCCCCCAACCTCTCGTGCGCACACACGCACATTGTCTATCCAGGTTACTCCCTCGAGACTGTCTCACTCTTTCGTGCACACGGCGGGCCACACTCGCTCAATCTCGCTCTCCTTAACTGAGTCTCGTAACCTCGCTTTCTTTCACACACAAATGATATATATCCCTGTTTGGGCCTCGGTCAATACACTCTATACTCTCTCACGCAGATTCTCTATCTAGGTCAGTCCATCCAAGCTCCCCCCACTCTTTTGAGCTCATGGCGGGCCACGCTCGCTCAATCTCTCTCTCTCTCTCTCTCTGTATGTCTCGATTGGCCTCGCTCTTTCTCGGACACAAACGATATATCTCCATGTTTGAGCCCAATTCGACATATTCATATTCTATACTCTCTCATGCACATTGTCTATCTAGGTCACTCTCTGCAACCCGTCTCACTCTTTCGATCGCACGACAACCCACACTCGCTCAATCTCTCTCCCTTTATATTTGTAATCGATTGACCTTGCTTCCTCCCACGCACAAAATATATCTACATGTCTATGACTGGATCATCTCTCAAGCTCTATCTTACAACCCTCACCCTTCCCAAAATCTCATTTGAAAAATATCACTCCAGAGCATATATATCTTTCCAATGAATGTTGGACCACACTCACTTTGTCTCTCTATCTATCTGTGCCTCGATTGACCTCGCTTTCTCATGTTGTATCTTCCACACATTGAAGCTACCTATCCATCCCTCACAAAGCTGGAACTATTTACATTGGGAGGGAGACTCAAACGTTGGATTAATCTGTGTAGGCATTTATTCCGGTGGGTTTATATTATATTTTCGTAGCATTCGGCCCACAACTACTCCAAACACCGTTGCAACCCCCGCACCTCCCCCAATTGATTTCCCTTTGGCTCGGTCATCGCTCTCTCGCACGTCCTTTCTCGCCTTCAATGTTGCACCATGGTATTTTTGCAATAAACTTTGTTGTTCTCTTTAATTATTACAAATAAGCTACAAAACTACACACCGATAGTCCACCTGTAGTGGTACAAATTTCGACCCACAAATAAAGTGCTACAAAGTACACACCGAGGGGCCCACCTGTCATGAAACAAATTTGGACCCATATATAAATTAAAAATTAAATAGGACGAGGATAGAACATGCGACCAGGGCCTTCAAGCTACACGTCAATAGGCAACATACATAGTACAACAATGTTTGTAGTACCCCCTTTGTTCATATAATGTTTTTATATCACCACAACCTATTTAATGGATAACATGTAATATTTTTTATTACATGAGTGGGACCGGCTCGTTAGCACGTACTATTCGTCTTCACTTACTGGTAGGTTCCATGTCCGCTCTCTCTCTCCTCCCCTTCAATGTTTAGACGCACAGGCAAACACAAAGAACTCGCGGGCGATGTTGCCGTTCACCACATCTGGACGCATTCACAAGTTATGACACCACTTTCACGTAGTAGTACTAGTCAATGTGTACATGCAATGCACGTTAATTTTGAAGTATATTAAGTGCATGCTGATATTAAGTTGGATATTATTTGCGTGTTACTATGTGATTAGCACTATTTTTGGCATGAAATTAACTCCACGCTAAATGTGTTGTGCGCTTGACATTGAACCAGTCTAGGTTGTTGGATGAGAAGGAATACATGTGGGTTGATGACGTTTTATATTTAATTTGATACGACTCTAGCAGAACATTCTATCGATCAAACCATAGATTTCATTCAGTCTGACTCTGACTTTACATTCATATGACGATCGATCTAAAATAAACAGAAATGATAAATGCTTAGATTTTAAGCATGGCAATCCAAACAGTTTTCATGGCAAATTTAGATTACACAGCGACGGCGGGGGCGTCTTGCGGTGGGAAGCGGCTCCTCTGCCATGCTCTGTGTGTCGTCGGGCCACTGACCGATGGCGACGGCGACGGCATTGTCTTGTGCCGTTGTTTGCGTACTCCTGGACGTTGGCCCTAGCGTCAAGGAAGGCCGCAATGTTCTGGACTTTGGTCTCTAGGAGCGAGTCAACTGGCGGGAGGAGGCGACTGGCATTGGTGCTAGGAAGAGGTCGACGTCGGCCATCCATGCCACTGAGGGGGGCACTGGCACCCGCGCGGGGACAGGCGCTAGCAATGGTGTGGTGGAGGCATTCGCCTGCATGGGCACCGGCACGGGCGCACGCGTCAGTGCACGGGCTGGCGCATGCGCTGGCAGGTGCACGGACACATGAAAGTCGGCGGGGACATCCTGGCATCAAGCTCGGCGACAGTGTGTGTCTCCTAGCCCATCAATGCCACGGCGATGGGCGTTGGCGCAGTTGGGGCGATGGAGCCGGAACGGGAGCGGCGACAGGTGCGACGTCTTCCCGCGTACGGTTAGGTCAGGCTGTTTAGAGGTAGGCGATAGGAGAATCGGAGAGGAAGAGAGAAGATTGTGCGGGGTTGATTTTAAACTGTGGCGCCGGCGCCATTAAAAGTGGGGGCAGTTGGGACGAAGGTGGGTGGCGGAGCCTGGTCAAAGGGCTCGCCTCGCGGTGAGCCTGCGCGGCGGTCTGCTGGCATGCCTCCTGGTCAGCCGGCGCAGTAGTCTGCTCGCACGCCTCCCGTCGACTCACACGCTTGCTCAGACGGGACCTGCCGATGAGAAGTGGGACTCGTGGCGGCACGTAAACGCCGACGGTTTGAATAGTGAAAGTGTTTGCCTTTACGTGACAGGTCTTTGTTCCAAAAATCTTGGCTCTTCATTTGTGCAACTTCTCATAAGCAGCTTGTCTCAAATTAAAAAAAAGTTACATAGGAATATTTGTGCCATATCATGAGACCATGCTCAGTTTCATGAATTTCCTGTCACTTTTGGATTTTGAAATTTAAAATCCATGATTCGAAACAATATCATAACCCACATCATGCAATAAATTTTCGAGTGATACATATTTCCCGTTTCATTTCTTAAGAAAGGATTTGGTCAAACATTTTGCTTAGTTAGACTTCAGACAAGTTATATATTCACTTAATTACTAGGCAAGAACAAACGGGCTCAATTATGTGTTCATCCTAGTGTAGTACTCCTATTAGTACTAGTAAATGCGCACGTGCAATGCACATTAATATTTAGGCAATATATTAATTACACGCAGATATTTGGTATGCTATTATTTGTCTGTTAATTATGTGATTATTGCAATATTTGGTATGATATTAATTGCATGTTAAACACATTTAACGCTCACCATTGGAAGAGTCTAGGTCGTTGGATTGACTTAGTTCAATGGCCAAGATCAGTTGGATCTGCCCCTTTGGAACTTTTTATATTGGTATAGATATAGACTTGGCAATGGAGTTGACGTGTGACCTTGGGTAGCGGCGACCGAGGGAATTGAACCATGCTCAGCAAGGTAGGTAATGTTGTCTAGTTACTAAAGCATCCTTCCATTGTTCATCGGTAGTCATTGTGGACCGGGCACATAAGGGGAATCAACACGAGTTCTTTCGGAGGATCAACACGAGCCAGGGTCTGGCTGGTACGTCGTTGGGTCCTACCATTTGAGAATATGAAAGGAATCTTTGAAATTGCCGAATGAATCTATGTGTATTACAATGCCCGTATTTTCCTTACAAATAGTAATCTCAATGTCAAAATTTATTTATGACGAGTTCTTGAATTAGAGTGAGTTTACGATATAGTGACCTCAACATGGATTTCACATTTCATGGTATCCCTAGTAAGTATTTCATCACAAATTCAAATTTAAAAGATGAACGGTATGGTGGTGAGAAAGCTTTGTATGTATCAAGCATATGACCACACACACACACACACACGAATACAACAACAATCCAGTAAGTATAGTGCATCTATTTTTCGAAACCATGCATGTGTGACACGAATTCAAAAATACTCCTTATGTTCCTAAATATTTGTCTTTTAGAGATTTCAACAAGTGACTACATACGGAGCAAAATGAGTGAATCTACACTCTAAAATATGTCTATATACAACCGTAGTGGCAATCCATTTGAAATATCTAGAAATACTAATATTTAGGAACGAAGGGAGTAAAATGTAAGACATGCATGGTCCTCAATTAAATATTTAAAATGAACGGGAAACTAAAACATGAATATTAAGTATAGTACTACATACATGCAAATGTTGTGTTTAGGCGGAGCTATGTAGATTGTCGGGGGTTAACCCCTCGACCTTAGATAAAATTGTGAAGCTCTGTTTAGCATTCTTTAGATTGTATTATTTGAACATTATATTTGTCCCCACCCTCCCAAACACCGATTCGTTGTGCACCCCCTCCTCCCCGGTTGAATATCATGTGCGCCCACACTTTAGATGCTATATGCTGATACGAGTTGCTTGGAGGTTGTAGATCTGAGATATACCAGCTCACAGGATGTCTTAATATTTTACAGGAAACCTTAATGAGTTTGAGAATTGCACACAATTTCTACAAAAACTACTCAGATGCCCTTGGATCCCATATCCAACGACCTCGAAGCTCGTATCACTGTAGCATCTAAGATGAAGGACGACCTCATATTCTCTTGTATGTAAGAATATCATGTGCTACCACACCTTAGATGCTTTGCTGATACAAGCTCTTCCGAGCCGTTGGATTTGTGATCCAACAACTCCTCGGTGGTTCGGAGCCCCAAAGAGTTCGACCACTGCTTATAAGCATTAAGACTGCTCAGATGCCATTGAATCTCAGATCCAATGACCTCGAAGCTTGTATCACCGTATCATCCAAGTTGTGAGAGCACTCGATGTTTTCTTGCACGGGAGAATATGAGGTGCCGCACCGTAGATTCTATGGTGATAAGAGTTCCTGCAGATCTAATGGCTCACAGTAGAAGGTTTAAATGTTTTTGCAATATACACTTGGGAGAGTTTGGGAATTGCACAGAAAGTACAAGTACTACACATGCGGCATCTGATCACAGATCATATGACCTGGATGGTCGTATCACCGTAGCGGCTAATTAAGCTACGGGGAGCACCTAATATGAGCAACGGGGAGCCGTTGGATCCAAGATGCAGCGGCACACATGAGGCCTGAATGTTTTATTTGCAAAAAACCTTGGAGAATTTGGAAATTGTGCATAATTATAAAGAGTACTCCCAAGCCATTGGATCTCAGTTCCAATGACGTAACAACTCGTATCACCATAGCATCTAAGTTGCGGGGTATATGTGATATTCTATGCCACTGTCATTTTTGTTCCTAAACTTGCAAAATACGTGTAACTCGTGTCATTACTTGTCTAACCGCACAAAGTGTTTGTTCAAAAATATCAGAAAAATACACGGGGTCCCACTTGTCATTCATCAAATTTGGACCTAAAACTAACAAATCTGAAAGACGAGATTCGAACTGGCAACCAGGACTACAAAGCGTGAGTTGATAGCCTGAAAGAACAATGGTTGCTGGCTTTGTTCCATTACTTGATTTTATACAGTATTACATTGAGTAGAGTAGAGGGAGTGGCTCGTCAACACGTGCATGACCGTTGACTCACTTACTGGTGGGTCCCAGGTCTGCGATCTCTCTCTCCTCTCTTGTTGGAAATATGCCCTAGAGGCAATCATGTATGATGATATTTCCTATGTGTTTATGAATAATGATTGTCCTTGGACATTATCAATGATGTGTATCAGCAAGTACGTGACTTGTTTTTGGGACTATGCATTGTATGATGAACGTCCTAAAAGGTCCCCTAGTCGAAAGGCTGTGTGGACACGCGACCGACTAGACTAGCATATGACACGGTCGATGGCTTGGTCTCACTAGCCATGGAGCATTGGATGCTAACCGGATAATATGGACTCGGAAGGATCTGGTCGGATTCGACATAGTCAGATCCGAGTTGAGATAAGGTCCGAGTCGGATAGACCCAACTATGAGACGCAGCGATATGTCATCTGTGAGTCTCTAGTATGACATACATTATATTTCGAAAGACCTGAGCTGGCGCATGTACTCGAGATGGTGACATACTAGCTTTGGGCCAACCAAATGCAACTCCATGACTGGGTAGTTACAAAGGTAGGTTTCGGGCTTGTCCAGACCCATGCTGCAAGACATGATCGAGCAAGATGGGATTTGCCCCTCCGATCAGGAGAGATATACTCTGGGCCCCTCGTGTGATCCTACCAAGATAAGCATGGCCATGCGATTTGGATTATGAGATAATCCGGTTTGTGGTTGGCATCACTGGAACGAAAAGAGGTCGGGCTAGCACAAGGATGATAGACTCGCCTTAAGCACGACAATATGTATCGTGTGGCAAAGGGAACAGATGTGTGATGTACGAGTTCGCCTAACCAGCTTCATCATATAGTTGGAGTCGCCACGCTTTGCTAGAGGCCGCTATCGACTAGCCGAGTCGGATGTGATCTGACTCGCGACCAAGTGAGCGAGAACCTAAGGGGTCGGGCACTTAAGCGAAGGAACCTGTGAGGCCCGGTCCGACTCCACGAGTTAGAAGTGATCCTACTCGGATTTGGATCCAGGCCGAACAGACTTTAGGCTTCAGGATTCGTGTGAGGCCCAAGTGTTGAGCCCTCGATGCAAGCCTATATAAAGTGGGGGTGCGGCACACTCATGCGATTGATCGCTTTAACACTGTTACTAGGGTTTGCATGTGTTGCGAACAGCCACCTCCACTCAACCGCCGACTTTGCGATCAGACCTAGCAGTCCGCCGCACGATGTTCCTCCTACACGCACGAATACCATTAGAGGTCGTGCACTTGCGCTGCTCTGGCAAACCCGTACGCAGGATCCGACGATCGGCTGTTCGAGGGAGATTGCATGAGGAGACGATCCATGCGAACGCGCTGCCCCAACTCTGCTTCCGCTACACGGGACTACGCATCTAGTGGTAACAATCTGTGATCCATCTCCCGTAGCATGTTCTTGGTTGTTCTGCGCATAGGAAATTTTTTATTTGCAGTCGACGCACCCTACCGTAGAACCCAACATCTCCATCGTCTAACCTTTACACGCACGGGCACACACGAAGAGCGGCACTAGCTTGCCGTTGTGTTATTATAACTGAAAACAAGTTTGGAAAATAGAATAATCGCCTAGAACAAGAGGCATTGTGGCTGGTTGAGACGGAGCTAACCACACATATCCTCCGTGCCACATTAGCATGATGAAGTTGTGTGGCTAGTGGGGTGTTTTTGACCGACTAGCTGGGTCCCGAGGTCGAATCATTGGTAGTATGTCTGATACAATATATTTTTACACGCACATTTTTCCTCCATGCCGAGACATGGCACACCCTATCACGCGGTTTTAGGGTCCTCCCGGGTGGTGCACGCATATATTCTTCCTTGCCGAGATGTGGGACGCCCTACTACGTGTTTTCTGGGTCCTCCTCGGTCATAGCACCGAAGCAAGTAAATGAGTCGTCAAATCACGAAAGAGCACATTTCCCGCCGAGTACATTAGTGAAGCATGGTGGCTAGCTAGTTGGGCTAGTGTGACCGATTAGCTAGTCTGCTGCCACATTTTTTTCACCCCTTCTCCTTGCTGGCAGGAAATATCCACTTCGGTGTTGCTCTGGTCTTTGGGTGCAGCAGGCATGGCAGGTTTTTATTTTTTCGATTGACGGGAGCAGGCGCGACAGGATTATTAATTTTTTGATTGACGGGAGCAGGCGCAGCAGCAATTAGTCATGATGACTCCGCCGATAAAACCTACTGTTCCCTGACGTGAAAAGTCGTCGACTCGTGTTTTCCCATGGTGAAAACCAAAGGAATTACTCCGCTCCTTGGTTGGCTCCCTCCGCTTTCCCGTAGATTGCATTGCCTTTCAGCCGTTTCGCCCCCTTTGCTTCCTCTCCCCATTGCTTCTACCTGGTGCCATGGCGGCGCAGCAGATCACGGAGTCTGAGGTGAGGCGGCAGACATAGGAGCTCCTAGCCAAGGATGCAAAGCTCAGGGCCAAGGACGTGGACCTCCGTGAGCTCAAGGAGGAGAGGAGTACCATGCTCCTCCTTTCTGTGCGGGAGTTCACAGAGCTTCAAAAGCGGCAGGAGTCCACCACAAGGATGCTCGAGGAGTCGGCGGTGTTGCTGCAGAAAGTGAGAGATACGATAGGCCATCAGGCGAGCGGGCCAGAGCACGAGCAGGTCGATTGTGACGAGGTCCAGGATTGCCTCAGCCGTGTCCGTGCAACAGACCCCAGGTATGTTGCCCAACTGTGCACATAGGTGGTCGCGGATATCCCGTGACATCTTTGGCGCACCATGTAGGGGGCTCACTTGTGCGAACCTGAAAGCGTGCGCAGCGTGTCATCTTCATCGCCATCCTTGTTTTCGACGACGCCATTGACCATGGTGCCCAAGAAGAAGAAGTCCGGCCTTTCGCCCAGCCATCTATCTCGAAGGCTCCGACGCCCGCGGCCCCAGATGCCGCCGGGGGTGCGGGGACAAGTGAGGACGTGAGCACTGCTGGGAGCGTGGCAGGAGCAGGTGGCGCCATCGCCACTCCCCCTGCGGCAGGCACAGGGGCTGAAGGCGTCGGAGTAGAACAACTTCAACAGCGTGTCGACGGTCAAGACCCGCAAGGTGTGGACGGGAGGGTAACTCCGCTTACATCGCCTCCTCCCACCGACGAAGCCGCGGACCCTCGAGCGCCATCATCCGCGACCCCACTGCCAGGTGGCCGCCCCACCACAGCGCGAGCACGACACTGCTGCTGTTGCCGCAGGCACCATCAGGAGCCAAGCAACGGTGCGGTGAAGGTAATCAACTTCCATCCCAAGCATAGCGATGGAGGATATCGCGCGGGCCCAACTGCTACTGAGGTTCCCGCCAGCAGCCGAGCAAATGGATGAATGGCGTGCCACCATCCAGGTCTACTCGGTTTCGCTGAGGCTGGGTGTTCGCGGCGTGCCGGCCCGCCATGACCTCCCCAAGTGAAGACGACTGCTCGTACTGCTAGCCGAACGGAGGGGGCTGTCCCTACTGTGCAGTCCCCACCATGGTAGGAGGCGCAGGCGGAGCAAGAACAAGATCCCGACGATGTCTCAATGGCCTCTTCCAACCCTCGAGCATGTCCGGTCCTACAGCGAACCCCAGTGGATAGGTGGTGGAGAGACGCATGTGTCTTCATGGGACGACCTCTCGACGACCCCCGCTAGGCCGACGGGTCCGGCGGCCTCAATGTCGACGAGCCTGCGTTTGCCGTTAGCGGGTCCCTACCTTTCGAGGTCGGCTTCCCTGCCTTTACACGCAAGCTGCGGCAAGTCCATTGGCCATCCGTCCGCACGTGCAAGCCGGAGATACCTGAGAAGTACGACGGGAGACTGAACCCGGCAGGGTTCCTGAGAATCTATACCATCACTGTTCAGGCAATCGGGGGAAGAGACGATAAGGTGTTTGCCAACTACTTCCCATTAGCTCTCAAGTCCAATGTGAGATCTTGGCTCATGCACCTGCCAGAGAACTCCATTTAATCCTGGGCAGACTTGTGTCATGAGTTCGTCGGTACCTTCACCAGTGGCCACCAGGAGCCCGGCAGGCCCAGCGACACTACTAGGAAAAGGGCTACTAATGGCGCACCAGTTTTGCCTACTAATGGCGCATCATTGGTGCGCCATTAGTATCACGCCACTAGTATTTTTTACTAATGGTGCACCACTGGTGCGCCATTAGTATCTGGTATACTAATGGCGCACCACTGGTGCGCCATTAGTATAGGCCACTATGGCGCCATTAGTATAGGCCACTGGTGCGCCATTAGTATTTTTGAATTTTGAAGGTGGGAAAATAGTAGTGGTGCACCGTCTAACCCCCATAGTGCGCCATTGGTATTTTTGAATTTTGAATTTGGATCTGGATCGTGATTTTTTTGCTTGTTTTTTGGCACGATATTATTTCAAATTTTGTTCCTATTTTTGGATCTTGTACGTTCTTTTGCTGTGTTCTTTTGCCGGAGAGGAGTTCGCCGGAGAGGAGGAGGAGGAGGTCACCTGAGAGGCGCTCGCCTACATCGCTGGAGAGGAGGAGCAGGTCGCCGGAGAGGAGTTCACTGGAGCATCGGAGAGGAGGAAGGAGAAACCATGAGGTGATGAGAGGAGAGGAGGGAGGAGGAGCTCACAGGAGAGGAGGGAGGAGGAGCTCACCGGAGAGGAGGGAGGAGGAGCTCACCGGAGAGGAGGGAGGAGAAACTGTGAGGGGAGGGGAGGAGAGGAGGGAGGAGGAGGTCGCTGGAGAGGAGGAGGAGGTCGCCGGAGAGGAGGAGGAGGAGGAGGTCACCGGAGAGGAGGAGGGTAGTACGGTGGAGGAGAGAAGGGAAGATGGAGTGGAGGAGAGGAGGAGATGGAGTGGAGGAGAGGTGGAGTGGAGGAGAAGAATGAAGAGGTAAGGAGGAGAGGACCACGCCCAGCCATATATACGGCATAGTAATGGCGCACCGCGAGCAGGTGCGCCATTACTAACTTTTTTTTGATTTATTTTGAATTTTGAAGGCGGGAAGATACTAATGGCGCACCATGGGCAGGTGCGCCATTAGTAACTTTTTTTTTTATTTTTTTGACTTATTTGGAATTTTGAAGGCGGGAAGATACTAATGGCGCACCATGGGCAGGTGCGCCATTAGTAACTTTTTTTTTATTTTTGAACTTATTTTGAATTTTGAAGGTGGGAAGATAGTAATGGCGCACCATGGGCAGGTGCGCCATTAGTAAGTTTGAATTTTTTTGAATTTTTTTGCCTCTCTAGTTCTTAAAAGCCCCGTATCCTTTTTTCTGTTAGGTTTTTCAGGATTTTGAAAATGTTTAACGGGGTCCCCCTCCCGTTAAATTCGGAAGTAACTTTTCGAGTAGATGATTTTTCATATAAATAACTTTTTCATCCGAGTTCGTACGCAAAAGTTTTGCACATTTTACAAATTCTCGAGAGATTTCGCAAATAAAGTCGAAATTCATATTTGTAAATTTTCACAACAACTAGACCACATATCACATGGGAAACTTATTTTCTTTTATTTTTTTGACATTTCCATAATTTTTTTATTTTTTTAAAACTGAAAAGGCAGTCCACCGGGGGGGGTGCATTCGGTGGAAGTGGTGGCCAAGTTACTAATGGCGCACCGTGGCATGGTGCACCATTACTAGTCCATTACTAGTTCAACTAGTAATGGCGCACCACTCCCATGGTGCGCCATTAGTAGTTTTGAAAAAAATTAAAAAAAATTTTACTAATGGTGCACCGTGGATGTGGTGCGCCATTAGTATTTGCACACTAATGGCGCACCAACACATGGTGCGCCATTAGTATATACTAATGGCGCACCACATGTCTGGTGCGCCATTAGTGGCCATATCATCTATAGCCCTTTTCCTAGTAGTCCGACTTACATCTTCTCCAATAGAAGGAAGGAGAAACTCTCTGTAAGTATTTACAAAGATTCAGTAAAGTCCATAGGAATATTCCGAATATCCATCCTGCAGCTGTTATAGTAGCCTTCCAGTCCGATGTGTGCAACCGTCACATTTGTTCTATGGTGAATGTGTGGTTGCCCAAGACTGTGAAGGAGCTGTACACAATAGTGGATAAGTGTGCTCGTATGGAGGAAGGAAGGAAGTTGCCCAGAGAGGAGGATTGCATCAATGTTGATCCTAAGGTAGAAGATGAATCAACCAGTCAAAGAAAGGGCAAGAAGCGCAACAAGAAGCCAAGAGATAAGACAGTGATGATAGTGGAAGGTTTTGGCACACCTAGTACCAGCAAGAAGGCCAATGCTGAGTGAGGGAGTCCTGGACTAAGGGGTCCTTGGAGGTCCGGTCTGTTATCTATGGGCCGGACTGATGGGTTGTGAAGACATGAAGACTGAAGACTGCACTGTGTTCGGATTGGACCCTACTTGGCGTGGAAGGCAAGCTTGGCAACCGAAGATTCCTTCTTATGTAGCCGACTCCATGTAAACCCTAGATCTCCTCAGTGTCTATATAAACCGAAGGGGATAGTCTGGAAAGTACAACGCATATACTCATTACAATACCCCCCATAGGCTAGACTTCTAGGGTTTAGCCATTACTATCTCGTGGTAGATCAACTCTTGTAATACTCATATTCATCAAGATCAATCAAGCAGGAAGTAGGGTATTACCTCCATAGGGAGGGCCCGAACCTGGGTAAACATTGTGTCCCCCGTCTCCTGTTACCATCGATCCTAGACATGCAGTTCGGGACCCCCTACCTGAGATACGCCGGTTTTGACACCGACATTGGTGCTTTCATTGAGGGTGCCACTGTGGCCGTCGACAAGAGGCTTGATGGCCCCTTCAATCGTCAATAATGATGCTGTCCAAAGAGGAACCTTCCTCCCTGGACAGATCTTCGTATTCGGTGGCTTCGTACTACGGGCCAACTCTCTTGGCCATCTGGAGTAGATCGACAGCTACGCCCTCGGCCATCAGGTCGGATTCGGATGCTTGAACTATGTCACACATATCCGTGGAGACTTGATCTTCTAGGGATTTGATCTTGCGGCGATCGCTCCCCCTCATCCCGATGAACGTGACTTAAATCTGTCATCAGATCACACCCAGGATATGGTTCCTACGGCTGCAACGACCTTAGGGCCAAAGCTGATTGAGCCATCCGAGGCCTCAGAGTCCGCGGCATTGGAGCCACACATGGACTCAACGCCCTGCAATATTCGCTTTAATGGTACTTCTGACTCATCTCCGGCTACAAGTTCCGGACTGTGTACACCCACGGACACCGAGCTAGATCAGTTATCGATCCTCGAGTTCAGCGCCGCTGATGTGTTCCAACACTCGCCTTGGGTAACGTGCTAAAATCTTTAAATAATTTGTCCTTGGAAAAGGACTCACAGCCGAACTATGTCCGGTTCGAGCTCGAGACAAATGATGAGAAATTTTGCTTCCCACCCGCCACCCACTTCATAGCCACCGTCAATGACCTAACCGACGTGCTTGACTATGGCTCCAAAGACATCGACGGTATGGACGACGATGCTAACAAGGAGCAAGGTCAAGACCCTCCATTCACTGGACGATCGACGGCCACCTCTTCATACGACGTGTACATGGTTGATACACCTAAAGGATCTGGCGATGAAAAAGAAGAGACGGATACGAACAAAACCTTCGAGACACAGTCCAAGCGCCGGCGGCCCAGACGCCACCCAAAGCCCCGCCGCTCAAAGGACAGCAACACTGGCACCAGAGAAAATAGTACTCCGGGCGACGCCGAAAATAGTAAAGACACCGGCAGGGCTACATCCAAACAGGAACACGACAGCAGGCAAGACAACCCTGACGAACAGGACATAGAAGATGACCCAGAGGATGATAGTTACCATCCGCCCTCTGAGGAGGATACAAGCCTCGGCAAGGAAGACTTCACCATGCCTGAGGACCTCTCGAGCAGGAGCGCTTTAAGCTTCAGCTCATAGCCACTTCAAGGAGCCTGAAAAAGAAACACCAGCAGCTTGAAGCTGAACAAAACCTGCTCGTCGATAGATGGACGGACGTCCTGACAGCCGAGCAATATGGCCTCAACCACCCAACCAAGAGCTACCCAAAACTCAGACTGCTACCTCAATTTGATGAGGAGGCACCGGAGCATATATCACCCTCGCGCAATGCGGATCGACCACCATGCGGTCGGGATAGGGCGGCAGAACGGCCACCCCGCGGTCGAGATAAAGCGGCAACTCAGGCCGAACAGCAGGCCGCCCCACCACCCCATTAAAATAGGGACGGAAGAGTCCGGAGTCATACGTACGACCTCCGACAGACCCTGGATAATAGAGCAGGACACACCAGATCCATATACGGATCGCGAGGACTGTTACGCCCCGGATGTAACCTGCCATATTTGTACTCCAACTCTTGCCATTTTCGGCGTTAAGTTATGAGATTCCCTTGGTTGGGTTTTGTCTTCGTTTTGTATTTTGGTCATGTCATTCATTTCATATCATGTCATCATGTGCATCGCATTTGCATACGTGTTCGTCTCATGCATCCGAGCATTTTCACCGTTGTCAGTTTTGCAATCCGGCGCTCCTACGTCCTCCGGCGCCCCCTTTTGTCTCTTTTCAAGTGCGGGTGTTAAACCTTCTCGGAATGGACCGAGATTTGCCAAGCGGCCTTGGTACACCACCGATAGACCGCCTGTCATGTTTCGTGCCATTTGGAGTCCGTTTGATACTCCAATGGTTAACCGGGGAACCGTAAAGGCCTCGTGTGTGTTGCAGCCCAACACCCCTCCAAAGTGGCCCAATAACCCATCCAAACCCCCTCCATACTCTTGGCCGTTCGATCATGATCACGTGTCCGAAAACCGCACTCCATTTAGACTCTCCTAGCTCCCTCTACCTATAAATTCATGCCTCCCCCTGAAATCCCGCAGTCCAAAAACCCTAAAATTCCCTCCGCGCCGCCGGACACATCCGGGCGACGCCGGACGAAATCGCGCAGCCGCCCCGGGCCAGTCACTGCCTGCCATGTGGCACGGCGCCGCCCGCCACCGCGCCGGCCCGCTCGGCCCACGGAGGGCCCCCGCGAGCCCGCGTCTCTCCCCCGCGCGCCCGCTCTTCTCCACGCGCCCGCCGCCGGCCGCCCGCTCTCCTCCGCCCGCGCTCGCCGCCCGCCATTGCTCCGCTCGCCGCCGGCCGCGCTGCTCCACCGCCCTGCTCCTCTCCTCGCCAGGCGCCACCGCTCTGGCGTCGCTGGGCGCCTCACCCGCCGCCGCCCCACCACGGGTGCCACCGCCTCGCCGCATCTCTGACCGGACAAACGTCCCCGGCCTCTCCCCCCTCGTCGCCGGCCTCCGTCCGCTTAAACTCCGGCGAGTTCCGGTGAACCTCGGCTTACGCGTGTGCCAGGTCCAGATCCAAACCCTAGGTTGCTCTCATTTTTCTCTAAGTCTGCAATATTTTCATGCACTATTCATCATGCAATAACTCTGTGACCATAGCTTCGTTTTGTTCGTGCAATATATCAAAATGTTCATCAGGATGCGCTCCTCATTTTCTTCCATTGTTCCATGCTTGTTTGAATCCATCTTGATGCCCAAATTGTTGATGCAAGAGTGCTATAAAATGGTAGATCCTGTTACTTAGCAGTTTATGAGCATTTGTCATTTTTGCCACATTTGTTGTGTGCTGGATATGGGTATGAGTTATACATGTGTTTTGGGCTATGCCATGCCATCTTTACAGGGGTGTATGCCATGTATTTTTGTGATCAATCTGGTGACTAGCACATGCATGCAAAGTAGCTCTCGTGATATTACTGATTTCAGGGACTTAGAATTTCAGTCATTTCCCTACTGTTATTTTTATGCCATGTATTCATGTTGCTACAGAGAGATGCATGCTTCTTTTGAGTATGTTTAGTAAGGATGATTTGGGCATATGGTTTTGCTCTATCCATCCATGCCTCGGTTCGCATTTATGGAGTGCCATAGCATGACTCAATCTTGCTCTACTTTTGATATAAAATGTTCCTGGTAGATTGTTTACGTGTTAATCAATTTTGGCAAGGTTGTTGTAGTTGATCCATTCGTGCTATGAGATTGTTCTTGCCATGGTTAGCTTCTTCAAGATGTCTTCTTGCTGGTAGTATGCTTATTTTATCATGCAATGCCTTGCGATGAGTGAATCGAGCTCGTAAACCGGCCTTCATAATTCTGTTTTTGCCATGTCCAGTTTTCTGCAATGTCTGAATCTGTTAACGAAACTTGCTACGTTTACATGGGTGCCATAATATCTTCTGATCCTTTTTAGCTTATGGTCAGTAAGGGACTTCTGTTCTATGCTTTGAGTAGATTCACTCCATGCCTTGTATTGCTATGATATGATACTGTAGCATGTTGTTATCTTGCTCTAAACATTGCTTCCTGATGTTAATTCCCGGCATGTTATTTTCACAAAGTCTGTGATGCTGATATCTTTTGCACTTTTGCGATGCTTGTTTGAACCTGCTATTGTGTGATTTAGCCGTAGATGAGTGTTCATATTTTGTCAAGCATCTTGAGTAGATCACTTCCGTGTGCTTTTTTGCTATGTTGGAGTGCAGTAGCTTAGTTTCTTGTTGCATTCTAGATAGCATCGTGTTGTTAATCGCAGAATTGTGCCATTCTTATTTTGCTTACCATTTGCAAACCGTGCATCCGATTCCGGTGATCTTTATATCGATTTCGACCGAAATAATCTCATCTTTCCAGAGGCACTCTTGGTTTGCCAAGTTGATGCATTGTATATCCTTTCCTTCTGGAGCACCCATATGCATTGCATATCACATCCCGCATAGCATCTCATGTTTTGCATCATGTTGCTTGCACATTGCACCATGATTGATTGTTGGTCCTTTGCTTGTGTTCTTGCTTTGGGTAGAGCCGGGAGACTAGTACATGATCGAGGAACTCATTGAGTACTCTTACGAGGATCAAGCTTTTGTCAACTTGGAGAACTTTGCAGGCAAGTTGACCATACCCTCGAAATCACTTCTATCTTTGCTTGCTAGTTTCTAGCTCTATTGCTATGCCATGATACCTACCACTTGCTATATCATGCCTCATATATTGCCATGTCAAGCCTCTAACCCACCTTTCCTAGCAAACCGTTGTTTGGCTATGTTACCACTTTGCTCAGCCCCTCTTATAGCGTTGCTAGTTGCAGGTGAAGATGGAGTTTGTTCCTTGTTGGAACATGTTTATTTTTGGGATATCATTACTATATCTTGTCTACTTTAATGCGCCTATATACTTGGTAAATGGGGGAAGGCTCGGCCTTATGTCTGGTGTTTTGTTCCACTCTTGCCGCCCTAGTTTCCATCATACCGTTGTCATGTTCCTTGATATTGCATTCCTTACGCGGTTGGGTTATAATTGGAACCCCTTGACAGTTCACCTTGAATAAAACTCCTCCATCAAGGCCCAACCTTGGTTTTACCATTTGCCACCTAAGCCTTTTTCCCTTGGGTTCCGCAGACTCAAGGGTCATCTTTATTTCAAACCCCCGGGCCAGTGCTCCTCTGAGTCTAGGTCCAAACTAGAGTCCTTTGCAGCGCCCCCTTGGGGAAACTCGAGGTTTGGATTTAGTTGTACGGAGCGCTCATCCGGTGTGCCCTGAGAACGAGATACGTGCGACTCCTATCAGGATTTGTCGGCACATCGGGTGGCTTTGCTGGTCTTGTTTTACCATTGTCGAAATGTCTTGTAACTAGGATTCCGAGTCTGATCGGGTCTTCCTGGGAGAAGGAATATCCATCGTTGAGCGTGAGAGCTTGTGATGTGCTAAGTTGGGACACCCCTGCAGGGTTTTGAACTTTCAAAAGCCGTGCCCGCGGTTATGGGCAGATGAGAATTTGTTAATATCCGGCTGTAGAAAACCTGAAACTTAACTTAATTAAAATGAATCAACCGCGTGTGTGGCCGTGATGGTCTCTTCTAGGCGGAGTCCAGGAAGAGAGCACGGTCTCGTGTTATGCTTGAACGTAAGTAGTTTCAGGATCACTTCTTGATCTTTTTAGCTTCTCGACCGTGCTTTGCTTCTCTTCTCGCTCTCATTTGCGTAAGTTAGCCACCATATATGTTAGTGCTTGCTGCAACTCCACCTCACTACCTTTTCCTACCCATAAGCTTAAATAGTCTTGATCGCGAGGGTGTGAGATTGCTGAGTCCCCATGACTCACTGATTACTTCCAAAACTAGATGTAGGTGCCGACGATGCTAGTGCAGGGGTCGCGACCGAACTCAAGTGGGAGTTCGACGAGTATTCAGGACGTTACTATGTTTCCTTTCCGGACGATCAGTAGAGGAGCCTAGTTGGGGCGATCGGGGATCTATGCAATTGGGTTTGTCTTCCTTTATTTGGTTTCGTAGTCGGACCTTGATTGTATTCTGGATGATGTAATGCTATATTTATGTATTGTGTGAACTGGCGATTGCAAGACAACTCAGTACATGGGATGTGTAAAGATTACCCTTCTTGCGACATGCCTACTATGCGGTTATGCCTCTAAGTCGTGCTCCAACACGTGGGAGATATAGCCGCATCGTGGGTGTTATAAGGACGCTCCCATACTCGGGACGACAGCTACCTACTCGGACGTGACAAAGTTAATCACATCCGGGCCGATAATCACAGACGAAAGTCATCGGAGATATGCCGTGACACGACCGTCTATAGAGGCGTCGCACACCCTCTCTGCTTTCACAGACGAGGTGCTGGATCATCAATTCCCCGGAGGGTTCAAGCCTGTCAATATTGAATCATACGACATAACAACTGACCCCGTAGTATGGATAGAAGATTTTATTCTTCACATACACATGGCCCGAGGAGATGACCTCCATGCCATCAAATACCTTCCATTAAAACTCAAAGGACCAGCTCGACACTGGCTAAATAGTCTGCCTGAGAACTCCATCGGCAGCTGGGAGGACTTGGAAGAGGCCACTTTGGACTTGGAACACATCAGCAGCTCGACAACTTCCAAGGTACATATGTTCGGCCACCCGATGCCGATGACTTGAGCCACATAGTTCAACAATCTGGAGAATCAGCCAGAAAATTCTGGACTAGGTTCTTAACCAAAAAGAACCAGATAGTCGACTGTTCGGACGCTGAAGCCCTAGCAGCCTTTAAGCATAGCATCCGGGATGAATGGCTTGCCCGCCACCTCGGCCAAGACAAGTCGAGATCCATGGCAGCCCTCATGACACTTATGAACTGCTTTTGCGCGGCAGAGGATAGTTGGCTGGCTCGTAGTACAAACACAGCCAACGAAACAGGCCCTTCTGAGGCAAAAAATAGCACCGACAAGCTCTGGCGCAACAAACACAAACGCCGAAGTAATGGCAATAACGCCGATGACACTACAGTCACGCCGGATTCAGTGGCTCCATGTCCGGCCGGCGAAAGAAGCCCTATAAAAGGAATAGCGGATGACCATCCAGCTTGGACTGCATACTCGATCGTCCTTGCCAGATACATGGCACGCCAGACAAACCGACCAACCATACTAACAGAGATTGCCGGGTGTTTAAACAAGCCAGCAAGGTCAACAGCAGAAACAAAGAAGGAGAATCACAGAGCAAGGACGACGACAAGGAGCCCCGGCAGCTGAACACTGGGGAGTAAAAGAAATTTGCTCCTCAAGTCAAAACAGTGAACATGATATACGCCACACACATCCCAAAAAGGGAGCGCAAACGTGCACTTAGGGACATCTATCCGTTAGAGCCAGTCACCCCGAAATTCAATCTGTGGTTATCACTCCCGATCACCTTTGACCACCGAGACCATCCAACCAGCATCCGCCACGGCGTTTCAGCCGCACTAGTCCTCGACCCAATCATCGACGGATTTCACCTAACATGAGTCCTAATGGACGGTGCTAGCAGCCTCAACCTGCTCTATCAGGATATAGTACGTAAAATGCGCATCGACCCCTCACGGGTCAAGCCCACGAAGACTACCTTTAAAGGATTCATACTAGGCGTAGAGGCCCATTGTACGGGCTCAATAACACTGGAAGTAGTATTCGGTTCCCCGGATAACTTCCGAAGCGAAGAACTAATCTTCGATATCGTCCCATTTCGCACTGGCTATCACGCCCTGCTCGGATGAACCGCATTTGCTAGATTCAATGCGGTGCCACATTACGCTTATCTCAAGCTCAAAATGCCCAGTCCACGTGGCATCATTACAGTAAATGGAAACACGGAACGCTCCCTCCGTACAGAGTTGCACACTGCTGCCCTAGCAGCAGAAGTACAGAGCGGTCTTCTCAAGCAGCATTATAACCTAGCTGTCGAGCCCCTGGACATCATCAAGAGGGCCCGTACCACACTGCAGCTGGATAGCTTAGCTCGTCAGGAGCCCAATTAGAAATTTGGCCTCCATCCCAGCCCCGAGGAGGCAATGGCACTAATACCGCGCATATATAAATTACACACTCAAAACCCCATGGGAATTGACGGAGGCATAACTTGTTTGCGATCCACTGTACGGCTCGACCGATGCTGGGATTTGCATGCTTTTACTTTTTCTTTTCTGTGGTTTTTTCTTCTCTTTTGAAGGTCTATATGGACAACCCGCTTGCAGAACACACCAAGGTGGCAAGGAGCGCAGGCTTACAAGGGAATCCCCAGGTGTTCTCTATTAAACGATTGCCATAGTTGCTTTTCATACCCGCACGTAGCTCGCCCTTGGTTGCGGCATGTTAAATAGCCCTATATGCTGATCGCGTCGCTTGTACAAAGCACGCCTTGATGGTGAATATACGGTAGCGTTAGCCTATTATTTCATTTTTCTGTTTACTCACCTTGTTATTAATCACCCACCACAAACGTACACCATGGTACGTATTACTACGGCAGGGGCTTCATTACACCCAACACCACGGCAAAGTCCGAACACTTTTATAGTATAGTTCAGCACCCCGAACTTATAGCATTATATGCATCGGCTCTGAATCATGTCTTTGGTCAATAGTTGGGTTGCCCGGCTCCTGTGCTTACTACGTTACGTTCCGCTATATCGGCTAGGGTAGTAAAGGGAGAACTACTGCGATTGTGTCCCGGTTCTTCCGGATGAGCACCTCAGTAGAGAAAGCCTAAAATGGACTATCATGACGCGGCGAGAGCCGGTCAGCTGTTCGAGAGGTTCCAAATCGTTGGAGATTTTTTCCGCTTCTTGAAAAGAATCGGTTCCCCCGATTAGGCGTGCATAGCGCCCCTAGTTCGGTCTTCCGAATAGCAGGGGCTTCGCTAACTTTCCTATTTTTTCAAACTCCTATGGCTCAGTGAGGGCGGTAAAGGCCGCATAATCTGATTGCCTTATTCGTTGCTCTAAACACCTCCTTTAAGGACCATAATGTGGAGTGAAGAGTGTTTAGATTTATCCCGAACACCCTCGTACTATCTACGTGGGGGCAGAAGCCGACGACTGATCAACCCTTAGAATTAATAAATAGCCGCACAGGAGGTAAATTTAAATCATAAGCACTATATTACATTACACCATTGTTCCATATTACAGGGCAAGGTAATACACATGTTCTCATGGGATTATGATATCCTTTGAACATTGCTCCGCCACAAGGTGGGACCCCTCCAGGACACCATCAAAATAATGCTCAGCCGATGATCATTAGCTTCTTGGCATCTAACTTCGCCCAATGTGTCTTGACGCGGGCAAACGCCATATGAGCACCTTTAATACAGACCGACCGCTTCACAGTTTTGAATCGTGGACAGGCACTTACAAGCCGCTGAACAAGCCCGAAGTAGCTGCTAGGTATAGGCTTGGTAGGCCATAGCCGGACTATTAGGTCCTTCATGGCTAGCTCTGCCGACTTGTGCAGCTCGACCAACTGCATCAGTTGGTCGTAGAAGGGCACCGGATGTTCGGGTCCATGATATTGGGACCAGAACAGCTTCTCCTTAGACATCCCCTCTTCGGCTCTATAATGCTCGGCAGCATCTGATATACTGCACGGCAAATCCCTAAACACCCCTGGAACGTTTCTTTTACATACTTGCTTTGCATGGCGAAAGACTCACCCGCCGCAATGTTTTTGGCCGCCTGAATCTCCTAGAGGGTGTTCTGGGCTTCGGCTCGTGCGTCCTGTGCGCCGTGATGGGCCTTCTCCAATTCAGACTCTTGCACCTTACAATCGCACTCCAAGGACTCAAATCTCTCGATCACGCCTTGGAGCTGCTGTTGCGCCTCGTCAACCTGGGCCTCGTGCTTCTCGCACGAGGCACGTTCCTTGGCCGCTTTATCCTCGGCCTCGGCTAACGCCTTCTTGAGGGCGGCCACCTCAGTTCTGGCCCCTAACAAAGATTATGACACTTTGGTCCGGACGGACTATTCATTTTTTCTTAAAATATACCCGCAGGTCACTTCATACCTTGGCTATCCTCCAGCTGCTTTTTCACGAGGCAAAGTTCCTCCTCCGCCCACTTTAGTTTCCGCTTCAGTTCAGAAACCTCTGCAGCATGAGCAGTGGCAGCCTGCAACGATACCTGCTTATTCACAAAAGACAACTTATGTTAGACTCCTGCGATATGTTTGGCCCTTTCCTGCCGAACACCAAACAGAGCATCAGGGGCTACTGTCTATATTGTGACATTCTTCCTACAACTGCATTACTTGCCTCAAAGCCTGATAGAAGGCTAGTGCAGGCTTCGGTCAGTCCGTTTTTGACGAACTAAACCTTCTCTATTATCGTGCCCATAAGGGCACAGTGTTCATCCACAATAGAGGCGCCTCGTAGCGCCTCCAGTAGATTGTTCGGTGCCTCTGGTTGGACAGAGGTCACCGTGGGACTGGGACACTCCCTTCGTTCGAGGAATGTCGTTCGGCGGACTCTGGAGCCGCATGGGTCTCCGGAGTAGTGTCCTGCTCAGGACCAAGGCGAACTCGGCCTCCGTCATGAGTCCCCATAAGGGATTTTTCCCCATGTGTCCAGCGACTGAGGGATCGTCCTGGGGCGCCACCCCGACGATCTCCAGAACCTCCCCCTGGTCGGGGAAGGTCTTTTGCGACACCACCTCGTCGTCACCCTTGGGAGAGATGGAATGAGCAGGCAGCGGAGACATGCTAGCCATCTCCTTTGAGTCCTACGATTCCTCTATCGAGGATCGCAGGGAGTAATCGCGTGCCGGACTGCTATGACAAAGTTTAAGGCACATCAATACTACAAACAAGAAAGGGCAGACCTTTTTGGATTCTGGTACTTACGAGGCAGCCCGTGGCTTGGTCCGGCGAGGTCGCTCCGGTCTGCTATCAACATCCCACACGGAGTTATCCGCGTAGGAGCCTCTCCCCCTCTTGGGTGCCTCCACCTCCAAACTCGTGGAGGCCTCCCTTTTCTTCCTCCCTCCCGCAGGAGGGGAGTCACCTCCCTCCTCGTCGCCATCGTCGGTGGCTGAGGGGTCTCTCTCATCGTCAGATGAGACGACCAAGGTGTTACTTCGGCAAAGCCCACTCCTGGTCCCCTTGGCCGTGGTTTTGACTTTCTTCTCCGGCACGTCGTAAGGCGCCAGAAATAGCATCTCCGTAAGGAGCGGGGTTCCCTCGCCTTCGGGCAGCGGCGCTGGACTATTAATCTATCCCGCTAGGTCGACCCATGCCTGAAGAAAGAAATTGGTAAGAAGGCTTAGTACCCTTCCTCAAAGTGTGTCGTTGAAGATTATACCTTGACGGCTTACCGAATTATCCTGGCGCTTAAAGTTGAGCCCGTGATCTTTGGTCGAGGACGGAGGTGTCTCGCTGCCCTTGAAGAGAAGCCTCTAGATATCTTCGTGCATCGTGTCGAAGAGCCGTAGCAGCGTCTGGTGCTTGGCCGAATCGAACTCCCACAAATAAAAGGTCCGGCGCTGACAGGGAAGGATCCAGCGTACAAGCATGACCTGGATCACACCCACAAGCTTGATCTTCCGGGTTATCATATTCTAGAGGCAAGTTTGGAGCCCCGTGATCTCTTCCAAAGATCCCCAGGTCAGGACCTTCTCTTGCCAGGAGGTAAGCCGCATTGGGGCTCCAGATCAGAATTCGGGAGCCGCCGCCCAGTTAGCGTCACGCGGCTCAGTGATGTAGAACCACCCTGATTGCCATCCCTTCACCGTCTCTACAAAGGAGCATTCGAGCCAGGTGATAATGGGCATTTTGCCCACCATGGCACCTCCTCACTCGGCCTGTTGGCCATGCACCACCTTGGGCTTTACATTAAAAGTCTTCAGCCATCGGCCAAAGTGAGGTGGGATGCGGAGAAAGGATTCGCACACAACTATAAATGATGCGATATTGAGGATAAAGTTGGGAGCCAGATCATGGAAGTCCAACCCATAGTAAAACATCAATCCATGGACAAATGGAAGAAGAGGGAATCCCAACCCGCGGACGGAACTCGTGTCAAAATACATATATTCTCTCTGCAGTTGTGTGTGGTATATGGCAGGTCCGGATACTATCGTCACATATGAATACTATCCTGGAGTTCGGAGAAAGGGGAACTCGCCTTGCAATGCCGAAGACAAATCTGTGCATCGGACACCTCATCATTGAAGCCAGGTTTAGGGGCTACTGAGGGAGTCCTGGACTAAGGGGTCCTCGGACGTCCGGCCTGTTATCTATGGGCCGGACTGATGGGCTGTGAAGACATGAAGACCGAAGACTGCACCGTGTCCGGATTAGACTCTACTTAGCGTGGAAGGCAAGCTTGGCGACCGAGGATTCCTTCTTATGTAACCGACTCCATGTAAACCCTAGATCCCCTCGGTGTCTATATAAACTGAAGGGGATAGTCCGGAAAGGGCAACGCATATACACATTACCATACCGCCCATAGGCTAGACTTCTAGGGTTTAGCCATTACTATCTCGTGGTAGATCAACTCTTGTAATACACATATTCATCAAGATCAATCAAGTAGGAAGTAGGGCATTACCTCCATAGAGAGGGACCGAACCTGGGTAAACATCGTGTCCCCCGTCTCCGGTTACCATCGATCCTAGACACACGGTTTGGGACCCCCTACCCGAGATCCGCCGGTTTGACAACGACACTAAGGCCCCCGGCAAGGAAGTTGCCGTGTGCACTGCCTGTTGGGAAGCCGCTGCCACGGAGAAAGCCGGTAAAGGTGAAGGGCCATACTGCAAGATCCACTGGACCAAGGGCCATGACCTCCATGGTTGTTATCAAGTTGAGAAGCTTGTCAAGATATACATAGAGTAGAGTATGATAAGCGTGATAAGGAGAAAGGTCAGAATGCTGCTGGCGGAAAGGGCTATGGCGGTGAAGCAAACCGTCCTCGCAAACCCTTTCGGAACCAGGGAAAACCCACCAGGGGCCAAGAGAAGGAAGCTTGTGATGATTTGAGTGATGGAGGGAATGAAGAGTAAACTAGTGAGCAGGAATTTTAGAAGGCCACCGATGCCCTATGAATTGATGGGGGTGCGTCCTTGCACTCCTCCAATCGCCAAGTCAAGCGATGGGAAAGAGAGGTCAATGTTGTGGAGCCAGCGCCAAAGTCCCGGAAGCCGCTCAAATGGTCCCGCACGCCCATCATCTTTGGTGAGGAGGACCACCCTTTCCACACCACCGTGGTAGGGTGTTTGTCGTTGTTGCTCTCCACAACAATTCACAACCTCAAGGTCACAAAGATGTTAGTGGATGGCAGGCCTGGGTTGAATCTGATTTCCCCCGCAGTTATTAAAAAGCTTCAGATAGGAGAAGACGAGTTGGAGGTTACCGGCACGTTTCAAGGAGTCAATCCCGGTAGGAGCCGTCCCAAGGGAAATATTACATTGCCGGTGAAGTTTGGGGGAGAGCTGAACTACAGGACTGAGAACATTGCGTTTGATGTGGTTGATTTCCCCCTGCCGTATAATGGGATTCTAGGACGCCCAGCTTTGGCCAACATCTGATTATGCTTACAACACCTTGAATATGCCTAGGCCGCTGGGAGTCATCACCATCCCATCAGATGAGAAGGATGCAATAATCTGTGTGGACAGGATGTATTGGGATACAGTCGCAGCAGAGGCTGCACCAGCAACGGTCCCTGCCAAGGAGAGCAAAGGAAAGAAGATGTATTGTCAGACCTCTGGCAAGTAGTCCGTGAAGCGTGCCCCCTCTGAGGGCACGGCACCCGTTGATGATGTGCCGGAGTGTTCCAACAGCAAGAGATCCAAGGTTGCGGCACCGCAAGTGAAGAAGGTCCCGACAGGGCTGGCTGGTGTTGATGGTACTTTCACCATTACCACCACCCTAGACGAAAAATAGGAAAGTGCACTCGGTGCCTTCTTGTGGGCGAATATCGATGTGTTTGCCTGGCAACCATCTGATATCCCCGGTGTTACCAGGGAGGTAGTCGAGCACCACCTTGCTGTCTACCCACATGCCCAACCCGTCAAGCCAAAAGTTAGGAAGCAAGCCATGGAGCGGCAGCAGTTCATTGCCGAGGAAATCAAGAAGTTAGAGGCAGCTGGATTGGTTAGAGGAGTACTGCACCCTACATGGTTGGTAAACCCAGTGGTAGTTCGGAAGGCGAATGGAAAATTGAAGCTTTTCATTGATTTCATAGTTCTCAATAAGGCTTGCCCGAAGGACCCATTCCCCTTGCCGTGCATCGATTAGATTGTGGATTCTACTTCAAGGTGTGATCTGCGCTCCTTTTTGGATGCATACTCTGGATATCACCAGATCTTCATGTCCAAAGAGGATGAGGAGAAAAAATCATTCATCACTCCATGTGGTACATACTGCTTTGTCCACATGCCTTTTGGATTGAAGAGTGCCGGATCTACTTTTGCAAGAGCAGTCCAGATTGGTTTTGAGCCACGACTGCATAGAAACATAGAAGCCTATATGGATGACATTCTAGTCAACACCAAGGATAAGGCCACCCTTATCCATGATTTGGAGGAGACATTTTCTAATTTGCTCAAGATCAACTTGAAGCTTAACCCAGAGAAGTGTGTGTTTTGTGTTCCCTTCGGCAAGCTACATGGATTTTTCGTGTCCCATCAGGGGATTGAAGCCAACCCCGACAAAATCAAGGCCATTGAGCAGATCCAAGCACCGATGACAGTTAAGGATGTGATGCGCTTGACGGGATGTGTTGCGGTGCTAAGAAGATTCATTTCCATATCTGCCGAGCATGCCTTGTCGTTCTTCAAAATTTTGAAGAAGGCAGGGCCTATGAAGTGAACCCCGGAAGCAGATACATCATTACAAGAGTTGAAGGCTTACCTGTCATCTGTGCCTACCTTGGTTGCACCCAAACCTCAAGAGCCGTTACTGCTTTACTTGGCAGCAACCAACCAAGTGGTCAGTGCAGCCTTGGTAGCACAGCGAGAAGTGGATGAAGCAGAGAGCTGCCAGACCGCAGCAGAGTCAGAAGAGGATCAGAACAGTAGTAAGCATAGCAACGAGTGCAACCCCATGGACGCAGCAAGGAAGAAAGTGGTGCAGCGCCCAGTGTACTTCGTTAGCTCCTTGTCGCAAGGGGCTAGATCGAGGTACTATCGTGTGCATAAGTTGATCTTTGGCCATATCATGGCCTCAAGGAAACTGCGGCACTACTTCCAAGCCCATGAGATCATGGTTGTTACTCATTTTCCATTTCAGACGATACTCCGAAACCCTGAGGCTACTGGCGGAATAGTGGAGTGGGCTTTAGAGTAATCCAACTTTTTTTTTGAATTTTGGGAGCACTTCAACCATTGAAAGCAGGGCACTGGCAGAGTTTATTGTAGAATGGATGCCAACCCCTGATGAGGAAGCAATGGAAACAGCTCTCCTCGGCAAGGAACCACCCCAAAAATGGATTATGTATTTGGATGGTGCTTTTTCCCTACAAGGAGCAGGAGCTGGTGTGCTACTTGTTGCCCCCTCCAGGGAGCACTTGAAGTACATCATCCAAATGCACTTTGCCCAGGAAGAAGCCACCAACAATACAGCTGAGTATGAAGGGCTCCTTGCCGGGCTCAGGATTGTAGCAGAATTGGGAATCAAGAAGCTGATCATTCGAGGAGATTCACGGTTAGTGGTTAGACTAGTCAATAAGCATTATCAAAGCTAATTGATGGAAGCATACGTTGAGGAAGTAAGGAGGTTGGAGGAGCGCTTTGATGGGTTGCAAACAGAGCATGTACCCCGTGCGGAAAACAGCATAGCTGATCACCTATCAAAGTATGATGCACAGAAGTTCCTTGTGGAACCAGGAACTTTTGTTCTCCACTTCTCTCAACCCTCCGTATCACCAACCACAATGGCCCGGAAAAGGAGAAAGTTGGACTACGGTAAGCCTCTCCCGATCGAGCCATTCGCTCATTGCAGAGACCCTGCCGGAAACAACTCCTCACAGCCTGCCGGACAACCCGCTCCAGCTGGGCCTATGGACCTCGCGAACTAGGATGGTGCTCCCGCAGCTGAGGAGGTGCTGCTAGTCCTCCTTGTCGAGCCTCAGGCTCCAACTTGGTCAAGGCACATCGTCCGCTTCCTCCAAACCGTAGAACTCTTGGCGACCCAGATTAAGCTGAGGAAGTAGCCTGGAGGGCCAGTATGTATCAGTTTGTCGATGACACTCTGTACAGAAGGAGGACCAATGGTGTGAAATTGAAGTGTGTCTGCTGGTAGGATGGAATGGAACTAGTGGCTGAGATTCACAGAGGAATGGGCGGCTCACACATTGGATCAAGGGCATTAGTTGGGAAAGCATTCCGGCAAGGGTTCTATTGGCCCACAGCTCTCCAAGACGTAGTTTAGCTCGTTACGACATGTCAAGCCTGTCAGTTCCATTCCAAGAAAACACACCTGCCTGCCCAAGCTCTTCATACAATCCCTCTGTCATTCCCATTTTCAGTGTAGGGGCTCGATATCGTCGGCCCCTTCCCTCGAGCAATCGGGGCTTTGAATTCTTGTTCGTTGCCATCGACAAGTTTACAAAGTGTCCGGAAGTGGCTGTCGTGAGGAGGGTGACTGCTGAGTCAGTTATCAAGTTCTTGAAGGAATTGGCGTGTCATTTCGGAGTTCCAACAAGGATCATCACTGACAACGGCACCCAATTCACGAGCCATGCCTTCATGCAATATGTTCAAACCCTCGGATGCAAGATCTCATTTGCCTCTATGGCACACCCCCGGAGCAAGATGAGAGGGAGAACGCTGAAAGCTTCATGGATGCAGTTATCCCCACGGAACTCATTTACGGGTCTCCTCGAGTGCTTGCCTATGATGAAGTAGCACAAGATCAGCACCGGTGTGACGATGTTGTTCTACTTGAGGAGAACCGTCTCCGGGACGCTACCTGTGCTGCACGCTATCAGCAAGCCCTGCGTCACTATCACAGCCACAGGGTTCGTGCCCGGTGTTTTGAGGAAGGTGACCTTGTCCTTAGGTGCGTTCAGTCAGCCAAGGGTACACAGAAGTTATCACCGAAGTGGGAAGGCCCTTACCCGGTAGTACGAGTCTCTAGACATGGCGTAGTCCGTTTGGAGACCAAAGATGGCACACCATTGCAAAACTCATGGAACATTGAGCATCTCCGTAAGTTCTACCCGTAAGGCACAAAGGGTGTCGGGCCCTGCCCGGCAGCCACCCATTGTACAAGGCATTGCCGAAGTTTCATGCAACCCATTGTACAAGTCGGGGCGATGACCCCATGAAAGAGAAAATAAAGAAGCGCTTTAGGGGGGCCCCAACTAAGATTGCATGCATGCACAAGCACACTCAGATCATTGCATAAGAATTTCATGAGCATTTGCATATGCATATAGATAGGATTGCATCCTGCAATCATTCTCATCTACATCGAGTTATAGGTTCTTGACGTGAAGTTGGCTTCGACAAGAGACGAGAAGATTGCACGGCACGACGATCCCCGGCAAGCCAAACAGATAAGTTACCTCTTGTCCATTAGTATTCTGTAAAGCTACTTTGCATAAGAAAAACTCGCCTCCCTCTTTGAAACTTAGGTGCTCCCATCCATGACTCGAACGTTGCTTCGGTCAGGGTGGTCGTAGTGGCCTTTGGGAAAAAGGAGTTAGCGGGGGGCTGGCCCCTCTGTCTGTTCCCCGGCAGACGAAGTTCTTTGGCACACAAAGAGGGTGCCGGCAGGATATCTAGCTGGGGTAAACTCGTTTATTCTATTAAAGATGCACTTTACCTCTGCATGGACATACACATGCATGAGTTCTCGAGAAGACTCATCTTTTTCATTCATATGCAGTTACAAGTACAAGCATTACAGATACGAAGATGAACTTGAGAGATTACATTATTTAAATTAAAATTTGGCAATTGTCGGCAGATTTAAGATTAAAAAAAGATAAGTGCCCCGTAATCCCCTCTTTTCGTTTTCCGTCCTTCTGTGTAACGCCCCAAGACCGGAGCTTCAGATGCCTTCCATGTTTCCGGGTTTCGTCGTGTGATTTGTTTGGTTCGTTGCATCATGTCATCATGCCTTCATCTCATAAATCTTTTGCAACTCAACTAAATAAATTGCATGGATCTTCGGTCCATTTAAATCGAGGGAATTCACATGGTGATTCTCTTAATAACATACCCTCCCAATATTAGGGAGCTAAATAAAAATATTCCATTCGTTTGGAGTTAATGCAAACACACTTGCATATTAATTCCTTTGGCCTTTTCTTCTTCAAGTGTTGACTCTCTAACCTTGCCTTATATCCTTTCGTCATTTTCCGGAGCTCCACCTAGAATTTTATCATTTTTGGTCACTCCAAAAACCTCGTCCCAGTTCAAGCCTATTTGAATTAAATTCAAATGAGTTCGAAATCTTTTGTTCGATCTCGCTTTTTCTATTTTTCACGGAATGAGCACATTTTTGTGAGTCCGGGAAGATTATCCACGTGTCCAAATTCAATCCCTAACTCTTTCTTTCTTCTCCTTTTCTTCTTTGATATTTTCTGTTCTGGGAAATAAATGGAGTTAAGGGAGAGAGAGAGAGAGGGAGAAAGGAGCCCAACTGTCCAGCAAGGCCCAGCAGGCCACTCCTATCCTAACCCTAGCCCGATCAAAAAACCCCTCTCGCTCCCCTGCTCGACCTCCATCGCCGCCAGGAGCTCGTTCCCCTCTTCCTCGCGCGAGCGCATCTCTCCCTCGATCTCATCTTGCTCCAGCGCCGCCACTCCCCTTCTCGATCTCCACGCCCACGCTCTCTCTCCTCTCGCTCGGGCGCACGCAGGTCTAGGAGCCTGAGCGCTCGCCCGATCCATGGCGCCCTTCTCCTCCTCCGCCTGGTGCCTGCGGAGCCGCACGCTGCTAGCCCTCCATCGTCCGCTTCCGGCACCTCCGACCCTCTTCTGCATCGCGTCCCCATCACCATGGCCTGAAGCCCGAGCGCCTCCTGCCGCGAGCTCCACCAGGATCACGCCGCTGCCCCGCCTCCAAGTCTACCCCGCGCAGGCGCCTAAGCCCCTCCACCATCTCGACCTCACCATGGCCACCGCAAGCCGTCCTCGGCCATCCGCGACGTGCCCCTCTTCTTTCCTTCTGCTTCGTCTCCGTGACGCTGTCGTCATCCCGGCGTTCCTCCATTCTCCATCGCGCCCCGCTTCTCCTTACTAAGGCCGCTGCCGGTGCCCCAAGCGCAACCGCGCCCTGCTGCCGCTGCTCTTTTCATGTGCCGCCTGACCTGCGCTGTTGCAGCACCTTCAACAACTCACCGCCCGTCGCCATCAACCTCTCCACCTACATCCTGTAAGCTCTCGCCGCTGCCCCAAGCGCCCCTGTCCTCGAGCACCTGTTGGCTTCGGATCCTGTCAAGCGCTCTAACCCATCACTGCCATGTCCTTGCATCCATCTGGTGATGTTGTTTTCATGAAGCCACTGTACCATGGCCACAAACGAGACCCGTCGGTCATCACCAAGACCCGTTGCGTTGACTAGATCGGTGCCGTTCCAGGCCAATGCACTGTGCTACTACGCCGAGAGACTGTGCTACTACGGTGAGAGAACCCGGATATGCCAAGACTCGGACCGACAAGTACCGTGGCACCGAAGACATTTGATGCGTCAAGTCCCTTTTCAAAAGTGTACAACTACCATCGCCGATGACTCGAGTACCACTACCGTCGACCCTCGAAGACCCCGTGGACGTCAAGTTCCATGTCGTGACCTCGAACATCTACGAAAATGTTGTATGACTACTTCCGTGGTCGAAGACCCGTGTACAACTACCGTCGCCGTGTATGAATACTTCCGCTACGAACGTCCCGAGAATGTCTACTTCCTCTACTTTACACCGAACGACAACCGTCCCGTTTGCTTGCTTCGAAGGTATAACCACCGAGACGACGCCCGTGAACGAATGCATGTGTTGTAGGAGATGATCGTGGTTGCACTGTGTCCTAGTTGTTCTTTGCGAGTTCCTCGTTGCCTTGCCGTCGACATGTGGGAACCTGGAATCCGGGAGCACCCCCACCATTCTTGCATGACTCGCTCACGCCCTATCCTTTTCACCAGTATCTCCAAGAGCTACCGGAACCGATATGGTGCCGTGGCACCATTTTCGGATTCATCGCCGTGGCCCCCTTTCCTTTCCACCACGAGGACTAATGCTTCATAATGCTCTTGTCAAGTTTTAAAAAAAATTGCATAAACATGTTCATGTCATCTGCATCATGTTAACAACTTTAAGATGTTTAAAATTGTTGTTGCATTAAATTGTTAATGCATATGGGGATTTACCGGATTTGTTGTTGGTTATATCCAGCCCCATTTAAATAGCTTAGACTGTGTATTTTACTCATGTTTCACCTCTTGCCATGTTTAACAACATTTAATATTGTTGGGTACCTAAACGAGAGAGAACTAAATAATTATTGTGGTCTCCGTCAATATGCAACTCGTTACATATTCAGCTCCACTTAACTTGTAGTGTTGTTTGTGCACTTTGCCATGCTATGCCTCATTAATCTGGACATGCATCATACTTGATTGTGCATCTTGCCATGTTTATGTGATGTTTGTTTTACTATGTTGTTTGCTCCTTTCCGGTGTTGCTTCTTCGGATTGGTTCCGATAACGTCGTGTTGTGAGGATTCGTTCGACTACGCCCGTTTGTCTTCTTCATGGACTCGTTCTTCTTCCTTGCGGGATCTCAGGCAAGATGACCATACCCTCGAAATCACTTCTATCTTTGCTTGCTAGTTGCTCGCTCTTTTGCTATGCCTATGCCGCGATACCAACCACTTGCTTATCATGCCTCCTATATTGTTGAACCAAGCCTCTAACCCACCTTGTCCTAGCAAACCGTTGTTTGGCTATGTTACCGCTTTGCTCAGCCCCTCTTATAGCGTTGATAGTTGCAGGTGAAGATTGGATCTTCTTCCATGTTGGAACATGGATATTTTGTTGGGATATCACGATATATCTTATTTAATTAATGCATCTATATACTTGGTAAAGAGTGGAAGGCTCAGCCTTATGCCTGGTGTTTTGTTCCACTCTTGCCGCCCTAGTTTCCGTCATATCGGTGTTATGTTCCCGGATTTTGCGTTCCTTACGCGGTTGGGTTATAATGGCAACCCCTTGACAGTTCTCCTTGAATAAAACTCCTCCAGCAAGGCCCAACCTTGGTTTTACCATTCGCCACCTAGCCTCTTTTTCCCTTGGGTTAGGCCAGCCCAAGGGTCATCTATATTTTAACCCCCCCGGGCCAGTGCTTGTCTAAGTGTTGGTCCGAAATGGGCAGCCTGCGGGGCCACCTCGGGGAAACTTGAGGGATGGTTTTACTCGTAGCTTGACCTATCCGGTGTTGCCCTCAGAACGAGATATGTGCAGCTCCCATCAGGATGTCGGCACATCGGGCGGCTTTGCTGGACTTGTTTTACCATTGTCGAGGATGTCTTGTAGAACCGGGATACCGAGTCTGATCGGAATGTCTCGAGAGAAGGTCTATTCCTTCGTTGACCGCGAGAGCTTGTCATGGGCTAAGTTGGGACACCCCTGCAGGGATTTGAACTTTCGAAAGCCGTGCCCGCGGTTATGGGCAGATGGGAATTTGTTAATGTCCGGTTGTAGATAACTTGAACCTTAACTCATTTAAAATGCATCAACCGCGTGTGTAATCGTGATGGTCTCTTTCCGGCGGAGAACGGGAAGTGAACACAGTGTTGCAGTTATGCTTGACTTAGGTTGTTTTAGGATCACTTCTTGATCATGCTTTCTCAAACGTGCTTTGCCTTCTCTTCTCGCTCTCATTTGCGTATGTTAGCCACCATATATGCTAGTCACTTGCTGCAGCTCCACCTCATACCTTTACCTTACCCATAAGCTTAAATAGTCTTGATCGCGAGGGCGCGAGATTGCTGAGTCCCCGTGACTCACAAATACTTCCAATACCAGCTTGCAGGTGCCGATGAGTCCGTGTCGATGACGCAACCAAGCTCAGGAGGAGCTCGATGAAGATCTTGTCCTTTGTGTTGTCTCGTTCTTGTTGATCAGTAGTGGAGCCCAGTTGGGGTCGATCGAGGACCTTGTCGCATTTGGGGTTCTTCTTTTATTTTGGTTCCGTAGTCGGACCTTGATTGTATTTGGATGTTGTAATGCTTTATTCATGTAATTGTGTGAAGTGGCGATTGTAAGCCAACTATGTATCTCTTGCCCTTATGTATTACATGGGTTGTGTGAAGATTACCTCACTTGCGACATTGCTTTCAATGCGGTTATGCCTCTAAGTCGTGCTTCGACACGTGGGAGATATAGCCGCATCGAGGGTGTTACAAGTTGGTATCAGAGCCTTCCCTGACCTTAGGAGCCCCATTGCTTGATCGAATTAGCGGACGAGTTGAGTCTAGAAAAATGTTTTGAGTCATTTAGGAATTATATATCAGAGAGTTTAGGAATTCTTTTTACTCCCCAGTCCCTTCATCGCTCTGGTGAGGTATCCTGACGTAGAGTTTTGACTATTCTCTTCTAAAATTTCAGTAAATTTTTTTTAGGATCACGCAGGTATGTTGGAATCGTTCCGATGGTTTTGTGACGAGAACTTTGTCTTGGTGCCTCCTGTCAGGGGTTTTGTGGCAGTGTCCCGGGGAGTTGAGCTCCGAGGTGTTGTCATCATAATTTTATCGTTGCAGTTCTGGAATACCTGAGTTTAGTTTCGCCGACATCGAAAATCTCTTTTATGCAGTTGTTAGTGAGATAACCTCGACGCCACCCAGTACTGGGGCGGGAGTTCGGGAGTATCGCCATAACTCGTATAACGGATGCTTTTCGAAGGTTGAGGTAGACGATTTCCGAAGGTTTCTTGGTTATGTGTTGAAGGATGGATACAACTGAATGTAGGATTTGCTAGTTTTGGGTGAGATATTATGCTTCCACTGTATCCCCAACACCTGATTGCATAACCGAATTTTTTTTGGGAGTTTCATAAATGGGAATTCAAGTAGCTCTTAGGATATCTTTTCGACAGTGGTATGATATGAAATTGGGGTTCGACGTCTAGTGGTCCGTCTATTCACGGTCGGTTTTACAGTGGTCTCGTTGTGTCTTAAAGAGTCCTTGGCTATGCCGACTCGGGGACGCTTCATATGTCATGTGCACTGCCTTGTACATGATGGTGCTGTACGATCGAGCCCGTGTAGGCCCCACCACGAAAACTTCGGACGAAATCTCTATCATATGTTTGTTCCTGCTTATTTTGCAAGCCAATCCTTTGTTTTATTTTGAGTTGTGGTATTCGAGTTTCTTCGAAGTCAAATGTTGATTCCATACCTTTCCTAAGCGGTGTTCTCATACTCCGATGTGGATACTAATCCTTCTTGTTCATCGAGTTTGTCATGTCAATCTTGTTCAACCGGTGTGCTTCTCTTCAAGTGGATCCGATCATTTCAACATTTGCAAGATCAACTCAAATCTTCTCAACGGTGTTTGTTCCATCCGTTCCAAGTTGTCTTTGTTTTCCCCACCCTCCCAACCCCTTTTTCTTCAACGATTCAGATTTCTTATTCAAGTATCCTTTTATTGATGGGAAGTCTCTCCATCCTTTTTCCGTCAATATTCTTATCTGGTGATTCTCATGAAGATTCTAACGGAGCTTCAAGTTCGTCACCCTTTACTCATTTTTTTTCTTCTCCGGTGGTTTAAATTCAAGCGTTATTGATCATATCTTTCTCCTCGTTTCAAATATCCTATCATGCCGGTGCTCCTCATATTCATTCACTTCTTGCTATTCTATTGTTCCGGAGTGCTCAAGTTTTCTCGAAGATTCGTGTTTTCATTCCTAATCCGTTCAAGTTATCTCGAGGTTCTTATCTTATTCTAGCCATTTAATTCAACTCGCGCAATCTATCTTCTAAATTGTTTTACGGTGTTTCTTTTCAGTGGGCCCTAACCCACATGTCATTTCCCAGGATCTTACCTGACTCTTCTTATTTTCCCGGAGCTACCCTGAAATTCATCTTAAAGTTTGACGTAAGAATGATTTATCATCAGTCACATGCTTTTCTCCAAGATCTTTCACATTCTTTTCATCATTGGCTCAATCTCTTCGCTTTTGATTATTCCGGTGTGCCTCAATAATTTTTGGTGGTGTTTCTCGTTGTCATTCTCATCATTTGAAGACCGAAGAAGAGTTTACATCCATATCTTATCCGTTCTCTCAGAGATGCGTGATTCTAGCTTGTTGCCATTCTCTCATAATTGTTCGATTGTGAGAATTCTTTTTATCCATCCGGAGCAATTCAGGAGCCTTTTCAGTTTGTTCATCCGGAGTCCATCAATTCAGGTTTATTCATTCTCAGCTTTCAGCTATGGTTCTCCAAATCTTACTAGTGCTTCGTTCAAGTGATCTCTATTCAGTTTGTAATCCCTTCGTTCACCTGTATCTAAATTCTCTAAAGTATCCTCGTTCATTTCATAATTCTTCCCGGTGTTCCTCTATCTTTCCTTTGGTCATTTTAATTCTAACGGTGGTTCGTTCAAGAGTTCTCTTATTTATCAATTTATTCGATGTTCCAATCCTACCGGTGGTTCGTTGAAGATTTGCTCAAGTTTATGTTATATCTCTCTTAATCTTTTCTACGAGAATAAGTAATATGTCAAATCTGTTGATTTTCATCAATTTAATTGATGAAGGATAAGCATAATGTAATTCTTATTCTTTTTTCATCCGAATGATTAATTCCTTATTCTGGAGGTGCATCATATCACATTCTTGGTTCGAGATGCTTTATCTTTTATTTCCCAAGAGTTCCAAGCTTTCGCAATTACATCTCCACAGAGGTCCATCTAAATCATTGCAAGGCTTCACCTTGTGCTTTCAACTTCTCTTTCTTTTCGTTTGATCATCCTTTTGTTACTGGAGTTCTTCATGGAGGTTCTACATGATGGTTCATCAAGGATTTAATTCCTTCTCCAACTTTTTCATCGAGATTCTTTTCTAAGAAGCTCAAGCTTTCTTCGTATTGTAATCTGGAGTGCAATTCTTTCTTCCGTATCATTGGAGATGGTATTTTGTCATTCTTGATAATCTGAGTTCATGTTTCATGATTCGAATGTTGTTAAGAATGAGATATTTTAAATCCATCAACCTCTTTGTTGGAATTATCTTGGGTTATATTTCACCTAAAGCTTTCCCTAAGGATTTTGCTAATTATGTTGCTGATAAACGACCCTAGTCTTCATTTATCCTCCCAGATAAATTAGTTTCTCGTCTCCTTGTTCTTATCTATCCAATCTATTGTTTCAGTTAGTTGCAGAATTTCACCTCATAATTTTGGGATGTTTTCCATAAGCCCACTACAAGCTTATTCATTTTGTTGTTGGTTTTCCAACAACTCCGTTCGACCCTTCTCCTAAGGATGCCTTCTCAAGCTCTTTTGTGGCAGAAGTTGCATTTTCTTCTCCATTCTTTTCTTTCAATTATCTATCTTCTATTTCTTTCTCATTGAGGCCTGGAGATGTTGTTCTTTTCAACCTTCATCTCGTGTTGTCTAAGATCATGCCCTTGTCATGCTTATCCTTTTAACCGGAGTGTTGTGCCCCTTTTCTCAAGCTCTTTCATTTTATCAAGTCTTCCATCACTTTTCAACTGGAGTGCTGCCCAAATTTGTTCTTCCTTGTCCCTCTTTTCTAACGGAGTGTTTTCAACTTCGTCATCTCCGTTGTGTTCTTTTCTCGAAATGGTTAATCATTCCAAGGTTCTTTGGTTCCACTCGTTTGTCAAAGGAGCAACTTAGTTTTACCTCTTCTCTTTCTCTTCCGTTTTCCCCGGTGCCATCCTAGATCTCGGGACGAGATCCTCTCATAGTGGTGGAGTGTTGTAACGCCCCAAGACCGGAGCTTCAGATGCCTTCCATGTTTCCGGGTTTCATCGTGTGATTTGTTTGGTTCGTTGCATCATGTGCATTGCATCATGTCATCATGCCTTCATCTCATAAATCTTTTGCAACTCAACTAAATAAATTGCCTGGATCTTCGGTCCATTTAAATCGAGGGAATTCACATGGTGATTCTCTTTATAACATATCCTCCCAATATTAGGGAGCTAAATAAAAATATTCCATTCATTTGGAGTTAACACAAACACACTTGCATATTAATTCCTTTGGCCTTTTCTTCTTCAAGTGTTGACTCTCTAACCTTGCCTTATATCCTTTCGTCATTTTCCGGAGCTCCACCTAGAATTTCATCATTTTTGGTTACTCCAAAAACCTCGTCCTAGTTCAAGCCTATTTGAATTAAATTGAAATGAGTTCGAAATCTTTTGTTCGATCTGGCTTTTTCAATTTTTCGCGGAATGAGCACATTTTTGTGAGTCCGGGAAGATTATCCACGTGTCCAAATTCAATCCCTAACTCATTCTTTCTTCTCCTTTTCTTCTTTGATATTTTCTGTTCTGGGAAATAAAAGGAGTTAAGGGAGAGAGAGAGGGTGAAAGGAGCCCAACTGTCCAGCAAGGCCCAGCAGGCCACTCCTATCCTAACCCTAGCCCGATCAAAAAACCCCTCTCGCTCCCCTGCTCGACCTCCAGCGCCGCCAAGAGCTCGTTCCCCTCTCCCTCGCGCGAGTGCATCTCTCCCTCGATCTCATCTTGCTCCAGCACCGCCACTCCCCTTCCCGATCTCCACGCCCACGCTCTCTCTCCTCTCGCTCGGGCGCACGCAGGTCCAGGAGCCTGAGCGCTCGCCCGATCCATGGCGCCTTTCTCCTCCTCCGCCTGGTGCCTGCGGAGCCGCACGCCCCTCGCCCTCCATCGTCCGCTTCCGGCACCTCCGACCCTCTTCTGCATCGCCTCCCCATCACCATGGCCTGAAGCCCGAGCGCCTCCTGCCGCGAGCTCCACCAAGATCACGCCGCTGCCCCGCCTCCAAGTCTACCCCGTGCAGGCGCCTAAGCCCCGCCACAATCTCGACCTCACCATGGCCACCGCAAGCCGTCCTCGGCCATCCACGACGCGCCCCTCTTCTTTCCTTCTGCTTCGTCTCCGTGGCGCTGTCGTCATCCCGGCGTTCCTCCATTCTCCATCGCGCCCCGCTTCTCCTTACTAAGGCCGCTGCCAGCGCCCCAAGCGCACCCGCGCCCTGCTGCCGCTGCTCTTGTCGCGTGCCGCCTGACCTGCGCTGTTGCAGCACCTTCAACACCTCACCGCCCGTCGCCATCAACCTCTCCACCTGCATCCTGCAAGCTCTCGCCGCTGCCCCAAGTGCCCCTGTCCTTGAGCACCTGTTGGCTTCGGATCCTGTCAAGCGCTCTAACCCGTCACTGCCAAGTCCTTGCATCCATCTGGTGATGTTGTTTTCACGAAGCCACTGTACCATGGCCACAAACGAGACCCGTCGGTCATCACCAAGACCGGCTGCGTTGACTAGATCGGTGCCGTTCCAGGCGAATGCACTGTGCTATTACGCTGAGAGAACCCGGATATGCCAAGACTCGGACCAACAAGTACCGTGGCACCGAAGACATTTGATGCGTCAAGTCCCTTTTCGAAAGTGTACAACTACCATCGCCGATGACTCGAGTACCACTACCGTCGACCCTCGAAGACCCCGTGGACGTCAAGTTCCATGTCGTGACCCCGAACATCTACGAAAACGTTGTACGACTACTTCTGTGGGTGAAGCCCCGTGTACAACTACCGTCGCCGTGTACGACTACTTCCGCTATGAACGTCCTGAGAACGTCTACTTCCTCTACTTTGCACCGAACGAGAATCGTCCCGTTTTCTCGCTTCGAAGGTATAACCACCGAGACGACGCCTGTGAACGAATGCATGTGTTGTAGGAGATGATCGTGGTTGCACTGTGTCCTAGTTGTTCTTTGCGAGTTCCTCGTTGCCTTGCCGTCGACATGTGGGAACCTGGAATCCGGGAGCACCCCCACCATTCTTGCATGACTTGCTCACGCCCTATCCTTTTCACCGGTATCTCCATGAGCTACCGGAACCAATATGGTGCCGTGGCACCATTTTCGGATTCATCACCGTGGCCCGCTTTCCTTTCCACCACGAGGACTAATGCTTCATAATGCTCTTGTCAAGTTTTAATAAAAATTGCGTAAACTTGTTCATGTCATCCGCATCATGTTAACAACTTTAAGATGTTTAAAATTGTTGTTGCATTAAATTGTTAATGCATATGGGGATTTACCGGATTCGTTGTTGGTTATATCCGGCCCCATTTAAATAGCTTAGACTGTGTATTTTACTCATGTTTCACCTCTTGCCATGTTTAACAACATTTAATATTGTTGGGTACCTAAACGAGAGAGAACTAAATAATTATTGGGGTCTCCGTCAATATGCAACTCGTTGCATATTCAGCTCCACTTAACTTGTAGTGTTGTTTGTGCACTTTGCCATGCTATGCCTCATTAATCTGGACATGCATCATACTTGATTGTGCATCTTGCCATGTTTATGTGATGTTTGTTTTACTATGTTGTTTGCTCCTTTCCGGTGTTGCTTCTTCGGATTGGTTCCGATAACGTCGTGTTGTGAGGATTCGTTCGACTACGCCCGTTTGTCTTCTTCATGGACTCGTTCTTCTTCCTTGCGGGATCTCAGGCAAGATGACCATACCCTCGAAATCACTTCTATATTTGCTTGCTAGTTGCTCGCTCTTTTGCTATGCCTATGCCGCGATACCTACCACTTGCTTATCATGCCTCCTATATTGTTGAACCAAGCCTCTAACCCACCTTGTCCTAGCAAACCGTTGTTTGGCTATGTTACCGCTTTGCTCAGCCCCTCTTATAGCGTTGTTAGTTGCAGGTGAAGATTGGAGCTTGTTCCATGTTGGAACATGGATATTTTGTTGGGATATCACGATATATCTTATTTAATTAATGCATCTATATACTTGGTAAAGAGTGGAAGGCTCGGCCTTATGCCTGGTGTTTTGTTCCACTCTTGCCGCCCTAGTTTCCGTCATATCGGTGTTATGTTCCTGGATTTTTGTGTTCCTTAC
The DNA here is from genome assembly GCF_003073215.2 of Triticum urartu. NCBI lineage: Eukaryota > Viridiplantae > Streptophyta > Magnoliopsida > Poales > Poaceae > Triticum > Triticum urartu. The sequence continues at coordinate 337,880,278 of NC_053023.1, forward strand.
GCGGTTGGGTTATAATGGCAACCCCTTGACAGTTCTCTTTGAATAATACTCCTCCAGCAAGGCCCAACCTTGGTTTTACCATTCGCCACCTAGCCTCTTTTTCCCTTGGGTTAGGCCAGCCCAAGGGTCATCATTATTTTAACCCCCCCGGGCCAGTGCTTGTCTAAGTGTTGGTCCGAAATGGGCAGCCTGCGGGGCCACCTCGGGGAAACTTGAGGGCTGGTTTTACTCGTAGCTTGACCTATCCGGTGTTGCCCTAAGAACGAGATATGTGCAGCTCCCATCAGGATGTCGGCACATCGGGCGGCTTTGCTGGACTTGTTTTACCATTGTCGAGGATGTCTTGTAGAACCGGGATACCGAGTCTGATCGGAATGTCTCGGGAGAAGGTCTCTTCCTTCGTTGACCGTGAGAGCTTGTCATGGGCTAAGTTGGGACACCCCTGCAGGGATTTGATCTTTCAAAAGCCGTGCCCGTGGTTATGGGCAGATGGGAATTTGTTAATGTCCGGTTGTAGATAACTCGAACCTTAACTCATTTAAAATGCATCAACCGCGTGTGTAACCGTGATGGTCTCTTTCCGGCGGAGTTCGGGAAGTGAACACGGTGTTGGAGTTATGCTTCACTTAGGTTGTTTTAGGATCACTTCTTGAACATACTTTCTCGAACGTGCTTTGCCTTCTCTTCTCGCTCTCATTTGCGTATGTTAGCCACCATATATGCTAGTCGCTTGCTGCAGCTCCACCTCATACCTTTACCTTACCCATAAGTTTAAATAGTCTTGATCGCGAGGGCGCGAGATTGCTGAGTCCCCGTGACTCACAAATACTTCCAAAACCAGCTTGCAGGTGCCAATGAGTCCGTGCCGATGACGCAACCAAGCTCAGGAGGAGCTCGATGAAGATCTTGTCCTTTGTGTTGTCTTGTTCTAGTTGATCAGTAGTGGAGCCCAGTTGGGGTCGATCGGGGACCTTGTCGCATTTGGGGTTCTTCTTTTATTTTGGTTCTATAGTCGGACCTTGATTGTATTTGGATGTTGTAATTCTTTATTCATGTAATTGTGTGAAGTGGCGATTGTAAGCCAACTATGTATCTCTTTCCCTTATGTATTACATGGGTTGTGTGACATTGCTTTCAATGCGGTTATGCCTCTAAGTCGTGCTTCGACACGTGGGAGATATAGCCGCATCGAGGGTGTTACATTCAGGCACTGCGGTGGAAGGAGGAAAGACGAGAAAAGGAGCACCCAAGCAGGAGCCCACCCCGGTCTCGTGAGCGCCCATTGATCACGGCCTGACAAGACCGGGAGTGGCAAAGTTGTGGAGGAGGAGTGCGGGGATGGGGTGTCGCCTTTTAGTCGCCACCTCCAGAGCCAGCAAGAAGCCTAGGTTTGAGTGCCGGTGGAGTCAGCCACAAAAGCTAAGCCGAAAGACTGCTGGAGGCGAGGAGAAGGAACCAAGAGAACATCCCTCCCCGGCTATCACCCGAAGAGGCTGGAGATGACGATGCTGGGGAGGGATGGGAAGAGGGGAAAGACGAGGCGGCAGGTTGATGGTCGGAGGCGAAGGCATCCACGCCATCATACTCTGGCCAGACCCCTAGCCACATGCCTTCTCCGTCTTCCCTCGCTTTCTCCTTGCCACCACTGATCCCGGGAGGCGCCAAGACTCTGGTCCGATGCTTCCAGTGGAGAAACAGCAAGCGGCCAGGACGACCGGGAACCTCGAGGTGTGTCGTGCCCCACCTTGGCGGACAGGAAGGCATGCCTCCCGTCGACATCGACTCCAAAGCCTCCAAGAGGGGCGATGCTGGAATTATCAATGATCTCCAGCTCCTCCTCCTGGACGAGCATCAAAGAAACCAGAAGATTCGCCACGGTCAGGACCAAGCCCACTCCCGAGGCGTCGGCACCAACATGAGGCAGCAATTGCCCCGAGCAGAAGCCCGGGGGTAGCCCCGAACTCTTCCCTTCAGCATTACCAGAATAAGTAGCGAACTAGGAGAAGGGGAGGAAGAATACATGGATGAGTGACTTTGCCCCCCCCCCTGCTCGTCCGCTTTTATAGGCTGAGTAGGGAAGGGCAGCTTCTCCGTCAACAAGCAACCACCGCCCTTCTCCTCTAATTCAAGATAGATGGACCCACTTCAAGATCCTCTTCCACACCACGCGCCTGCATTACCTACCCCGCGCTATGGATGCAGCGTACGAGGCTAAGGATAAGAGCACGCTGTGGGAAGAGTAATTTGGCATTTTCTACCCCGTGCGTTATAGTCATTCACGGGCCATCACTGCCATGGCCCCACCACTGTTGGCTTTACACCACATGCGGGGAAATCAGAAATCGCCCCCAAGAACAAGAAAAATGAAGCAGCTGGATCAAAAGGGGCCAACCCCTTTCAGTAGCCCTACCTGTGCACTTATTAGGCCCTACCCCGCCGATGCTCAGCAGCATGATCAGGGTAGGCCTGGGGGCTTCTGTCGGTGCAACAGACCACGGGTATGTGGCCGAACTACGCACAAGCACAAGATCAAGATTGGAGCACCAGCTTAAGCCAGAGATTGAAGAACCAAAAGACTTCAAGAACCAACAGACTTGAAGAACCAACATGCAGCTCAGAGAGATCAAGATCGAGCCAAAGGGATAGGATATTGGCGAGAGAAGGGCCTCCCTCGCCGGGCAGGCGAGCCCGGCAAGGGGCCAGGCCACCACCAGAAGCAAGCAGCCAAGACTCCCTGACAGCACTTGCCGGGGCTTGCGAGGCCTGAACCACCCCCACCGATCATGCAAGAACGACCCACGTCGTCAATCAGTGCGGTGTCAAGCGACAAGGTGATTAAGTGGCAGCATTCGCCACATGGCAGTCATCTCCTATAGAAGAAACCCATAGGTGACACCCGTCCAGCGACGTGCAAGAGAACAGGTGCAGAGCTGGCAAGATAAGCCCGACAGGCCTTGCCGGGCAACTAGTGATGTGACACTGAGTGGTGCATTTAATGCACCTTGTCAGCCCACATAGTTAGGTATGATGGCACTGTTTTCTATCATATCAGTGGGTAATGACTGTTTTGCCACTGTGCTGACCCCTTAATCTACAAAAGGAGGCCCATGGCAATCGTAGGAGAATGTTAGAGGGTTGGAAACTTAACAAAACCCAAGCCATCATACGCTTGTGGTCACCGTAGCCCTGAGGCAGACCTTGTCGGGCCAGTGTACCACATACCACCACGTTCATTTCCGCCATCAATCCACCAAAGCAGGAGTAGCGTTTTACGACTCACGGCGGCCAGAACCTGGTTAAGTTACTTGTGTGCTCTCTGCCATGCTTCCACACACTGGTCTGCTCTTTGTGCAACGCGACGTCCCCCGCCGAACCAGCAAGGGGCCGCGCGGTCCCATAGGTGGCAGCGGATATCCCGCGAAAAGCCACTTGGTTGACCATGTTGCCACAGACGCATTGCGGCTGCGCGATGCCTACCGTTGTGCCAGCGCGACCATGCCGTCCAGCGGGCTAAACCCGTTTGAGCACCCCGTCGAATTCAAAGAGTTGCGGCTTCCTGACCTGGTCTCCTTCTTCACCTATATCTCCGAGGAGCTGAGCCATCTCCGTGCCATGGTGGGGGAGGAGCTGGACAAGGAGGGGTTGCGGGCTTCCGTCGCCATTGCCGGGCGAATCCTCTCATGGCTCCGTCACAGGAATACATTTGTGCCATGGGACACCATCTTTGACGAGCTGGCTCCCGTCGACCGAGAGTCGGCTCTGCTGGCGGTTGCACCCTACATCACGAACGTCATGCACCTCAAGATACAGACAGAGTTTTGTGGTGTTTAGGCATCATATGCATGGGCATGTCCATGTCATGACGCAACATGACCGTTGGATCAAACTCAGACGGTGCAGATGAGTCACTGTAGCACAAAACATGTGGGTGTGTTTGGTTGCATTCCCATCTCAATATAGTTGTTCCCTCTTCGTGCATGCTCATCTCAGCACCCCTCCTCATGCATGCTCCTAGTGTATTTGTGTTAACCTACTAGTGCGGACTCATGCACCCTTCATACACTCTACAAAACACCCATAAGTGGGTCGAGAAGGTAACTTTTGCTCCCATCCCATGCACCCTTCATACACCTTGCCTCACACTGATTCGTGCTTCATATGGTTCAAGTTCCGTTGAGTACTGTAGCACTGTACTCTCCGTGAGCTATAGACCTAGTTCTGCTAACATTGATCTCACCGTTCATTCTCGACCAGACAGTCAAAAAAGGGGTACTATGTTACATTCTTGTTCATATAGTTGACATGCACACAACATCGTTTGTTATCATCATATCTTACTACATTAGCAACATGATTATGTAGTACTGACGTATGAACCACTGCACATGCCTAGTAGTAGAAGCACTATGTGTAAGTTCAGGTGGCTGCCGTGTTTCGCACTCCTCCGTCGTTAGAGTGGAAACGCTTGCTATAATCATGTTTCTTCTTTAGAAAAACAGCGGAAACGCTCTACCATGCGGATCCTCCTCAATGGTCGTCGGGAACCTTGCTACTCACTTTCACCGACGTGTGGGACAGCCAGCATCGGGGTCCACTAGCCATGCACTAAATTGCTCCGTAGTAGAGTGCCCAACTGCACGGTAGACTACTCCGATCGAAGCGCCACAGTAATGCCCAATGAGCCGTCAAATCACAAAACCCCATCCTTTATAGCAGTAAGTTGGACGTACGAAGCTACCTTCATTTCACTCTTCTCCCTTAGCTTCCTCTCTTGAAGAAAACCCCAACTCGCTTCTCCCTCATCTTGTTCCTCATTTCTTCAAGAAAACCCTGACCTGCTTCTGCCATTGTTCTTCTCTCCGAAAGAAGGAAAGGTGAGCGCATCAATGGTGTTCATTCTGGCCAAGGCCTGGTGTTCAACCCCAAGACTGATCCTATAACTCCCTATTTCTTCTACTTTTGGTTTTGTGATTATGGTTTCTTTTCTTTTATTTCTATTTGATAGTTTCTTGATGGACGCTGGAGCACCGGCCGAAGTGATGTCTATTGCTCTGGACAAAACCGTCGAGGCTCATGGTAGGATGAAGCGCAAGCACCTCGCCGAGACTACCATAGATAACCTCAAGGCCATCGCCATGTCCAAGCTATAACACCCACAATGCGGCTATATCTCCCATGTGTCGGGACACAACTTAGAGCCATAGCCGCATGGTAGTTTAGTCGCAAGTGGGGTAATCTTCACACAATCCCATGTACTGAATAAGAAAGGGATAAAGAGTTGTCTTACAATCGCCACTTCACACAAATACAAGTTATACATACATCATCTAGAATACAATCAAGGTCCGACTACGGAACCAAAGTAAAAGAAGACAACCCCAAATGCTAGATCCCCGATCGTCCCAACTGGGCTCCACTACTGATCAACCAGAAAAGAAACAAAACAACAATCAAGATCTTCATCGAGCTCCCACTTGAGCTCGGTTGCGCCACCTGCATTGGTATCATCGGCACCTGCAACTGTTTGGAAGTATTTGTTAGTCACGGGGACTCAGCAATCTCACACCCGCAAGATCAAGACTATTTAAGCTTATGGGTAGGAGAGGAGAAATGAGGTGGAGCTGCAGCAAGCACTAAGCATATATGGTGGCTAACATATGCAAATAAGAGCGAGAAGAGAAGAAATGCAACGGTCGTGAACTAGAAGTGATCAAGAAGTGATCCTGAATCTACTTACATTCAAGCATAACACAAGAGCCGTGTTCACTTCCCGGACTCCACCGAGAAGAGACCATCACGGCTACACACGCGGTTGATGCATTTTAATTAAGTTAAGTGTCAAGTTCTCTACAACCGGACATTACCAAATTCCCATCTTCCACATAACCGCGGGCACGGCTTTCGAAAGTTCATACCCTGCAGGGGTGTCCCAACTTAGCCCATCATAAGCTCTCACGGTCAACGAAGGATATTCCTTCTCCCGGGAAGACCCGATCAGTCTCGGAATCCCGGTTACAAGACATTTCGATGTGCCGACAATCCCGATAGGAGTCACACGTATCTCGTTATCAGGGTAACACCGGATGAGACTAGCTAGGAGTAAAACCAACCCTCAAGTTTCCCAGAGGTGGACCCGCAGGCATCCCGGTTTAGACCAACACTTAGAGAAGCACTGGCCCGAGGGGGTTAAAATAAAGATGACCCTTGGGTTGGTCGACCCAATGGAAGGGTAATAGGTTGTTAGGAAAATGTAAAACCAGGGTTGGGCCTGGCTGGAGGAGTTTTATTCAAAGCGAACTGTCAAGGGGTTCCCATAACACCCAACCATGCAAGGGACCCAAAATCAAGGAACATAACACCGGTATGACGGAAACTAGGGCGGCAAGAGTGGAACAAAACACCAGGCATAAGGCCGAGCCTTCCACCCTTTACCCAGTATATAGATGCATTAAATAGATAATAGATATTGTGATATCCCAATATATCCATCTTCCAACATGGAACAAACTTGAGCCTCACCTGCAACTAACAACGCTATAAGAGGGGCTGAGCAAAGCGGTAACATAGCCAAACAATGGTTTGCTAGGAAGGTGGGTTAGAGGCTTGACATGGCAATATGGGAGGCATAATATGGCAAGTGGTAGGTAGCGCGACATAGCGATAGAACGAACAACTAGCAAAGCAAAGATAGAAGTGATTTCGAGGGTATGGTCATCTTGCCTGAGATCCCGCAAGGAAGAAGAACAAGTCCATGAAGAAGACAAACGGACGTAGTCGAACGGATCCTCACAAATGTGACGTTATTGGAACTAACCCGAAGAAGAAACACCGGAAAGAAGAAAACAACATGGTAAACCCCCAAGCATAAACATGGCATGATGCACAATCAAGTATGATGCATGCCCGGTTTAAAGAGGCATGGTATGGCAATATGCACAAACAATCCTACAAATTAAGTGGAGCTCAATATGCAACGAGTTGCATATTGACGAAACACCGCAACAACTATTTAGTTCTCTCCCGTTTAAGTACTCAACAAAATTAAATGTTATTAAACATGGCAAGAGATGAAGCATAATAAAACTACCTATCTAGGCAAGTTTAAATGAGGCCGAAACAACAAACAACAAGTCTAGAAAATCCCCATGTGCATTAAGCAATTTAATGCAAAAAACAATTTAAATATTCTAGGTGTTGTTATCATGATGCGGATCACTTGTACAAGTTTTTAAGAAATGTTATGAAAAATGGTGACATGAGGATGATATGGGGAATTTAGTCATCACGACGGAAAGAAAGGGGTGTCATGGCAGCAAAAAAGGAAGCGGTGCCACGGCAACGTTCCGATGATCCGACAACTAGTTGAGATGCCGGTGCAAGAAATAAATGCGAGATGTGTGGAATGTGCAAGAGGTACGGGGAGTGATCCCGGATACCGGGTTTCCCACAAATCGGTGGCAAGGAAACGAGTGAAAAAATGGACACGGTGCGAACATGGCCAAAAAGGAGCATCTCATACAACACATCACAAGCATTTGCCCATGGGCGTCGTTCCGGCGGTTATACCTTCAAAGCGTGCGAACGGGACGGTTCTCCTTCGGTGCAAAGTAGAGGAAGTAGACGTTCTCGGGACGTTCGTAGTGGAAGTAGTTGTTCTCGCTTCGTAGTTGTACAAACTCCGTAGGTGTTCGGGGTCACAACGAGGAATTTGACGTCCGCGGGGTCTTCGAGGGTCAGCGGTAGTTTTTCTATGCATCAAGCGTCAAGGTACTTGTCGTTCTTAGTGATTCCAAAGACGACGGTAGTGGTACATGTTACGTAGATGTTAAGGGTCGTCACCGTTCATAGTCAATGTAGTTGAACTTGACAAAACCCTCGGCGACAATAGTAGTGGATGTCATCGGTATCATGGTACTTCGCGATATCCGTGCGTAGAGGTACTTTGCAATTTCGACGACAGTCATACACACTTCCGTAGATGTTCGAGCTATCGGTAGCGGTACTTGGTGAAACCCGAAACGGTATTGGCGTCTTCGCACGTAGGGGTACTTGGCGTTTCCGTGTGGCACTTGTCAAGCAAGAGGCGAAGTCGTGGTACTTGGGTCGTCGTGGAACTTGCTCTCAGGTCGTGTAGTCATACCAGGCATCCCGTGGCCTCCGAGGGACTCAGCGAAAACCATTCAGGGAGGAAGCAAGGAGGCTCAGTAGCGGTGAACTTGGCGAAGCAGGCAGGGGCTTGGCATAGTGGACGTGGCTCCGATGAAGCTGCTTGCTGGAAGTGGCCGGAAACAGAGGCGGGGCCTCAGTGCGATGGAGGCGGAGCAGAGGAGGGGCGAGGCAAGCAGGAGGCGTGCAGTCCCAGACGAAGCAGGGAGGCGGAGCTCCTGATCCGGCGGCGGGGAAATCAAACGGAGTAGGCAGGACGGCAGCAACAGCCATGGGGCTCCTGCTCCTGCTGGTGGCGACGAAGAAAAGCGCGATCGTGGACGAGGGCTAGAGGCGAAGAGGGTCCTCGGACGATGAGGCGATGACGAGGAGGAGGCCAGGGTTGCAGAAGGTGGCGGCACGGCCTGGAGCAAGGAAGCAGAGGCCGGTGGCGCGAGGGAAATTGCCGCGGCGACGGGCACCGGTGAACGGAGGTGGGCGTCTACAGGGCTGTCACGCACGGGGAGGAGGCTCGAGGGGATCGGGCATGGGGTGCGCTGTCGGTGCTCTAGGAATGGGGGTCCCCAGACTTGCCTGCCTGCGGCTTGCGGCATGGCTCAAGTGGGGGCCCAGCGTGGCCCATCTTCATCAACTCAAGCTCAAGAACCTCGCGAGGGGCCAAGCCTCGCGGGACGGATGACCGGAAGCTTCCTCTCATGCAGCCTCATCAGGCAGGCTCGCGAGGAGGCGGAGAGATCAAGGTGATGATACCTCGCGAGGAGCCCATGACGCAAGCCAAGACGGTCGAGACCAGGCGGGAGCCAGGCGGGTGCCGGCCTGTGGAGTGTCCTTGTTTCCCCTTTGGTGAAAAGGAGGCAAGCACAGGCCAAGGCACCGGGCAAAGGTTACCATTCCGGTGCAACAAGACCAAGACCAGCAGAGCGGCAGGACGGAGGTCACCATGGAGCCCAAGACGGCGTCATCACCAGAGCTTTTGGCACCCGAAGACCACCTTTGGTCAGGATAACTTGTACTATATGTTCCCCTTCAAAATGGCCAATTGTTGGCGCCCTTCCCGCTCAATTATTTGGGGAGAGGCCCAGGGCCTCTATAAATAGAGCTAGCCACCACAGAGTAGGGGGATGGGGACAATGATCTAGAGAGACGGCGAGAGATCTGGTAGAACCCTAGCAGAGAGAGAGAGAGAGGCGACTGAACACACCCAAGAAGTTCATCACACCAGCTCAAGAACACCTCTCGCGAGGCTGTTATTCCTTTGTACTGTTCATCATCAGCGCCCTGAAGCAATCTACCACACCACACACTCGAGTAGGGTATTACACCACAACGGTGGCCCGAACCAGTATAAACCTCGTGTCCCTTGTGTTGTTCGTTGTTTTCACCTAGACCACGCGAGGAGATTGGACGTAGATCGATAGGGGAGAGATCTCTGTGCGCACCCTAGTGTTCGAACCTCAAGGGTCTGCCGGAGCCCAAAATCTGATATTTGGCGCGCCAGGTAGGGGTGCGCCGGAATATTTCTTCCGTTGTTCGCGTGTGATCTTCCGTCATGTCCATGGCTGATGCTCATCAGGATCGCGCTGAGTGCCGAGCTGCTCTCGCCACCCGCGTCGCCCAGACGGCGCCCGTGGGCAGACGTCCTCGTCGTTCCCCGTCGCCTCCCGCCAACGCCACCACCGGCCCGGCGGGGAATCAGCAGCAGGCCTTGTCCCAGCATCCTTCGGTACGGCGGGAGGGCCGCACCGCCACACCGTCGCTGACTCCAGCCGCTTCGTAGTCCCACACCCGTCGCGGCCCCACGAACGCACACGCCACGCTGCTCCTGGCCAGAGAGCTCTTGCACTACCGCCCCATCAATGACCTCTACGAAGACTGGCCCGCCCGCATCACCGAGCTCGTCAGCGCTGCCGGGGGCTCCCCCTTGCCATCCTTCTCGCTGCCTCGCCCACCATTCCGCGCGGGAGGCAAGGATCTTCCACCGCCTCCTCCCCAAGGAGGCGCCCTGGCTCCAAGGCGCGCTGCCCCAGGGCGAGACCCTCCGCGCCCGGCGCCTGCGCAGCAAGAAAGGAGCTACCAAGAGATCCCTCATCCCCAAGAAGGCGCTCGCGCGCTGCCGGCGCCGGTGCGCCAAGATCGCGTCCCTGCACCTCCACGGCAAGACCCCGTGCTGCTCCAAGCGGCGGCGCGCGGTAATCCCCAGGAGAAAGCCCAGTACCAGCAAAAGGCACCGGTGGCCACAGTAGGCTGCCGTGCCCTCACCACCGAGCTATGCGGCGTCGCATGGCCAGGCAAGTTCAAGCCTGACCTACCCCATCGCTACGATGGCACGGCAGACCCTGCGGAGTTCCTGCAGCTCTACGAGCTATGCATCGAAGCCGCCAACGGAGACGAAAGGGTCATGTCGAACTGGTTCCCCATGGCGCTCAAGGACGGGCCCGCACCTAGCGCCTGAACCTGGCTCCTGGCACAATCTCCTCCTGGGACGAGATGCGCACTCGCTTCATCGCCAACTTCCAGGGCACTCGCGACCGGCCCCCGGCCGTGAGCGATCTGCGCCGCATCAAGCAGCAGCAAGGGGAAACCGTGCAGAAATACATCCAGCGCTTCAACAACGCTCGCCTCAAGATCCCCAAGGTGCCTGAAGAAGCCATCATCTCGGCCTTCTCCGATGGCGTACACGACGTCAAGATGAAGGAGGAGCTAGCAATCCATGAAGACCTGTGCCCATCCCTGGAGCTGTTCAACTTGGCGACCAAGTGCGCCAGGGCTCAGGAAGGGCGCCTTTCCCTTCTCGAACTCCCGGCTGCCGACCCAGAAGAGAAGAAGCCCAAGGCCAAGGACGTGAAGCGCAAGGGGGTTGTCATGCTTGCAGCGGAGCCAGACACCAAGCGAGGCAGTGATCAGTCTGAGTCATCCAAGGGCAGTCGGTACTGCGTGTACCACGACCTCCACACCCACAACACCAACGAATGTCTAGAGCTCAGGGCCGTGAGAGATGGACGTGTCGGCCGACGCCCCGAGCACAACGACAGGGGCTATGGCCGAGGAGGAGGAAGAGGTGGCTGACGATGGGAAGACCGTGGCCCTCACCAAGGGTGGCGTGACCGACCTCGCAAGGATCACTGGCAGGACCAGCCTCGCGAGGCAGGCTGGAGAGATCAGCCTCGTGAGGATCGCCCATGCGGCAACGCATGCCTTCCTCCTCTACCGCCACCGCCAAGGAGGAACGAAGACCAACATCACGACGAGGGGGCTGGGGGCTTCCAGGAGCCGCGCGCAGTCGCTTGTATCTTGGGTGGCGCGCAGGCCCCAGCCTCACAGCGCATCTTCAAGCAGTTTGCTCGCGAGGTGAATGCAGTCCTCCCCAAGCTTGAGGCCACACGCCCTCTCAGGTGGTCCGCGTGCGCTATCACGTTCAGCTCAGCGGATCAGCTCAAGTGCGCGGCAACGGCCGGAGTCCTCCTGATGCTTTGCTCCCCAGTCATCAGCAACGTGCAGGTCACCAGGACCCTCATTGACGACGGAGCAGGACTCAACGTCCTGTCCATCGAGATATTCGACAATCTCCAAGTGTCGTACGATCAGCTTCAGCCAACCAAGCCCTTCTCAGGAGTCACTGATGGTTCCACTATTCCGATAGGGCAGGTTCGCCTTCCAGTCACCTTCGGGCAGCGCAACAACTACCGCACCGAGCTCATCGACTTCGACGTCGCCCACATCCGTCTGCCATACAACGCCATCCTCGGGTACCCAGCCCTGGCCAAGTTCATGGCAGTGACTCACCATGGATACAATGTCCTCAAGATGCCAGGAAGCGGTGGATTCATCACCGTACCCTTTGAAGAAAGGGACGCAGTGTGTTCCCTGGAGCGCGCGTTCCAAGCCGCAGCAATCGAAGACCCAGACCACATGAACGGAAGACTTCCTGAGGCGACCCCCAAGAAGAAGAAGGCTTCGCCTGGCCCAAGCCATAAGGAGGCAAGTGCCTCCGGAGGTGTTGGGTCGGGATCTGTGCCCAATCAGGGAGCGCCACCCTCTCTTGCATAGGAAGGCGCGCCCGACGCCCTCCTCAGGCAGGGCTCGGGGTCTCTTTCTTGGAGAGCCACCGACCTTGCCGAGGTCGTGAGGGAGGTGCTCGGGCACCACTTGGAGGGGTGCTTCTAGGCACGTTTCCCTCAAGAAGGTACAAGACAAGGAAGACCAAACACTCAGGAGTTCATCGCAAGCAACACCCAGGAGCTACAGGAGTCGAGGGTCATGCGCGGCAGCCGCCGCTTGCCCGCCATGGCCCCACATCCAGGTGAGGATGGTGGGCTGCGCGTCTGCATCGACATACCAGGGCTCAACCGAGCCGCGTCTCAGGAGCGCCTCTGGCCTCCGTGCGTGGGGCGTTGCGAGGGCCCACCTCATAGCTACGTTCACATGCCTTTCGGCCTGCCGAACACAGTCGTCTCTCATCAGCACCTGCTGAGGAGCATTCTGGAGGCTCAGGAAGTCAGGCATTATGCGTTCCTGGCGGAGATGGAGATGGCCCTCGGAGACCCACCTGCGCCTCCGGAGCCTCCCGAGCCTCCTGGGCCTGGGGGCTCGTAAGGATCGACCTCTTCATCGCGCATCGCCCTCTTCTTCAACATCACTCCGTCTTCAACGGCACCAGGTGACATCTTTCTAAGTTCCATTTTTAGCTGGGAGCGCCCATAGGGCCGCATCATTCCCAGGCCGCGTGGGTCCGTCCCTGCGGCATGTATCAGTTTTGCTTATGCTCTTTACTTACCTTGTTGGGGGCGCCCCTCGGGCTGCATCATCCCCGAGCTGCTCGGGCCTAGCCCAGTGGCGTTTTCTTTCCCGCGTCTACTTAAAGTGAATTCCCTCCTGCATGCTTAACATACCCGACCTAATCGCCTGCTCGATTGACGCCTACCTATGGAGCCGCTCGCTCTGGCACGGCATCTGCGCACGGGTCCATCCCTACAACGCCGATAAATCTGAGTGGTCGAGCTCTGGCTTCGGCAGCCCCGCAAGGTGCCAGCTCACCAGGCCCTCAGTGCCCCAGTCACTCCCCCGGAGCGACCAAAGGTTGGCTGGCAACCGTAACAATAGGTCTTGTTTATATTTATGATTGGTGTGTAGGACCTACTCCAGGAGCAACGCTAGGGATGTCGCGAGCTGCCTCTCTCTCTCTCTCTCCGGCACGGACCGCTTGCACGTTAAAAGGGGGGCGCCTGAGCATCGCGACTCATGGGCTCCTACTGGCTCTCCAGCCCTCACCCCCTAGCCTTGAACCACGGCATCGCGACCTGTCATAGCAGCGGCGGCTGAGCTCGCTCGAGGGCCGGGACCTGAGGACGTAGAGCATTAAGGAAAGTGCAGGGGGGTGGGAAGAGGCTCGCGAGGGCCTAACCCAGCAGTGCCTCAGCTACCACCGCTCGGGCCAGACGCTTCATCGAGGAGATCCACCAAACTCAAGAGATAAGTCACGCCCTTACAAGAGTTGGACCAACGCAGCGCCAATCCCTCGCCCAGTGTGGCTCTGTCATGGCGACGTTGCCTTCCTTTCTCGCCCAGCGAGGGCTGCTTGAGCGCTAAAGGGGACCTCCCGAGCATCACGACTCGAGGGCTCTTACCGTACCTCGGGCTGCTCACCGCCTGGCCTTGACCACGGCATCGCGACCTGGCATACCAGCGACGGCTGCAGCCTGCCTGGGGACTGGGACCTGTCAGCATAGAGTGACAAGTCCTCGCAAGGATAGAAAGGGGGAGCAGAGCTGAGACAGGACAAGCACCTCGCATTGATTCATATTAAGGATATAATATTCATAAGAGACATGGCAGACGCCTTACATACCCCCGCGGGGTGTTGCTTCGATTCCTCGCAGGGAACAAGAGTACTAATCCTAAGGAACGCTAATCGCCCGCGCCGCCACAAGGGATGCCATCATCAATAGTGGGCTGCCCAACATCGACGCCAACCCCATCCAGATCAGTGGCGTCGGCGGCTGGACGCAGCTGCCCTGCTCCGAGCACCGCATGAGCTCGGGGGCTCGTAGCTGTCGTCGCTCATCTCCGGAGTCGCGAGGAGCTCGGGGGAGCCATTGAATTCCCAAGTTCCTCCGCTGCTGCCTGAGGAGCTGCTGGAGGGCCGACAGGCAGGCCAGGTCCTCGCCAGTTCGTCGCCCCTGCCGCTCTCCCTGGGGCAGCACTCCAGCCTGCGTCCTTCAGCATCGAAGACCTTGAAGAACATCAGGGAGGCGCCGTCGTATTCAAGATGAATTACGAGGGCACCTACCGTCCGACAGACCCGGGCGATTTCGCCCCAGACCCGGGTCATGAAGACCTTGCCCGGAGCGACAACCGCGACCTTCGCTCCGGTCGCAAGGGTACTGCAGTCAGCATGCTGCAGCCAGAGCTCCAGAGCCCCGCTCGTCGGCATCTCGAAGGCGAAGGAAGGAGGGAGGCGAATCCCAGAGCTTGGAGGCATGGCGGCGTGGAGCACGAGCTCGTGAGAGGAGCGGTCGGCGTGGACTCCAGGAGGAACGACGTGCACCACCGTGACTCGCCAGCGTCGACGGCGGCACCATCGATGTTGCTCGACGCCTCCTCCCCCAGGACCTACGACGCGGGCGTGCAAGGGTAGCGGAAACCCAGGCGGCGGCCGCTCGTACCAGGGCCTCGGTGTCTCCTACTGGGCACCCTCATCTCGGTGGCAGAGGACCGGCCGCTTCTTCGGCGGAAGTGGGTCAGGACCCTCTCGGGGGGCCTTTCCCTTCTCTTCTGCAGAGAACCGGCGGATTGGTGCCATTGGCGTAAGGAGAAGCAAGAGCAGGGAAGGAGAAAGAAAGGATTAGCAGGAAGGGATGTACTGAAGGGGCTCACACAGCCCCGTACTTATAGCCGGAGGAGGCCAACCGCAGAGCGCCATGATCACAGGTAATCATGACCGGTTTCTCTGCATGCAGGGACTTGTCAAGTCATGAGGTTGCCGAGGCGTCGTGGGGAAGCGCAGACGCCCACGTCCAATCAATCGCCACGCGGCGCCCAAGGCCGGAGGAAGTTAGGGCCCGCAGCGCTTCGCGCTTGCCCCTTCGCTCCCTTGCTGGGCCAAGCCCGAGCGCCCCTTGGGCCGGGGGCTACTTTCGGCATTCTAGGAACGGGGGTCCCCAGACTTGCCTGCCTGCGGCGTGCGGCGTGGCTCAAGTGGGGGCCCAGCGCGGCCCATCTTCATCAACTCAAGCTCAAGACCCTCGCGAGGGGCCAAGCCTCGCGGGGCGGACGAACGGAAGCTTCCTCTGAGGCAGCCTCATTAGGCAGGCTCGCGAGGAGGAGGAGAGATCAAGGCGGGGATACCTCATGAGGAGCCCATGACGCAAGCCATGACGATCAAGACCAGGAGGGCGCCGGCCTGCGCAGTGTCCTTGTTTCCCCTTTGGTGCAAAGGGGGCAAGCACAGGCCAAGGCACCGGGCAAAGGTTACCATTCTGATGCAACAAGACCAAGACCAGCAGAGCGGCAGGACGGAGGTCATCGTGAGCCCAATACGGCGTCATCACCAGAGCTTTTGGCAACCGAAGACCACCTTTGGTCAGGATAACTTGTACTATATGTTCCCCTTCAAAATGGCCAAATGTTGGCGCCCTTCCCGCTCAATTATTTGGGGAGAGGCCCAGGGCCTCTATAAATAGAGCTAGTCACCACAGACTAGGGGGATGGGGACAATGATCTAGAGAGACGGCGAGAGATCTGGTAGAATCCTAGCAGAGAGAGAGAGAGAGGCGACTGAACTCACCCAAGCAGTTCATCGCACCAGCTCAAGAACACCTCTCACGAGGCTGTTATTCCTTTGTACTGTTCGTCATCAGCCCCCTGAGGCAATCCGCCACACCACACTCTGGAGTAGGGTATTACACCACACCGGTGGCCTGAACTAGTATAAACCTCGTGTCCCTTGTGTTGTTCGTTGTTTTCACCTAGACCACATGAGGAGATTGGACATAGAACGGTAGGGGAGAGATCTCCGCACACACCCCAGTGTTCAAACCTCAAGGGTCTGCCGGAACCCGAAATCTGACATGCGCTGCATGAGGGAGAGAGCGAAAGGAGGGAGTGGGGATCGAGCGGGCATCTCCCTGAGCTGACGGTGCGAGGAGGAAACTAATGAGAGGAGTGCATCAATCGGGATGTGGCTAGGGTTATGAAGGTGGCTGGGCCAATGGGCTGGCGCGGGAGGCCCGGTTGGTCAGATCGCGGACTAAGGTGCGGCTGGGCTAGGAGTAGATGGGCCGAAACAGTTGGGATGCTACTCTTATCTCTCCCTCTAATTTTCTTTAACAGAAAACCAATTAGAGAGAAGAAAAAGAAAGAGAGGGTTAGGGAAAGAATTTGAGCAAGTGGATAATTTTCCCGGACTCACAAAAATGTGCTCGTTCCAAGAAAATAGAAATGGCCAAGATTGAAATATTAAATTCAAACTCATTTGATTTAAATTAAAATGATTTGAATAGGAATTGAGGTTTGGAAGGTCCAAAAATGTTCGGATTTTTGGTGGAGATCCAGAATATGATGAAAGAAAAATATGGCAAGGTTGGAGACCAAGAATTAAGATAGCAAAGGCATTGGGATATTTTGCAAGTGTGTCTATGGGTGATTCCAAAAGAATGGAATATTTATTATAGCTCCCCAATATTGGGGTATATGTTGTGAAGAGAATAACCAGGTGAATTCCCTCGGTTTAAATGGACCGAAGATCCATGCAATTTATATAGTTGAATTGTATAAAAATGGTTGCATGAAGACATGATGCAATGCAAATGATGCTGTGAATAAAGCAGCGGACAACCGAAACACATGACAACAACGAAAAAGATGGAAGCCGTCTGGAGCGTCGGTCTCGGCGCGTTACACAAGCCCCCTCTTCGGGATCACTCATTAAGCAAGTCCGGGTAATATCTCTTCTTGATGATCTTTTTCTCGATTTTGATCATGTTTTTTCATCTAACACACAGTACTAGTACTAGTAGTACAACTTTCTTGGTGATCTTGCATGTGATTTTTGTGTGCCAAATGACGGTTCTAAATTCATCTTTTGACCAAAACATGCGAGAGGTTGACACTGATTTCTTACAGATTACTTTCAACTACTTTATGAACATCAATGCTACCTTTGAAGAGAGTATATTTGCCTAAGTAACTTGTGTTATGGATATTGGAAGTAATCTCTCTGCTCTCATGCCATTCAAGACATGTTCTAGAGTCTTTGTTCACTCATTTCTGTGCGTATATGTAGTCATATATGGAGGTATTAATAAAATATTTGGTTTATGAGTCTTTCTTGGTGATCTTATATTTATGAATGGAGGTAGTAATAAAATATTTGGTTTCTGTTTGAATTAGAACCAGGTCCGCGGTGGAGATGAAGTTCTCAAAGTCATGCTGTGTGAACTAGAAGACTTGATGACGAGTTCTATGCTAAACTATCCAGCTATTGTGTCCTTGTCGCCACGTGTCCTAAACTATTGTTTGCATTTTTGTCATGCGTGTTCTCGAGGCTGTAGTTGATCACAACAATTTCCTGGTTGTACCTTCCATTACGAAGGGTGTGGTTCTTATAAAGCTTCCCGACAAATCTGATGTGGATTGTCTTCACCGTCATGTTTATGAGTGGAAAGACCGCTCTGTTAGGTTCTCCAATGTTGACGAGATGGTGATGGTGCTGGTAGACATCTCTCACGAAGTCCATGGCCTAGTCAATTATGCGGGATTCATCCCGTAGGTCGGTGGCAAGAAATAGTCTACAAAGTTTAAATAGTGCAACTTTGCTTGTCTATAGTAAGTACTATTGTTCAGTACTTGATTTGTGTGTGTGAACCCTGTATTGTTTAGTATTGCCGCTCAATTTAGTCGGCATATTTTGAAGTATCAAGATCATCATTTTTGTGAGGACGGTTTATCAATTATGGTTGCACTCCAATATCTGTATGCATTGCAGGGTTTATTGGACCCACTAGGATTTCTAGTCCCATGGATGTTCGGTCCATACGATTTGTCATGACCTTTGGACTGTCCTGCTTATGGGAGTAGGCAAGGACCCTACATGCCACAAGTAGTTAGACGATCAATCTTTTGTTTAGTACTTCAACATAGTGATTTCCTATTAAGGATTCACTTGTGTCACATGAAGTAAATCTTATTGATTAACTATCTAAATCTTATGGATTTAATATCATGTTTTCATACTTCTGCTACAATTTTATGATGCTAGTTTTGCCATGTGACGTTCATCACAGAATAAACCGTTAGGTTTGCTCTACGATGATTATTTTTGGAGGTTTCGCTTCTTATGTCATGTCACTAACGAAGGCACTGTCCATCACTTATATTACTAGAAACAATTGGATTAGTATGTTGTCTGAGTGTTAGGACCCCGATTCCAAGCCACATCGATCTAGCCGGTAACACCTCATATCACTTTGCGGCCTCACGCACGGTATCCCACGGGTCTCGCCTTACCATGGCCCGGGACCGTTTGCGCCTTTTGGCTCACGTATATGATAGTGTCGCTAGCATCCATATGACAGAGAACCCAGGCCGACATGGCTAGTCGTGAACCCAAAGCGGCACAGACCTATGGAGACAGGCATACATGAATCACATCGAGCATGTCGGTCATCAGCAAGTGATTCTGGGCTGTAGCACCGGGCTAACAGGACTCCGGGAACCCGGGCTGTAGCAGGCTAGGCAGGACTCCGGAAGTCACCGCGTGACATTTCCCCGAAGGGACAGACATAGGAACAAAGTGAAACACATGCCGGCCAGTCAAGTGTCCTGAACAGTATTGCTGGGCTAGCAGGACTCCGGTGAACCGGGGTGTAGCGGACTATTATGGCTCGAGGAACACTAGACTACATTTCCCCATAAGAAAGGCTGCCAAGGATAAACAACTAGATTGTCGGATCCCACTCATACCAAGCATTTCAATCATACACACAATATGCCCGATATGAGTACATACAACATGGCATCACAACAAAACTCTACAACTCAAGTACTTTATTTAAAGGCTCCAGAGAGCCATACATAACATGTTCATACAAATAGCGGTCACATGACCCGACACTCAAGTCATACAATCATACAAGCACATGCGGAAGCAACTAGTCTGAGTACAGACACTAGAAAGAAAGAAGGCTTCTCGAAGCCTGTCTATCTACATAGGGCCCTCCATGGCCAGGATCACCACCTGGGTGGCTAGTCACTCGTCGATGTCAAGGTCTACGTAGAACCCATCGGAGGGGGCGGTGTTGTCGTCTGAAAACAATAATTAAGCAAACATGAGTACAAGGGTACTCAGCAAGTCTTACAACAGAACCTACTATACATGCTTATTCTCAAGGAGGTGGTGGGGTTATTGCAGCAAGCCATCTTTGACTCTTGGCTAAGCTATCCTACGGAACTCCACTAGTAAAATAGTTTTCTCACATGAGTCCACTACTAACCAACACAATACTCCACCGAGGATCCTCCCTCGTCATCCTACAAGAGGGCCATCCTCGGTACTCACACTTATCTTGAGTCTTTTAGTAGTATCCATTAACTTGTCTATGAACTGTATAGGCAACCAAGTAGTCCTTTACCGTGGACGCGGCTATTCGAATAGTTTTATACCCCGCAGCGGTGTACTTCGTCACACATGTTTCCACCACTTAGCGTCTCCACACGACATGTGCTCGGCAGACTTCAAGCGAAAACCAACGTGGGTGTAGACCACGACCTGACTAACCTCACAAGTCTCTAGTCCAGGTTTATCGCCTATTCAAGTTCCATCCGCAAGGAAATCCGGCTGGGGTGTCCTCAACGGCCCCAAACGATGTGTCCACGGTCCCGAGACGCCAAACGGGCGCCCGGCATACCCGGCCACAGTGTATCTACCGCATCATAGCCCACCTCTAGGGTCAGCGCTACACACGGCCGCCAACACATATCCAACAAACACCAGAAACTAGTTGCAACTCCTGGACAGAGGGCGAGAGGGGTCAGTAAGTCGAGCGGGGTCATATTTCAGGGCCCAATGTGTGGTAGTAGCTGAATCTTAAATCACGCATACAGATCTCAGTTCTTATGGACGGTCTCAATGAAACAACCAACCATGTACTCCTACATGGCCTCTCATCGATACCTTTACCAAAACATGTTCAACACATTCCTCACATTACCGACATATCATATCACTCTAGCCCATCACCTAGATGAACCAGACCTGACACAACAGCATAGCAGGCATAGCAAGGTAGGAATCACATACATGGCTCAATCAACTCCTACACATGCTAGTGGGTTTCATCTAGTTACTGTGGCAATGACAGGTCATGCAAAGGATAAGGGTTCAACTACCGCAACACACAGCAGTTTGAATCGTGTTGTCTTAATGCAGTAAATAAGAGCAGAAGCGAGAACATGGTTTTGTATTGGAATGATCAATGGGTTGCTTGCCTGTTGTAGTGGTAGTAGGGTACTGCCCTTCAGACGGATACTCGGGGTTATCCTCGGAGGCAGAACCTACCACGAAAGACACACCGAAACATAATCAACACATGGCAATATGCAACAATATGATGCATGCTATGACATGGCAAGATGAAGGTG
Source organism: Triticum urartu (assembly GCF_003073215.2). NCBI lineage: Eukaryota > Viridiplantae > Streptophyta > Magnoliopsida > Poales > Poaceae > Triticum > Triticum urartu. Next base: position 337,901,080 of record NC_053023.1, read on the forward strand.
TCTTGGCCTAATGCAAGCTAAAACAGAAAGGGATGGACTCATTTGAGTCAAAGATTCAGTTATTAGCTTATTAAACATGGCTTTATTAGTGCATTACCTCATTCTGGTTAAACAGCAAGGTTAACTTGTTTTGTCATGCATGAAACCATTACAGATGGATAGATTGAATTTTTCTGATCATTTTTCATATATAAATCTTTGCATTTGGAGCTATGGTTGATTTTCTATGATTTTTAGAAGTTTTGATTATTTTCTGGAATTTCCTATTAAAGAATAAATCCAGAAACTGAATTAATGCGTCAGCACTGCGTCACTGTGACGTCCGCGGGTCAAAGGCGCTAGCCCAGGTCAAACCTAACTGGTGGGCCCCTTTTGTCAGTCTCTCAGCTAACTAACAGAGTTGGTTAGTGTTTAGTTAGCACTAAACTAGGTTAGTTAGGCTCTGGGCCCACATGTCAGTGAGAGAGGGGTAGTTAACGGCGTCATTAACGTCTAATAGAGTGATTAGCTCTAATTTAAACTAATCTAAATTAGTTAGAAAACGGCCCCACATGTCAGTGTCTCAGATGAAGTCAAACTAGGGTCAAACCCCTGGTCAGCGGGGCTAATCTCGCCGGCGTTGAGTCGCCGGTGAGGCCGAGACGGCGGAGAGCTTCGGATTTGGTCCTCCGATGACCAAATCGCCGGTGGAGACGTGCTACGCGTAGCTGGGGAGCTGCCGCATCCAGTGGTGCAAGTGGTTGGACACGGGGACGCGGAAACGACACCGGCTGGCTCAACAACGGCGGCCGGAGTTCGGCCGGGGTTGGGTTCGACGCTACGGTGCACGGGAGAAGGAGCTGGTGGTGGCTACAGGCTCCTGGTGCTGCGCTGAGCACACCGGTGAGCTTGGCTTCGAGCCACTGTGGCTCTAGCCACGACGGCGCCATGGCCGGCGGCGGGGAGCTTTCGGGTGCGGTGGAAGTGGCGACTGCAGAGGCCAAACGAGTACGAGAGCTAGGGGAAGAGGAAGAGGAGCTCACAGCGGGGGCGGAGAGGGGGTCAGCGAGCTTGGGGAGGTCCTTGCGGCGGCGAATCGACCGGAGATGGCTCGGGTACCCGAGGTTGAAGAAGAGGGCGAAGACGGCGTTCGGCGGCGTTTGGAGTCGTGTGGGTCAGTGGAGAGGTCCAGGGCGACGAGGCGGAGCTATTGGGCTTGTCGGAGGGGCGAGGGGGTGGCTCTGGTGACGTCTACGGTGAACTGCAGCGAGGATCGTGCTTGGCTATCGCGGGAGAGGGTGAGGGAGACGAGGGGGAGAGTGATGGAGCATGAGAGGGGGACGTGGGGGTCGGCGTGGCATCCCTGGACGTCTCCAGGGCGTCGGCAGAAGCAGGAGGTGGCCGGCGTGTGGCCGCGGGCGCCGGCCACACGCTCCACGTCCTCCTAGCAGGAGGAGGACGACGACTGGCAAGGCCAGTCGGCTGGGCCAGCACAGGTAAGGCCCAGGTGGGCTTCCCTCTCTCTCTCTTTTTGATTTGTTTCTGTTTTTCTATTTAACTACAATTGTTGGGCTTTATTAAAAATACTAAAACGTTTCCAAAAATCCTGAAAATAATTGTGGGCTCTGTTTAGAATATTTCCAACAGCAAACATTTACTTCCAGAATTATTCGAGCATTTAAATTATTTTATAGCATTTAAATGCCCAAAGTCAAATACTTATGATTTAATTAAATGACCTTCTATTGACCTAGAAAATTGTGCACCAATTTTGCCAGAGGTTCTAACCCAAGACAAAGAGAGTGAACTTTTTAGAAGGGCATTTCAGGTTCATTGAAAAATAATTTTAGTAAACGCTAGTTGTCTCCAGGGGGGTTGGGGGTTCTGTCTTCCCCATTTCAAATTTAAGAGGAATTTAAACATGATGCACACTCTAATGCTTGAACTAACTAGGGTGTGACAACTCACCCCCACTCAAAAGAATCTCGTCCCGAGATTTAGGATCCTCCGGGAAGAAGGTGGGATACTCGAGTCGAAGACGATCCTCCCTTTCCCAAGTGGCTTCTTTCTCGGAATGGTGTGACCATTGAACCTTGAGAAACTTGATATTATGACATCGAGTGGTACGCTCGGCTTGATCAAGGATACGAACGGGATATTCCCGATAGGAGAGGTTATCTTGTAGATCAAGCATTTCGTGGTCCACTCCACGGATGGGATCCGTGAAGCAACGCCTGAGTTGAGAAACGTGGAAGACATCGTGAACTCTGGAAAGATGAAAAGGTAATTCCGATTGGTAGGAAACTTCTCCTCGTTTGGCAAGAATGCGAAAGGGTCCAATGTAACGAGGAGCCAATTCGCCTTTGATACCGAAACGATGGGTTCCCTTTAACGGAGTAACCCGAAGGTAAGCCATCTCGTCGACTTCATAAGTCATAGGCTTATGTTTACGATCATATTGACTCTTTTGGCGAGATTGGGCTGTTTTCAATTTCTCATGAATAACGCGAACCTGCTCTTCTGCTTCCTGAATCATATCCGGGCCAAAGAGTTGTCTTTCCCCGGTTTCTGACCAGTTAAGAGGCGTTCGACATTTTCGTCCATAGAGAACTTCGAAAGGAGCCTTGCCCAAGCTGGCTTGATAACTATTATTATAAGCAAACTCCGCGAATGGAAGGCATTTCTCCCAACTCATTCCGAACGAGATAACAGAAGCTCGGAGCATATCTTCCAGAACTTGATTAACTCATTCTACTTGACCACTTGATTGAGGATGGAAGGCGGTACTAAAAGAGAGACGAGTTCCCATAGCATTTTGGAAACTTTCCCAAAATCGAGAGGTGAAGAGACTCCCAAGGTCTGAGTTAATTTCCAATGGGACACCATGAAGAGACACTATTCGGGAGATGTATAATTCAGCTAGCTGGCTAGCGGTGATACTCTCACGAACTGGTAGAAAGTGGGCTACTTTGGAAAGTCGGTCAATTACGACGAAGATGGCATTATTCCCTCTCTTGGTCCTGGGAAACCCAGTGATGAAATCCATACTGATTTTATCCCATTTCCATTCAGGAATAGACAAAGGTTGAAGGGTTCCAGCAGGCCGTTGATGCTCTGCTTTAACACGACGACAAACGTCGCAATTAGCAATGTATTGAGCGATTTCTCTCTTCATCCTAGTCCACCAAAACCTCTAGCGTAGGTCTTGATACATTTTAGTACTACCGGGATGAATGGTGAGAGGGGATTCTTGAGCTTCCTTAAGGATCAACTGGCATAGATGTTGTTTCTTGGGAACCACCAAACAGTTCTCGAAGAAGACGGCACCCCGCTTATCCATGGAAAAACATTTAGCAACTCCGCTAGCAATGTTTTCCCTAATCCGGGATATGCCCTTATCACGCTTCTGGGCAGCTATGATTTGATCCATAAGGGTAGGTTTCGCCACCAGGGTGGATAGGAATCCTCGAGGAACAATGTGAAGATTAAGCTTACGAAATTCCTCATGGAGAAGTGGTTGACTTTGTTGTAACATCAGGTTGTTACAATAGGACTTACGGCTTAGCGCATCAGCCATGACATTGGCTTTGCCCGGGGTGTAAGTTATTCCTAAGTCGTAATCCGAGATCAACTCAACCCAACGTCTTTGCCTGAGATTCAAATCTGGTTGGGTGAAGATATATTTCAAACTTTGGTGATCGGTGAAGATCGCGCAATGATTACCGAGAAGGTAATGTCACCAAGTTTTAAGTGCATGGACTACAGCTGCAAGCTCTAGATCATGTGTGGGATAATTTTCCTCATGTGGTTGTAATTGTCGTGAAGCATAGGCAATTACCTGACGATCTTGCATGAGTATGCAACCTAGTCCTTGTCGCGAGGCGTCGCAATAGATAATAAAGTCCTTGGAGAAGTCTGGTGGTACCAGTACGGGAGCAGATATCAGGCGTCTTTTCAGTTCCTGAAAGCTGAACTCGCACTTTGGAGTCCACTCAAACTTTTTATCTTTCTTGAGGAGTTCAGTTAGAGGTTTAGCAACCTTGGAGAAGTTCTCGATGAAGCGGCGGCAATAGCTCGCTAAGCCAAGGAAGCTCCGAACTTGCTTAACCGTCTCAGGTGGAGTCCAATAAAGGACGGCTTGAACTCGCTCGGGATTGACAGCAATACCCTTGCCAGAGATTACATGGCCTAGATAGGTCACTTCTGGCAACCAAAATTCACACTTGGAGAATTTGGCATAAAGGCGATGCTCTCGAAGTTTCATCAATACCAGCCTTAGATGTTCAGCATGTCCCTCTTCATTCTTGGAGTAGATGAGTATGTCATCGAGGTATACTACGACGAATTTATCCAAGTACTCCATGAAGACCGAGTTCATTAACCGAGAGAAGGTAGCTGGGGCATTTGTTAAACCGAAGGACATGACGGTGTACTCGTATTGGCCATAACGAGTAACAAAGGCCGTTTTGGGAATGTCCCCGTTTCTGATTTTGATTTGATGGTAGCCCAGCCTCAAATCCATCTTGGAAAAGACTGAGGATCCAGCGAGCTGATCATACAGATCGTTGATCCTGGGAAGCAGGTATTTGTTCTTGATGGTGACCAAGTTGACAGGTCGGTAATCCACAACCATTCGATCCGTTCCATGCTTCTTCTTAACGAAGAGGACAGGGCAAGCCCAAGGAGAGGAACTAGGACGGATGAAACCCTTTTTCAAGGACTCATCGAGCTGGTTCTTAAGCTCGGCTAGTTCTAAGGGTGCCATCTTGTAGGGTCTTCTAGAAATTGGAATGGTTCCTGGAACAAGGTCTATCACAAACTCAACATCCCTGTCAGGTGGAACACCTGGCAGTTCTTCTAGAAAGACATCCGGAAAGTCTCGGACTACCGGAACATCCTCAAGGTCTGGAAGGGGTTGGCATTTAGGGAGTAAAGTTTGCGCTTGGCCACTCGGGTTAAGACATTGACTGTCTTGCCCGAGGGGTGAGTAAGTTGAACGGTTCTAGTGGCACAATCGATCTTAGCATAATGAGCTGACATCCAGTCCATACCCAAGATGATGTTTATGTCTGAGGACTTGAGAGCTATTAAGGATGCAAGGAAGACAAGTCTATCGACAAGAATTTCGTTCCCATGGCTTACTCTAGAAGTTTGCCATCTAGAGCCAGGGGTTTCAGTTTCCATGGTAGAGGGCATGTCACAGAATGTCGTGTTATGCAATCGAGCATAGTTCTCGGATATGAATGAATGAGATGCTCCAGTATCGAAAAGAACAGATGCCGGATGGCAGTTAACAAGGAGCGTACCAAGGACGACGTTAGGATCCTCATGAGCCTCCTCGGCTGAAACATAGTTGACATGGCCACGTGCAGTGGTGGCCGGCTTGGCGTAGAATGTTTTTCCCGCTGGCTTACCACGGCCAACGGACTTTCCAGTTTGATTGGGGTTGTTGTTCTGGGGACACTCTCGACTATAGTGACTCGGCTCTCCACACTTAAAGCATGTCACCATATTGGGGCGTAGAGCAGCGTTAGCAGCGGGGCCACCATAGGGCTTGGGCGGTGCAAATTGCTGGTTAGGATGAGGCGCCTCAAAGGATGGCCTCGGGATGAACCTGGGTGGCAGTGCCGTGCTTGGGATCCACACCCGGCGCTTCTGAGCTCTAGAGCCGGATGAAGAGCCAAAATCAAGGGAGTGCTTGCGTGAAGCGTCATAATCAGTCTGGCCTGTCTCAGCACTCATGGCTTTATTCACCAACTTCTGAAAGGAGGTGCACTCGTGCAGACGAAGATCGCGGTGAAGCTCAGGGCTAAGTCCCTTGCGGAACCTTGCCTGCTTCTTAGCATTAGTAGATACCTCTTCAGGGGCATAACGTGCCAGATTCCCAAATTCATGACTATAAGCATCCATAGTCAGTCTTCCTTGGGTGAAGTTGCAGAACTCCTCCCTCTTGCGATCCATGAGACCTTCCGGAATGTGATGCTCATGGAAAGCCTCACTGAATTCAGCCCAAGTAGTAATTTGGCCGACCGGGCGCATAGCTTCAAAACTTTCCCACCAGAGGCTAGCAGGGCCTTCGAGATGGTAGGCAGCGTAAGTAACCTTGTCGGCTTCGGCTACGTTGGCAGAACGTAGCTTGTGGGTGATGCTGTGGAGCCAGTCATCCGCGTCGAGGGGCTCGACGGAATGGTTAAACTTTGGTGGGTACAGCTTGATAAAGTCATTGATTGACACCAAGTCATTTCGCGGATGGCGTGCAATGTTCTGCTCAATCCACTCTAGCCGGCGGTTAGTCTCACGCTTGTTTCTTTCCGCCTCCAGCATCACTTCGGCCAAATAAGGCGGGTGACGTAGATTTTCACCCCTAGCTGCACTGGCTTCCCCCTGCTCCGAGGCAGTAGGGTTGTTGCGGGTGTTGACCATCCTAGGAGAAAACAAGACAACAGTTTAGATAAGGATGGCTCAAACTTAGCAAGGAAGTGCAGAATGTAATGGATAACACGGAATGCAGAGATGTTCATCCGTATGTCATGGTAATATAAGACTGCCATATATATACCAACGGTCATACACATCATACATAGTTTAGTACAAGCCCAAGCTACAATACAACTATGATGGAAGACGTTACATCTCATCGGAGGCATTCCAAGCTCCTATACATTATTTGACTACACCTCCGGAATTGATTACACACCAAGTCGTAGTCCACAAGTCACGCAGGACAGTGAAGATACAACTATTACAATACTAGTGGTTCTACTACTAACTCAGACAGCTCCGTAGTAGTCCTCATAGGAGTCACCTCCATAGCCTGGAAGTTCAACGTGATCATCCGGGAACAGACGGCCCTGAGGAGCCTGTGGACCATAGGGGCTAGGATGAGGTCTTGGACCAACAAATGATGGCCTGCGGGGACCACGGGGTGGGGTGATGCCTCCCACATCACGCCAATCCACCATGTCTGGCAGAGATGATCTCATAGGATACAGATCCCTTGTATCCATACATCCAGCTTGCACCACAGGTGCAAACCGAGTCAATGTAGCCCAATGATCAGCACGGGTATTGAAAAGCTCCAGCCTCAAGGCCCGATTCTCTCGGTCCTTATCTTCGAGCATATCGGCAGTGGTACGAGTTAATGAGTCCTCCTGAGTGGAGTCAGCATAGATAGCCTGAAGATACCCTTGCGCTCCCGGAAGTGAAGCTGGCATGTAACGGAAGTCGGTGTTCCGAAGCAGGCCAGTCCGGACTCGTATGATGGTCATCATGGAATAGGCAGCATCCTGCACAGCCATCTCAAAAGTAACCCCGAGTCCATAGGAACAGTGAAGGGGCTCGGTAGATCCAGGATAAGAAGGAAATATCCTGACAGTGCAGAAATATTGGCTTTGATTAAAGTCTCGGAATTGCTCTTCGACGGTGTATTCGGGATACCAACGGTAACCCGTCTCGATCATTACCCGGACTAACATAGCAGTATGACTGGGCACGTCGAGGCACCGGGTCAGGTGAACCACTTGGTTTTGAACACGGTTGGCCATCTGAAAGCACAACCACAATGCAAAGACATCAGAATTTCTAGGGAAAATTGGACAGCATAACAGCTGTAAATGCTCAGAAAAAGATTTGAGACATCCACAACAGTTTGCAATACCACTCAACAACATCATATCAAGGTTCTGATCCAATTAGCAACATACTAAAATAGTAGAAACTGAACTGGGGCTTGTAACAACAATCCTATAAGCTACTACGGATTAGTAACACGTGAACCTGATAGAAGAAGAGAGCCTAGTCCTTAACCCACGTTGAATGAGAAGAGAATGACTCAGATCAGAGGCATAGGGTAAAGGAGTAAAAGAGCATTACGTTCCCTCCCACAATCAATTCCCCTACATATAACTAAAGCATTTCTAGACTCGACATCGACCAGCTTGGCTCAACGAACCTACAGGCAGTCCGGATCTGATACCAATGCTGTCAGGACCCCGATTCGAAGCCACATCGATCTAGCCGGTAACACCTCATATCACTTTGTGGCCTCACGCACGGTATCCCACAGGTGTCGCCTTACCATGGCCCGGGACCGTTTGCTCCTTTTGGCTCACGTATATGATAGTGTCACTAGCATCCATATGACAGAGAACCCGGGCCGACATGGCTAGTCGTGAACCCAAAGCGGCACAGACCTATGGAGACAGGCATACATGAATCACATCGAGCATGTCGGTCATCAGCGAGTGATTCCGGGCGGTAGCACCGGGCTAACAGGACTCCGGGGAACCCGGGCTGTAGCAGGCTAGGTAAGACTCCATAAGTCACCGCGTGACATTTCCCTGAAGGGACAGACATAGGAACGAAGTGAAACACATGCTGGCCAGTCAAGTGTCCTGAACAGTAGTGCTGGGCTAGCAGGACTCCGGTGAACCGGGGTGTAGCGGACTATTATGGCTCGAGGAACACTAGACTACATTTCCCCATAAGAAAGGCTGCCAAGGATAAACAACTAGATTGTCGGATCCCACTCATACCAAGCATTTCAATCATACACACAATATGCCCGATATGAGTACATACAACATGGCATCACAACAAAACTCTACAACTCAAGTACTTTATTTAAAGGCTCCAGAGAGCCATACATAAAATGTTCATACAAATAGGGGTCACATGACCCGAAACTCAAGTCATACAATCATACAAGCACATGCGGAAGCAACTTCTGAGTACAGACACTAGAAAGAAAGAAGGCTTCTCGAAGCCTGTCTATCTACATAGGGCCCTCCATGGCCAGGATCACCACCTGGGTGGCTAGTCACTCGTCGACGTCAAGGTCTACGTAGAACCCATCGGTGGGGGCGGTGTTGTCGTCTGAAAACAGTAATTAAGCAAACATGAGTACAAGGGTACTCAGCAAGTCTTACAACAGAACCTACTATACATGCTTATTCTCAAGGAGGTGGTGGGGTTATTGCAGCAAGCCAGCTTTGACTCTTGGCTAAGCTATCCTACGGAACTCCACCAGTAAAATAGTTTTCGCACATGAGTCCACTACTAACCAACACAATACTCCACCGAGGATCCTCCCTCGTCATCCTACGAGAGGGCCATCCTCGGTACTCACACTTATCTTGAGTCTTTTAGTAGTATCCATTAACTTGTCTATGAACTGTATAGGCAACCAAGTAGTCCTTTACCGCGGACACGGCTATTCGAATAGTTTTATACCCTGCAGCGGTGTACTTCGTCACACATGTTTCCACCACTTAGTGTCTCCACACGACATGTGCTCGGCAGACTTCAAGCGAAAACCGACATGGGTGTAGAACACGACCTGACTAACCTCACAAGTCTCTAGTCCAGGTTTATCGCCTATTCAGGTTCCATCCGCAAGGAAATCCGGCCGGGGTGTCCTCAACGGCCCCAAACGATGTGTCCAGGGTCCCGAGACGCCAAACGGGCGCCCGGCCACAGTGTATCTACCGCATCATAGCCCACCCCTAGGGTCAGCGCTACGCACGGCCGCCAACACATATCCTACAAACACCAGAAACTAGTTGCAACTCCTGGACAGAGGGCGAGACGGGTCAGTAAGTCGAGCGGGGTCATATTTCAGGGCCCAATGTGTGGTAGTAGTTGAGTCTTAAATCACGCATACAGATCTTAGTTCTTATGGACGGTCTTAATGAAACAACCAACCATGTACTCCTACATGGCCTCTCATCGATACCTTTACCAAAACATGTTCAACACATTCCTCACATTACCGACATATCATATCACTCTAGCCCATCACCCAGATGAACCAGACCTGACACAACTCTAAGCATAGCAGGCATAGCAAGGTAGGAATCACATACATGGCTCAATCAACTCCTACACATGCTAGTGGGTTTCATCTAGTTACTGTGGCAATGACAGGTCATGCAAAGGATAAGGGTTCAACTACCGTAACACACAGCAGTTTGAATCAAGTTGTCTTAATGCAGTAAACAAGAGCAGAAGCGAGAACATGGTTTTGTATCGGAATGATCAATGGGTTGCTTGCCTGTTGTAGTGGTAGTAGGGTACTGCCCTTCAAACAGATACTCGGGGTTATCCTCGGAGGCAGAACCTACCACGAAAGACACACAGAAACATAATCAACACATGGCAATATGCAACAATATGATGCATGCTATGACATTGCAAGATGAAGGTGTCTTGTCCTAATGCAAGCTAAAACAGAAAGGGATGAACTCATTTGAGTCAAAGATTCAGTTATTAGCTTATTAAACATGGCTTTATTAGTGCATTACCTCATTCTGGTTAAACAGCAAGGTTAACTTGTTTTGTCATGCATGAAACCATTACATATGGATAGATTGAATTTTTCTGATCATTTTTCATATATAAATCTTTGCATTTGGAGCTATGGTTGATTTTTAGAAGTTTTGATTATTTTCTGGAATTTCCTATTAAAGAATAAATCCAGAAATTGAATTAATGCGTCAGCACTGCGTCACTATGACGTCAGCGGGTCAAAGGCGCCAGCCCAAGTCAAACCTGACTGGTGGGCCCCTTCTGTCAGTCTCTCAGCTAACTAACAGAGTTAGTTAGTGTTTAGTTAGCACTAAACTGGGTTAGTTAGGCTCTGGGCCCACATGTCAGTGAGAGAGGAGTAGTTAACGGTGTCATTAACCTCTAACAGAGTGATTAGCTCTAATTTAAACTAATCTAAATTACTTAGAAACCGGCCCCACATGTCAGTGTCTCAGATGGAGTCAAACTGGGGTCAAACCCCTGGTCAGCGGGCCTAATCCCGCCGGCGAGGCCGAGACGGCGGAAAGCTTCGGATTTGGTCCTCCGGTGACCAAATCGCCGGTGGAGATGTGCTACGCGTAGCTGGTGAGCTGCCGCATCCAGTGGTGCAAGTGGTTGGACACGGGGATGCCGGAAACGACGCCGGCCAGCTCGACAGCGGCGGCCGGAGTTCGGACGGGGTTGGGATCGACGCTACGGTGCACGGGAGAAGGAGCTAGTGGTGGCTACGGGCTCCTGGTGCTGCGCTGAGCACAACGGTGAGCTTGGCTTCAAGCCACTATGGCTCTAGCCACGACGGCGCCATGGCCAGCGGGGGGGAGCTTTAGGGTGCAGTGGAAGTGGCGACTACAGAGGCCAAACGAGCACGGGAGCTAGGGGAAGAGGAAGAGGAGCTCACAGCGGGGTCGGAGAGGGGGTCAGCGAGCTCGGGGAGGTCCTGGCGGCGGTGAATCGACCGGAGACGGCTCGGGTGCCCGAGGTTGAAGACGAGGGCGAAGACGGCGTTCGGCGGCGTTTGGAGTCGCGTGGGTCAGCGGAGAGGTCCAGGGCCATGAGGCGGAGCTATTGGGCTTGTCGGAGGGGCGAGGGGGTGGCTCTGGTGACGTCTACGGCGAACGGCGGTGAGGATCGCGCTCGGCCATCGCAGGAGAGGGTGAGGGAGACGAGGGGGAGAGTGATGGAGGATGAGAGGGGGACGTGGGGGTCAGCGTGGCATCCCTGGACGTCTCCAGGGCGTCGGCAGAAGCAGGAGGTGGCCATCGTGTGGCCGCGGGCGCCGGCCACGCGCTCCTTGTCCTCCTGGCGGGAGGAGGACGACGACTGGCAAGGCCAGTCGGCTGGGCCGAGCCAGGTGGGCTGGGCCAGCACAGGTAAGGCCCAGGTGGGCTTCCCTCTCTCTCTTTTTTTTGATTTGTTTCTGTTTTTCTATTTAACTGGAACTGTTGGGCTTTATTAAAATACTACAATGTTTCCAAAAATCCTGAAAATAATTGTGGGCTCTGTTTAGAATATTTCCAACAGCAAACATTTATTTCTAGAATTATTTGAGCATTTAAATTATTTTATAGCATTTAAATGCCCAAAGTCAAATACTTATGATTTAATTCAATGACCTTCTGTTGACCTAGAAAATTGTGCACCAATTTTGCCAGAGGTTCTAACCCAAGACAAAGAGATGAACTTTTTAGAAGGGCATTTCAGGTTCATTGAAAAATAATTTTAGTAAACCCTAGTTGTTTCCAGGGGGTTGGGGGTTCTGTCTTCCCCATTTCAAATTTAAGAGGAATTTAAACATGATGCACACTCTAATGCTTGAACTAACTAGGGTGTGACACTGAGTACAAGTCGAAGCCCTATGATGAACTATAGTTTGATTTAACAAACACGCCACAATTAGTCCTTCTCGCGTTTAAAAGAAATGAAGAAAAAGACTGGATCATGGTCACGGAGCCTAGTCAAGTTAGAAAGCTGATCATAGCAGACTAGACACGATCGTTGTTGTCTCGCACATTGGTACCACCTTCAGCAACAGATCAAGCACCAACACCTTCTCTGACGGCACTTTCTCTAGCACTACCAGCGGCAGCAGCTCAGTCTGATCCAGCAGAGGATTGGGCACCGAGCTCATGAGCGGATCAGGCTGATCTACCGGAGGATCTGGCATCGACACCTGCACCTGCTCCGACACTGGCACCAGCTCTAAAAGGAGCACCATCTCCGGTAGCATCAGCGGAACTAGCAGTCGCAAGGCACCAACAACGGCCCCGGGACCTGCACCAACGCTTGCACTTGCATATGCTTCGGCCTGTGCAAACGCAACGGAACCAGCAGTTGCACCAGCAATAGACTGGGCTGCAACTCGCACTGCATATACCAAAGTCCGTACAAAAACCAACATCTCCACCTTCTTGGTAAGCATTGGCTGCCCAAGTGCTTCATTCTTTTTTCTTTCCATGTTGTTTCTCATGATACACTATGTTGATCTAACTATTTGTGTATGTCTTCTTGTTTGCAAACAAAGAATTCCTAGAGCAACGAGGGAGTCATTCAACAATGCGGGTGACCATGGCCAAGTTTCTCTTGCCATGCGCAGCCTTGGTTTGAATGAACGAGCTCAATATACAATAAGTACAAAGGATGGTCGCATGGTGATTGATGCTAAAGGATAGTCAAGGTTCAAACTAAATCATATCTTGCGGTAGGGGTTGATGTCAAAATTGGACTTTCTCGGCAAGGAGAGCGGGTCCAAATCAACTTTGAAATTCTTTAGTTGCAGAACGCAACTGCCGAACTAATCTATCCTCCTAGATTTTGATGTAATAATTTGGCATGGTGAAACAAGAGTCCTATGTGTATAAGTAGTACGACAATATTATTTATCACATAGTATATCGTTGATAGAATTGTGTAAGTGCATCTAGTGCCACCCCTAGTTGGTTTTGGAGTATTGACGACAAACCTAGTTGAGGGACTAATGTGTTTGTGAGAATTACAGGATAACACAGGTAGAAGTCCCTCATTGATTTGGTTTTCCTACCAGAGATGACCCCTAAAAATGTATGAAGACATTGAAGTCAAAGGTGGTATATGAAGATACTCACATTGAAGACTATGACAAGAGAAGACACCACATAAAGCCTATGGAGCTCGAAGACTTAGATCTTTCGTAGTTCTCTTTCTTCTGTGTTGAGTCATAGGAACCACCGTACTGTTAATTGGGGTCCAAGAGAACCAGTCAGAATGACTGAAGTGATGCTTAAACAAAACCTATGTCTTCGAGTGAAGACTTTGAGAGCGAATCTTGTCCAAAGTCGGGCAAGTCAGCTTTGCTTGAAGCCCATGTAAAGTTGCCGTGTGAGTTTGAAATATGACCGTTTGAACACGTGTCAGTTCCTTAGTGACCCAGGGTCATTTCGGACAAATCAGGTCAGGTTGCCAAGTGGCTATAAATAGCCCACCCCCTACAACCATAAACGGTTGGCCGCTGAGATTCAGAGTACGGCTTTTGTCGTTTTAGAGCAACCCACCTCGAAGACTCTGAGAGAGAATTCCTTGCGAGGATAAAGCCCTAACCACCCAGAGCCAAAGAGAATTAGGCATCACTTAAGTCTTCTTGTCTGTGTGATCTGAAGACTTATTACACTTGAGGACTGTGCATCCTCCAGCCGGTTAGGCGTCGCGTTCTGAGCATCCAAGAGACATTGTGGATTGCCGGTGAACAAAGTCTGTGAAGGTTTGGGAGTCTACCTTGAAGACTTACCAGAGTGATTGGGCGAGGTCTGTGTGACCTTAGCTCAAGGGGAATACGGTGAGGACTGGGTGTCCTAAGCTGCATGTTCAGGACTGGGTGTCCAGGACTGTGTGTCCTAAGGTTTAAATACCTAGCCGCCCTAACCAGACGTACAGTTGTCATAGCAACTGGAACTGGTCCAACAAATCATTGTCTTCAGCGAGTCACTGGTTTCATCTTCCCTTCCCTTTACTTACTGTTACTCCCTGTGAATCATTGTATGTTCGCACTATCTTTTGTCTTCACTGAGTGACTGCGTGTTCTGTGTGGCTTCACAATATCTTCCTACCTGATCCTTACTACATTGCTGCTATTAGTCATTGCGCTTTCACTCTATTGAATACTTGACTATGGCTTGCCTAGTGTAGTCTACCTTCCGCTGCAGGGTAATAGGTTTATTTCTATCGTTTGTCTTCATAACTTCCACGTTTTGGAGACTTTCATAAAAATCGGCTATTCATCCCCCTCTAGTTGATATAACACACTTTCAATTGGTATCAGAGCAAGGTGCTCCCTTGTTCTGTGTGATTCGGTTTAACCACCTGGAGTTTTAGCTATGTCGACTGTAGGGATAATTAAAGTCTCCGCTGCGTGCCCCATCTTCGATGGAATTGAATATCCCTACTGGAAGAATAAGATGCGCATGCATCTTGAAGCCATTGACGTCGACCTATGGTATGTCGTCAAGAACGACGTTCCCAAGGCTGGAGAAGGTGTCACTGCTGCTGATGTCAAGAAGTTCATTCAACTGGACTCCACTGCTAAGAATATCATCTATGGTCATCTGACCAAAGGACAGTATGGCCGTGTGAGTGCTTTGGAAACATCTAAGCTGGTCTGGGACTGGCTCTCCAAGGTCAATGAAGGCGTCTCAACCCAGAGAGATCAGAGAATCAGTTTCCTTCGCAACCTCTTCAACTGCTTCAAGCGAAATGACAATGAGAATGTCCAGCTCACATTTGACCGACTCACTGACATCACAAATGAGATTTAAGCCCTCAGCGCTACTGAGATCACCAAACATGAAGTCGTCAAGACACTACCGAGATCACTTGATAGTTCGTTTGACACCCTAGTCCTGATGATTCAGGAACGTCCTGATTTCAAGACACTCGATCCGTCTGACATACTTGAGAGGCTCAACACACATGAGTTTCAGCTTTCTGAGAAAAGAGATATCTACGGTCGAAACTATGGGCGAACTCGTGCCTTGAAGGCAAAAGCTATGTCCTCATCTGAAGAAGAATCTGACAGCAGTTCGGATGATCCTGAAGACATTGGAAGGGAACTTTCTATGCTTGTGAAGAAGTTCCAAAAATTCACCAAGAAGAAAGGTTTCAGAAAGTCTTCCCGATCAAGCTCAAGGAATGATGAAGCTTCTGCTCACGACTACAAGAAGAAAACATGTCAAAAGTGCAAGAAACCTGGCCGCTTCATCTCTAATTGTCCACAGTGGGACAATGAGAACAAAAAGAAGAAGAAGAGCAAGGAATATGACTCTGACGACAAGAAGAAGAAGAAATACTCAAAGCCTTCTTCCAAGTCTTCCTCAAAGTCTCCATCACACAAGGAGAGCTCATCTGGCATGGCACGTGCGTTTGTTGGCAAGGAAATGGATTCAGAGGAGGAGTCCGCTTCTGAGGAGGCGGAGGTGGAGTCTGAGGAGGAGTCCGATTCAGGCGTCACAAGTCTGGCTACAGCATACGTTGCCAAGTCCATCTTCAACACTGAAGACAATGACTTCATCACCGACACCGATGCAAATGACAAGGACTACTCCGCTTCTACCTACTGCTTCATGGCACGCGGTGCCAAGGTAAACACACGCACTACTCACTATCAAACATCTAGTGACGATGACTCTGATTGTGGTTCAAAACCCAGCTACAAAACACTTGATAAAATTGCAACTGAACAACAGAAAGCTATGGAACATATTCAAAAACTGTTAGACAGAAGCGATGATCTGTTAGGTGCTGAAATGACTCGATCTGAATCCTTAATTGAAGACATAAAAAATCTTCATGTTAAGTATGAGGAACTTGAAAGTCGTCATGAAACTCTCTCAACAACTCATGAAAAGCTTTCCTATGATTATCTTCAAAGGAAGCAAGATCTTGAGAAATTGAGAGCAGCTCATGAAGATCTTCAAAAGGAAAATGAGTCACTTCGCGCCGAACAAATCATCTCCGCTCAGGAAGGATTTGAACCACCATGTCTTAAATGCATTGAGCATGATAATGCTACTACTGTTGCTGAATGTTCTACTGCTGCTACTGTTGCAATATCTTCAACTGTTGATGTGGGAACTAACCCCTCTACTGAGGATTCCACTACTATTGCTGATGAGAATGCTAGGTTGAACACATTGCTTGAAACAGGGATGTCCAAAAGTCTTAAAGGGCATCAGACACTATGTGATGTCCTCAAAAAGCAGATTTTGAACCGAAACCCGAGGAAAGAGGGTGTTGGGTTCGTAAGGAAAATGAATGCTGATGGCTCTTACTAGAAACCTGAGCAGTACCCCAAAACCACATGGGTTGTTGCAAAGGAATTTTCAGCAGATCCATCCACTCTATCTGGGTTCACTTGTGCTAACCCCATTGTCATTGATGAATCCTTTGATGCAAACTATAAACTGTTTAAGAATCAGAATGGTGAAGTGTTTGCCAGGTACATTGGTACTAACTGCAGGAATGGACCGCCTATGAAGAAGATCTGGGTTCCGAAAACGTGTCTGGAGAATCTTCCTGTGAATGTCATCATGACACCTCACGTGATGAAGACAAACCTCAGACCAAAGGCTTCATACGGTCCAAGGGCTTCATATAGACAGAGAACTCACCTGAGTCGCACTAACGCAAATGTTTTGCAGGGAAACCATACTCAGGCATATGAATATGAGAGCGGTTCATCAAACCGCCATGTTCATAAGACCAAGAACTATTTTGCTTATTCTTATGAGTACTATTGTCCGCCTGCGAGACTGTTTGCTAGGGCTCCAAAGCCAAAGTTCTCAGATGCTGCACTTAGACTTATTGCTTCTAAGCCACCCTTGAAGATGTGGGTGGCTAAGAAAGCTTAACTCTCTTTTGCAGGGAAAGGTCTCCAGCAGAAAACAAAAATCGTCTGACGCTATTGCTGGGGACCTTAAACATCTTGTAGGGCGCAAGATCAAATGCCCGAATGGTCTTACTATGTACTTCATTCCTGAATCGCTTGCTACTCTCCCTATTAGTCCTAATCTGGATCTAAGCTTTCATAACCCACTAGTTCGTCAAATGTTTTTGCTTCACAATGCTCTTCGTGAAGCCTATCCCCCTAACTGCACTGTAGGGTACGACACCAGTGTCTTCAGAATGGATTATTGATAGTGGGTGTACAAATCACATGACTGGCAAAAGAAGCCTTCTTATGGACTCAACCTTACGTCCATCCGACAAGAGCCACATCACATTTGCTGACACTGGTAAAAGTAAGGTATTGGGTCTAGGTAGAGTTGCAATCTCAAGGGATCTACACATGGATAAAGTCATGCTTGTTGAATCCACACCCTGGCAAACACTAAACATGATCATAATATTTGGAAAATATCGTTGCCTTGTTCTAATGGAATCTGACAAGTCTCTAGTATTTGAAGGGTATCGAAAAGATGATTTGTACATGGTAGATTTCTCAGCAGGACCACAGCTTGCCGTATGTCTTCTAGCAAAAGCTTCAGAATGCTGGCTTTGGCATCGGAGGCTTGGGCATGCTGGCATGAGGAACCTCCACACCCTGGCAAAGAAGAAGCATGTCATAGGCATCGAGGGCGTCAAGTTCAAGAAAGATCACTTATGCGGTGCCTGTGAGGCAGGAAAGATGACGAGGGCCAAACATCCCTCGAAGACAATCATGACCACTACTCGACCCTTCGAACTGCTTCACATGGATCTTTTCGGTCCCACTCATTACTCAACTCTTACTACTACTGCTTGTCTCTATGGCTTTGTCATTGTTGATGATTATTCTAGATATACTTGGGTGCACATAATCCTTTACAAGACTGAAGTGCAGGATGTCTTCAGACGCTTCGCCAATCGAGCAATGAACAACTATGGCGCCAAGATAAAGCATATCAGAAGTGATAATGGCATTGAATTCAAGAACACTGGCCTTGATACATATCTTGATACCTTGGGCATCACACATGAATTCTCAGCCCCGTACACGCCACAGCAGAATGGGGTCGTCGAACGCAAGAACAGAACACTCATTGAGATGGACAGAACAATGCTAGATGAATACAAGACTCCAAGAAAATTCTGGCCTGAAGCCATTGATACTGCATGCCATACAATCAATCGTGTTTATCTTCACAAGCTTCTGAACAAGACATCTTATGAGCTCCTTACTGGCAAGAAGCCAAATGTCAGTTACTTCAGAGTATTTGGCGCCAGGTGCTGGATCAAGGACCCACATCACACCTCAAAGTTTGCACCAAAAGCACATGAGGGTTTTATGCTTGGATATGGAAAGGATTCGCACTCCTACAGAGTCTTCAATCTCTTTCATTACAAAGTGGTTGAAACAGTGGATGTGCGGTTCGATGAAACCAACGGTTCACAAAGAGAGCAACTGCCAAATGTGCTAGATGAAGTTCCATCCAATGAATCAATCAAGCTATTGGGAACTGGAGAAATTATACCTTCTGAAGCTCATCCGGAAGAAGAACTTATCATCTCAGCACCTGATCAACATGAAGACAATTCTCAGCCTGAAGACATTCCTTCTAACAACGACAATGATCAGCAAGAGCAAAATCTTCGCCCTGTACATCCTCGCGTTGCCAATGAAGTGCAGATTGAAAGAATAATTGATAGCATCAATGCACCCGGTCCACTCACTCGTTCAAGGGCAACTCAGCTAGAAAATTTCTGTGGGCACTTCGCATTCGTCTCAATAACAGAACCCAAGAAAGTTGAATAAGCCTTCATGGAACCTGAATGGATTCAAGCTATGCAAGATGAGCTTGAACAGTTTGAGCTGAATAATGTATGGGAACTGGTCAAGCGTCCCGATCCTCGGAAGCACAACATAATAGGAGCCAAATGGATATAACGCAACAAGCAAGATGAGCATGGTCAAGTTGTCAGAAACAAAGCTCGTCTCGTTGCTCAAGGATATACTCAAGTGGAAGGCATTGACTTCGATGAAACATTTGCTCCTGTGGCTAGACTTGAAGCCATACGCATACTGCTGGCCTATGCAAATCATCACAACATACTTCTTTATCAAATGGATGTGAAGAGCGCCTTCCTCAATGGCAAGATTGAAGAAGAAGTGTATGTTGCACAACCTCCTGGCTTTGAAGATCCAAAACATCCTGACATGGTATACAAGCTCAACAAGGCACTGTATTGGCCTCAAACAAGCCCCTCGAGCCTGGTATGACACACTCAAATACTTCCTGAAGAGCAAAGGCTTCATACCTGGTTCTCTCGACCCCACTCTCTTCACGAAGACATATGATGGTGAACTATTTGTGTGCCAAATATATGTGGATGACATTATCTTCGGCTGCACCAATCAGAAGTACAGTGAAGAGTTTGGGTATATGATGCAAGAGCAATATCAAATGTCTATGATGGGAGAGCTGAAGTTCTTTCTCGGTCTTCAAATACGATAGCAACACAACGGCATCTTCATATCTCAAGAGAAGTATCTCCAAGATTGCCTGAAGAAGTTCGGTATGCAAGACTGCAAAGGCTTCACGACGCCAATGCCAGCCAAGCATCATCTGGGTCCTGACGACAATGGTAAAGAGTTCGATCAAAAGGTATACCGCTCCATGATTGGTTCTTTACTTTATCTATGTGCATCTAGGCCAGATATTATGCTTAGTGTTTGCATGTGTGCTCGATTCCAAGCGGCACCAAAGGAGTCGCATCACTTAGCTATGAAGCGAATTCTTCGATATTTGGCTCACACCCCAACTCTAGGATTATGGTATCCAAAGGGCTCAGAGTTTGATCTGGTTGGATTCTCGGATGCTGATTATGCTGGTGACAAAGTTGATCGCAAGTCTACATCAGGCACATGTCACTTTCTGGGACGATCACTTGTATGTTGGTCTTCAAAGAAGCAGAACTGTGTATCTCTCTCCACTACTGAATCTGAATACATTGCTGCTGGGTCTTGCTGCGCTCAGCTTCTGTGGATGAAGCAAACGCTCAAGGACTATGGCATTCATCTGAAGCAAGTGCCACAATACTGCGACAACGAAAGCGCCATCAAGATTGCCAACAACCCAGTTCAGCACTCGAAGACAGAGCACATTGAAATTCGTCATCACTTTCTTAGGGATCATGTTGTGAAGGAAGATATTGATATCATACATGTCAACACCGAAGAGCAATTGGCAGATATCTTCACCAAGCCCTTGGATGAGAAGAGATTTTTCAAGTTACGGTGTGAGCTAAATATCGTGGAATCCTCAAATG
The DNA here is from genome assembly GCF_003073215.2 of Triticum urartu. Classification (NCBI taxonomy): domain Eukaryota; kingdom Viridiplantae; phylum Streptophyta; class Magnoliopsida; order Poales; family Poaceae; genus Triticum; species Triticum urartu. Next base: position 337,921,636 of record NC_053023.1, read on the forward strand.
TCCTGTGATCAGGCACACATCCTAACCCTTATGCATATTGATGACTTAGATGTGCAACAAACGAAGTAAAGTATATCTTCAATCAATGAAGACATACATTCTAAGTGTGAATACATTAATGTGGAATTTGACTTCAGAGCGCCATGATAATTGTGCGCCCTGTGTGGGTCTAATACTTCCTATACGGTGGGTAACGCCACCACCAAATGTTCTATTTTGAAGTGTTTCACTCATGGCGTTACCTTGCTATGTCTTCACATTTGGTTTGGCTTCAATCTCAACATGCCTTCATGATTATCTTCACTATGTTGATTATATATATATATACTAGTGTTCTGTCCTCTATAGCATTCACTTATAGCTATGTCTTCTTGTTGAATCTTTTGAACTAAGTGAATGTGATCGGACCCTAACCTCTCTATGCTATCTATCTCAAACTCTATCTCTCCAAATCATATGCATTCTATTGAAACTGTCGAATGTCTTCTCTGCGTCCTTGTCAGCAGAAGATACAAAGACAAACCTTGAGTCCACTTTCAATGCTCATTCCTCCACATGAAACCCGGAGAAGTAGGAACGACCACCCGACAATCCAGGCATGCGTGGGACGTGGAACAAACCCCAAAATTCTGCATGATGGCCACGTGTTCATCAGGTGCGAATCGCCAGGGGCACCTATGTAATAACGCAATGCCGCCCCTGTACCTATAAATACACACTTCACGGCGGTCATTATATCTTCTTCCACTCTCGCACGAACCCTAGCGCCACCGCTAGCCCTCAACGACGCCGGCGACGAAGCACTTCGCTGCCGCAACCTCTCCGACGCCGTCTTCACACCGACCGCGGACATCGTCCTCTCCGCCGTCGCCGTAGGTGTCCTCCATCGCCAAGTTAGGGCACGGAAGATCGAACTGCTCGGCCTCATCTTCCACTCTGTCTAGCAGTTCTTAGTGTGGTAAATAAAACTTCCTTTTTACGGCACCGTTGATCCTATGGCTTTGTCACTTTCTACCACAAGCAGTTTCTATTCACACAAGTTAGATCTCTCTCATACTGCATCTCATAACATGCCTAGTATATTCACTTATGCTTCACAAAGTAGTTAGATTCCTTACTTGTACTGATCTCTGGATTCGTACAAATCTGGAACCAACTCCTTATCTTCGCACGATGAGGTCAATGTCTTCTAAACTGATTTATATTCAAAATCTTCTGAGAATGCATATGACCTCTTCCCCTTCCCTCGCACCTTAATGCTGTCACAGGTACATGTCCATGGGAGAATCCCTTGGTTCTCATAGTCTGCATTCATTTGCAGAATTCTTACAGCATCATATAAATTCTCCCGAAGCAAGTTCCTGTTTGTCCAGCACGCGAAAATCTTTGAAGCCTTTGAATGTGTTGAAGCCTTTCAGTTTAAAGTTCATGGCTTCAGAGAAATCAGCAAGGAAGGGTGGCAGAAAGCGTCGTGGAGAAACATCTAGAGATCTGCCAGATGACCTCTCAGAACTGTACAAGACAGATCCTGAAGAGGATTACAATCAGCGCAAGACCCGAATCCAATGGATTCGAAGATATTGGGCTGAACAATGGTTCAAATACCGATTTGTAACCCAGGAATATGCTAAGAAAAATGCCATCAAGAGACCGTGGGGAGACATCCTATACAAGAATCTTCAACCCAGGTCCAGAGATGAAGCCATTGAACAAGGCTTCTATCCCTGCATGGTCCGTGGGCCACAACCTGTTGATGCACACCCATCGTCACTACTATGGTGTCGTGACGACATTCTGTTCAAGCGCAACTTCTAGTTTGCCCAGAACTCAGCGGACCAAAACAAGAAGACATTGGGACTAGACTTCAACCCTTGTCCCTCAGCTCCAAGGGCTGATGGCACATGAGATGCATAACCCAATGTCGTCGGTCCTTTCTACAACCTTGAAGGCCTCATCACCCATATCTTGGTTCAAGGGACAACAGTGAATGAGCCTGCAGCTGACGCTGAATCAGATGAAGCGCCTGCAGCGCCGAAGCCAAAGAAGTTGAAGAAGCCTAAAGCTTCAAAGCCTGCCCCTTCACCAAAAATCTCACGGGCGAAGCCACTGGCAACTGCACCTCCTGAAGACAGTGTGCAGTCCGAAGATTTATCACGCATCTCCAAGCCCCAGAAGGTCAAGATGCCTCTGCCACACACCAGCCAAGAGCTAACAGCTGCTGCCATTCTGTGCAATGATGCCATTGATCTGTCAAGTGATGAAGATCTTGCAGATGATGCTCTTGAGTAACTCATCAAGAGCAAAGAAGAAGCAGAAATCTTCAATGATCTGCCTCTCTTTGATGTAACAGTCATTCACAACTTCATTGATGAATGGTTTGACACGCCAAACATCAGCTTCGACGATCTCCAACTACCCATTGGCCTCAGTGTCGCCTTCCATGGCGCCATTGCTTCAGAGTTAGCTATCACCCAGCGCATTGTTGGACTGAAGCAGAAGATTGACTTTGAGAAATCTTAGTTCAAGAAGCATATGGCCAAGCTCAGCGTGCAAGACGTGAAGAATTTCAAGATTATGCTGCACGAGCTCAAGGAAGCCTTTCTAAAGAAACATGCAGAAGCTCAGGGTTCTCATGAGCGCATGAAGGTCCTGGCTGATAGGTGTGTGCAAGCCTACAATGAGGCTGAGAAGCGCAAGGCCCTTGGGCGTCCTGGCATCGACCCAGGATGGCTGCCAAGAAGCAGAAGAAGCCCGCTATGGCTGAACCTGAAGCACCAAGGCAGGAGGCAGATCCCCTTGTCTTCCCAACTAGCATGACTGGCCCGAAGCCAAAGGCCAGGTCAACCGCTTCAGAACTGAAGAATACCAGGACTGCTGAGGCTGAAGCAAGGAAGAGAAAACATCCTGAAGCCTCTACTACTGCCCCCGCCAAGAAGAAAAGAATGACCAAGAAGGAACGGGCTGCTCCCACAGAGCCCTTGACTTTTGAACCCATTTCCATGGTTCACCCCGATGCCAATCCACAAGAACATCAACTGACAGTCCATGAGCCTGCTTTCACAGAGGCTCATGAAGCTGAAGACTTTCCAGCAGCTGATCCCATCGCTGCTGAAGACATTGGTCATCATGACCATGTTGAAGATGATGCAGCCCTTCCTCAGCTAGAACACCAACAGGTATCATCGCCTGTGCTAACGCACAGCGAACTCATCAGCATTGGTCGTCCACTGACGCCAATTGCACAGGATGCTTCGTGGGCAGATCGCCCACAAGAGGAAGAAGACTCGGAGGCCCAGCCAACACAAACTCCACCAGCATCGCCCGCGTTGCGCAGGCTTCGCAAAGGTCCAAGGCCTCAAGTCTCTGCGTCTGAAGCTAAGACTGCTGAATACAGTCCGGCTGCATCAGTCGATGAAGAAGAAGCACCACAAGCTGCTACTCCCCTGTCCCACCAAGAAGCAGTTCTCGAGGAGAACGTGATCGTGACCGACCCTCCTACTCGTCAAGTGGAGGTTGAACATTTTGAGGCTGCCACCACCAACACCACTGAAGCCACTGACGCTGTCATGGCTGAAGCTAATGTGGAGCCCTCACCAACAAAAGCACCAGAAGTCAGCGAAGCCACTGATCCCGCGGCTTCTGTTCCTGCGTCTGCTGCCGGTCCCCAGTTCGACTATCATGTTGAGCACAGGCCTCAGGTACAGAAGCCACTCCCAAGATTGCCAAGGTTCCCAGGTCCTGCATCAGCACCTGGCTCCTTCAATATCAATGGCTTCAGAGAAGACAACACATTCTTTAACAACTCCAGGAACCCCTACTCCAGGGAAAGAATATCATCTCATCGGTTCTGGAGTTATCCGCAGTGAAGCTATTACTCCTGGGTTCTTTACAACCAAGGTCGCATCTTCCCACACAAGCGCCTTGACATTGAAGCAATAGCTGGTCTACCCTGTCTGGAAGAAGCTCTGGATTGCTTCAAAGAGGTTGGACTGCTGCCGTTTGTCACTGACCAAGAGCATTGGAATGAAGAGTTGCTGCTCCAATTCTATGCCACACTTCACATCCGTGGGTATAGCAGAGATTCGAAGACTTGGGTCCTGGAGTGGATGACAGGAAATGTTCATCACGAAGCCAAAGCCTTTGACATCATTGAGCTCACTGGTTTGCCCACTCCTGGCGATCTCTACGAGCATGGCTGTCAGCTTCATAGTGAAGCTATTGAGAGCATCTTTGAGAAGACTGAACCTAATATGAGTCAGATGCTCAGTATGATGAAGCCATTGCCCCAAGATGTTGCTTATCCCATGGAGTTGTTCGTTAAAGACCTTGAGTATCTGCCAAGAACCATTTATCACATCATAAGGCGAACTCTCTGGCCAATCAAAGGACATTCTCCCCATGCCAAGCTGGAAGGTGTGATGAAGAATTTGGTCTTCTACATTCTTCATGGAAAATGCTTCAATACACATGATTTCTTCATTCGCCAACTTGCTGCATCTCGTTCTGATCTGTTTGGTTTGAAGTTCTACGCCCCTTGGGTGATGCGGCTGATCAAACTTCACTCCGCTATCTCATATCAGCCCTCGGCCCGCAACCATCGGATCTTTTTGCCTGATGTGGATATGTCTATTGAAGCCATCTATCCTGAGCCTGCCAAGGAATCTCTCAGTCTTCAGAATGCAGAGCATCAAAGTTTCACTCAGAACGTTGAAGGCGTTGAAGCCATAACTCGTGTGTATCCTTTGGCTGGCACTACACGTGCACCGCATCCTGCTCTCACTGAAGCCATTGACAGTACAACTGCTCCACGACCCAAGTAGCGCACTCGTGTTCTCAACGACCGAGAGCTTCTTGTGGCTCTTCATCAGAAACAGGATAGGCATCATGACTGGCTGAAGCATCAGATGCAAAGCCTCTTGGTGGATGTTAATCGCATTCGCAATCTTGCCACCAAGAATGCTTTTGTTGCCCATGAAACCTCTCGCCGCACATGGAAAGGGCTAACACTAATGTGTTCTGAAGAGGATCTTCAAGAGGATGGCTTCACTGAGCGATTCAAGTTTGACTCCACACCTCCTCGAAGGGCAGTGCTGCGATGAACTCCATCCCTTGAAGACTCTGAGTTCTCTTCCTCTGTTGCAACTGTGAATGCTAGGGTAATCGAGGATGAAGACGATGCTACTTCACCGCCACCTCTTTCAGCATGCTTCGACTCTGCTCCAAGCTCTTCAGCACCGCCAAACACAACCAACGACCCTGCTGCTTCACCTACTCCTCATGGGAACGAGTAGATGCTCTATGTCTTCAAACCTTTTTGGTCCTTTTTGACAAAAGGGGGAGAAGCATATGAGGTTGATAGTCTTCAAGCGGGTCCATATGGGCGGGTGCTTTATATTTTGCATCGTTCTTACAAATCTCGTTTTGCTACATTTAGTTCTTTGAGTTGTAACACTTAAACTCAATGGTTGTCTGCTACTTATTTGCCACCTTGTGTTGCGATGATAAATTCCGCATGTGCGACGATAAATTCTGCACTTAGATCATTCTGCAGACGTCCATTTTCCATTATGCATGTCATTATCTTCATATACTTTCACATGCATAGTGGATTGTCATCATAAGTTGAAGTGGATCTCCACAAGTACAACCTTCCATGTGCATTTGCATTCCAAAAGCAAATTACTTATATGCACATCTTCAGGGGGAGCCCTTGCAACTTATGAAGACAATTCCTTATCATTTACAATTTCACAGATTATATTCCCCGTTGAAAACTTCAACTAGTTTGTCATCAATCACCAAAAAGGGGGAGATTGTAAGTGCATCTAGTGCCACCCCTAGTTGGTTTTGGAGTATTGACGACAAACCTAGTTGAGGGACTAATGTGTTTATGAGAATTGCAGGATAACACAGGTAGAAGTCCCTCATTGATTCGGTTTTCCAACCAGAGATGACCCCTAAAAATGTGTGAAGACAATGAAGTCAAACGTGGTATATGAAGATACTCACATTGAAGACTATGACAAGAGAAGACACCACATGAAGCCTATGGAGCTCGAAGACTTAGATCTTTCGTAGTTCTCTTTCTTCTGTGTTGAGTCATAGGAACCACCGTACTGTTAAGTGGGGTCCAAGAGAACCAGTCAGAATGACTGAAGTGATGCTTAAACAAAACCTATGTCTTCGAGTGAAGACTTTGAGAGCGAATCTTGTCCAAAGTCGGGCAAGTCAGCTTTGCTTGAAGCCCATGTAAAGTTGTCGTGTGAGTTTGAAATCTGACCGTTGGAACATGTGTCAGTTCCTTAGTGACCCAGGGTCATTTCGGACAAATCAGGTCGGGTTGCCAAGTGGCTATAAATAGCCCACTCCCTACAACCATAAACGGTTGGCTGCTCAGATTCAGAGTACGGCTTTTGTCGTTTGAGAGCAACCCACCTCGAAGCCTTTGGGAGAGAATTCCTTGTGAGGATAAAGCCCGAACCACCCAGAGCCAAAGAGAATTAGGCATCACTTAAGTCTTCTTGTCTGTGTGATCTGAAGACTTATTACACTTGAGGACTGTGCATCCTCCAGCCGGTTAGGCGTCGCGTTCTGAGCATCCAAGAGACATTGTGGATTGCCGGTGAACGAAGTCTGTGAAGGTTCGGGAGTCTACCTTGAAGACTTACCAGAGTGATTGGGCGAGGTTTGTGTGACCTTAGCTCAAGGGGAATACGGTGAGGACTGGGTGTCCTGAGCTGCGTGTTTAGGACTGGGTGTCCGGGACTGTGTGTCCTAAGGTTTAAATACCTAGCCGCCCTAACCAGACGTACAGTTGTCACAGCAACTGGAACTGGTCCAACAAATCATTGTCTTCAGTGAGTCACTGGTTTCATCTTCCCTTCCCTTTACTTACTGTTACTCCTTGTGAAGTCATTGTATATTCGCACTATCTTTTGTCTTCACTGAGTGACTGTGTGTTCTGTGTGGCTTCACAATATCTTCCTACCTGATCCTTACTACATTGCTGCTATTAGTCATTGTGCTTTCACTCTATTGAATACTTGACTATGGCTTGCCTAGTGTAGTCTACCATCCGCTGCAGGGTAATAGGTTTATTTCTATCGTTTGTCTTCATAACTTCCACGTTTTGAAGACTTTCATAAAAATCGCCTATTCACCCCCCTCTAGTCGATATAATGCACTTTCAAATTGCAACTCTGATTGCTGGTTAGGAACCGGCATTCGATTTCATTCTAACAGCTACCGTGCTTTATTCAATTTTGTATTCGCCTAGCGACAGCATCTAAAACCAGCATCGTACTGATCGCTTGCAATATGAAAAGTGCTGAGGTAGAACACATGGGCCCCCAAACAAGCAGGCCCACCAGCCTGTGTCGACGTTCGGGGACCGGGGATGCCCAGAATTGCCTGCCTGCGGGCTTGAGCGTGGCTCCACCAACGGCCTGGTACGGTCGATCTTCAGCAGAATCCACCCAAGACCATCGCGAGGGGCCCAGCCTCGCGAGACAGACGACACCAAGACCTCCTTGGGGGTAGCCTCACCAGGCAGGCTCCCGAGGAGCCGAGATCTCTATGCAGGGGGCACCTCGCAAGGTCCGCGTGACGTGAGCAATGATGACCAAGGCCAGGCGGGCGCCAGCATGGGCAGTGTACCAGTTTCCTCTTTCATGCTAAATAGGTAGGCATAGACAAGGAGTCCTGAGGCGTCGGGCAAGGGTTTCCATATCAGTGCAACAAGACCAAGACCAGCAGGACGGCAGGACGTAGGTCACCACGGAGCCCACAGGCGCGTCACCACCAGAGCCTTTGGCAGGCGACGACCACCTTTTGCCAGGACGGCTTGTACTAGTGGTCCCCCTTGAAATTTGGCCGTTATGGGATCCCTTCCCGCCTTCCATTTGGGAAGGGGACCAAGGACTATATAAATAGGACTAGACACCACCATAGGCAGGGGAGGGACTCATCCTAGATCGGATCGATTCCATCCTCATATCCATGGCTCGTCAAGCTCAAGAACACCTCTCCTCCTGAGGCTGTTCGTCCAGTGTACTAGTTCATCCTTAGCCCGTGAGGCAATCCACCAAGACCACACTTGAGTTGGGTATTACACCGCAAGGTGGCCCGAATTAGTAGAAACCCTTCTATCTCTTGTTCCTTGGGTTCATCGAGCTAGGTAGTGAGATCGTTGAGCGAGAGAACTAGGGAGAGAGAGTTCTTCATGCGCACCATAGAGTTCGAAACTCAAGGGATATCCGGGACCCGCAATCTGACATTTGGCGCGCCAAGTAGGGGTGCACCGAAACCTTTCTCCATTGATTGTCGGGGGTTTTGTGTGACATATGCCAAAGGCTGGCTTATCATGGTGGGGGCGAGTAGAACATCGCCAGTGCCTGGAAACAGGATGAGGCGAAGACATGCACGCCGGCGAATCTTACCTAGCTTCAGGGCTCTCCGAGGAGATAATACCCCTACTGCTGCTCTGCGGGGTCTCCGCATGATCACTATGGCAAAGGGTTGACACGGTTGCTCCTTGAGATGTTTCTTGGAGGTAGGAGAGGGCAAGGCTAGCTCTCTCCCTTCTATATGATCTGGCCTAGAGCTAATGGGTTCCAACCCTTTGCATGGGTGCCCAGGCGGGCTTATATAGGCCTACCCCCCAGGGGTACAATGGTAATCCGGCTGGACGAGGGCCCAGCCGTCAGTGCCTCTGGCCTCCGTCTTCTCTGCCGACCGCTGGGGCCCGCCGACTGGCGGGCCCCACCGACTGGCCTGGTACGGAGCTGACAGGCCGTGTCTGCCGCGGGCGGGTCTTGCCGGCTGCTGATTACTGTAGTCGTGCTTCTGATGACGTGGGCTTGATCATGAGGTCGTGGCAACAGCCCCGCCGCCCGGCGGGCGATCACTGTCGCCACTCCCCATCGCTTCTTGATTAATGGCGCGTGAGCCCCGGGGGAGGGCTCGGCCGACTTCCCCGGGCTGACTCCCGACGGGTCCAACTAGTGGTTCTTCTGCCGTCTCCCAAGGTCTCACTGACTGGTGGGGCCTGCTGTCTCTAGGCCATACAGACAAGTCATCGTGGGTGCAGGATTCGGCCCTGTGGTGCGGATGTCAGGGCCGGCATGGCAACAGTGCCACGCCGCACGGAGATCTTCCGGGGTACGGCGTGCTGTGGCCATGCCTGCCCTTGGTAAGGGGCGGGGGTGGGCTTTGCTTTGGCCACGCCCCTGCCTCGTCCCCTTTGATGAGGTCATGGGGTTTGTTGGAGTCGCAGGCCAACTCCCCAAAGCCGGCTTCTCTGGTAGTCGCTAGTCAGGAGTCGGCTTTCCCTGAAGTCATCCCTGGGACTCGACCGTGGGTGGTCAGTCGGCCGTCTTCCCGTCGACTCCTTAGAAGGCGGCTCTTCGTCCTGGGGTCTTGAGGGGCGCTGCCTGCCCTGATGTCTTAAAAGGTTCTGTGGCTCGGGTTGGCCTACCCGCGGCCCATTACTCCAAAAGTAGTCCCCGAAGCTGGTGAGGCGCCACAGCCGATCGGCCGAGAAGCCTCAGCAGTTTCTCTTTCCGGGTGCTCAACACTTGGTCTCTGATGGACGTCTGCCGGGCCGACTAGAAGGAGTCAGACTCGCTCTATTCGGTCTTACTCAATTCTGACTCGCATAGTATTTCGAATGTCGCGGCAGGATTTAAGTGGCGTGCTAGCTAAGCCTCCAGGCCGCCGCCCATTCTAGGCCTGTCATGCGATGGCACGTGGCTGGGCCGTCCTGCCAGCCTACGCGCGCAACGGGACAGGCCCATAGGCGGGGCCCGCCACTACTGCGCCTCGGCGCCCGAGCAGATCCGCTGCGGCCCCGGTGGACGGTTGGTATTCCCGTGGAGTTACTGCGCGTAGTAACTTTATCATCGAATGTGGGGGATGTGGGGCCGTGGGCGCAGTAAATCCCCACGTCCGCCCCGTCGGTTTCGCAGCCCACGAGGCTATAGGTAGGGGGAAGTGGGGGGCACGCGCGCCCCTCCTTCCCACTACTCCTCGCTCTCTTCCTTCTCACTGCTCCTCGCTCTCCTCCTCCTCCTTCTTCTTCTTCTTCTTCTTCTTCTTCTTCTTCGCTCCGCCGCGCGCCCCAGCTCTGGCGAACCCCGCGGCGATCAGCTCACGATGAGTTCCTCCTCCACCGCCGCGCCTCCCCTGGTGCGCTCCGGCACCTGGGACGGCTCCGAAGTTCATGAAGACCACATCGAGTTCCTCCGCCGGACTCGTCGGATCCCCGGCGAGGATCGCGTGTAGGTGCGTCTTGCGCCGAAGGGGGGGATTTCCCCCGCGCCGCAGGAGGGCGAGCGGGTTATCTTCCGCTCGCACTGCCTGCGCAGGTTGGGGCTGCCGGCAAGCAGTTTCTTCCGATCCTTCCTGGAGTTCTACGGCCTCCAGCCGCACCACCTCACCCCCAACACAGTGGTGCTGCTGTCCGCCTTCGTGGCCTTGTGCGAAGGCTTCCTCGGAGTCCTCCCCACCCTCGAGCTCTGGGGGAGTTCTTCTTCTCCAAGCTCGGCACCCAGGCTGCGGGCGTGCGAAGGTCGGGGGCGGACAATCCCTTCCCCTCCATCTCGCTGATCAAGTCGGTGAAGATGTGGCAGAGATCCTACTTCTACGTCAAGAATGCCTCCGCGAGGGGGGACTGGGTCAACCTGCCGGCTTTCGAAGCCGGCCCGCCGGCTGGGCGACTGCCCAACTGGTCGTACCGGGCCAAATCGCTGACGCCTGAGGGAGCCGGCGCCATCATTCGACTCTGAGTGCTGACGCAGTCAGAGGGTTTGACTGGTCCAGACCTGCTGGCCACCTTCATGGCACGCCGAGTTCTCCCACTCCAAGGCCGCCCCCACATGATATGCCAGATGAGCGGGCACTGTGACCCGAGTCGGATGTGCACCAAGGACATGCCTCATGAAGAGGTGGCCTTCATGGTGAACTACCTCTCGGACAGCAAGCTCCTGGAGGATTGGCGGTTCGGCAAGGAGCCGTATTCCCGCGCCAACCCCCCGCCCGTGGTGAGTTATCTCTCCTTTCTTTCTTTGGATTGTCTTCTTTTTTGTCGAGTTTGTTTTGATCACTCAGCTTTGATCAGAATCCCCTCCTCCACCCGCCAGCCGGCACCTCGAGGCCGGCCCGCGAGTTCCTCGCCGACCGAGCGGAGAGCGACGTTGACGACCCCGATCTGGGGGCGGCGGCTCTAGAAGACGACGCCGAGGGAGGAGGAGGAATAGAAGGTGACTTCAGGCCTTCGGCCACTTTCGCCGACTGGCCTGACGACGACGCCGAGGGAGAAATCGCCCCTCGCCATCGGCCAGGAGCCAGCCAGCCTGGCGCGGGCTCTTCTGCCATGCCGGGCGCTCCAAGCGGAGGGAAGAAGCGCAGGGCCGTGCCGACCTTGTTTGGCAGTCGGCCGAAGAAACCCAAGGGCTCGGCTGCGGCGACCCGGCGGGACGAGGCGGCTGCGAAGGCCATCCGCTTCCGTAAGGAGGTGAAGAAGGCGCCATTGGTCTCCGCATGAGTATTCTGTCTTCAAAGCTTTTATTCTTTCTTTGTGACTTTGTCTGAGTCTTCGCTTGCTCCTCTTGCTTCAGGGCTCCCCTCACTCTTGAGAGGGTCACCGCCGCCTCCGTCATGGGGTTAGCGAAGACATCCGCCACCACTCGGCGGATTCACCCCGCTGCTGACCTCCGGGAGGCGACGGAGCAGAATGTGTAGGAGAAGCGCAACGAAGAAGAGGCCCTTCGCTTGGAGAAGGCGGAGGCCTCTGCCAAGAAAAAACTGGCGGAGGCCAAAGCCGCCGCCACGACGAAGCGGCAGGCTGAGGAAGCCGCACGCCGCTAGTCGGCGGTGGTTGTCACCCCGTTGAACTCTGCGCCGCCACCTCCGGAGTTCATGGAGCAGATTGGGGAAGCCGGCGGGAAGAACCCCATTGTGGAGAAGAAAGGCGGCGACCCCTCTACGCCGGACATGAACGTTCCGTCGACGCCTCCGCCGCGGTCTGAAGGTGCGCAAGGCAGGCAGCCAGCGGACCGTTCGATGCCGCTGACTGAAGACGAGGCCGTGGCGAGGCTACTCCTCCAAGTCGGCTCGCCAACGCTCCACCGTCTGGAGAAGGCGACTTCGGCACCCCGCCCCCTGGAAGCCGGCACCGCCAGCTCGGCGATCCCAGACGCCGAAGCGACGAGCGCCACACCCATTGAGTGGGTGCGAGGAGGCGGCACAGGGCCGCTGAACCAGGCGCTTCTGGACGTCCAGGCGAAGCTTCGTGCCGAGGGCGACGCTCTCCGGAATTGTACCAAGGCGTACTTGGCGTCACGGGCAGCCGTCCGGGTATGTTTTTCCTTTGGCCTTTGTTTCCTTGTTCCTCTCTGTGGGGGCGCGCCAGCGCACCCACTGGGTGTAGTCCCCGAGTTTCGGGTTAGCTGCTGAGAAGGCGGCCGGGAACTCCAATTGATGAACTCTCGGTATTGACTTTTTGTCTGAAATGCTTGTCATAGGATTACCACAACCTCCGCATCTCTGCCTTCAACCGTAACATTGAAGAGCTGGGCAAGCGGGCTGCCGATTTGTCGGAGAGCCGAAGTAAGTCTTTTTCCTTCTTCGCGGGGGCGCACTGGCGCACCCGCGGGCTGTAGTCCTCGAGATTCGGGCCGACTGCTGAGCAGTCGGGCCGGATCTCCCTGGCGACCTTCTTTTCCTGATGACTTAACGCCTTCTTTCTTTCTTCTTCTTAGGGGCCAACGCTGCTCTTCAACAGCAGCTGAGCGACGCCAACTCCGCTTTGCGCGCCAAAGAGGAGTGCAGCAAGCTCGCCACGGAGCGCGATCTGCTGGCCACTCAATTGGCAGAGCAGAAGCAGCTGCTTGTGAACACGCAGAGGGAGGTGGAGGACACGGAGACCGCCCTCCTGGCCGAATTCACGAGCGAGCGCTCCTCCTGGTCTGACAAGGAGGCGCTGCTGGCCTCCGGCTTCCACAAGATTGAAGACATCGTTGATGGCAAGTTTCTTTACTTTCTTTCTTCGAGCTGCCGATTTAAGTCGTGCCGACTCCCGGTTTTTGACTTGCTTCTTTGTTTCTTCTTGTCTTTGCAGACTTCTTTCGTAGGCAGTTGCAGGCTGCCATCCAAGCCATCGAGGCTGACCGTGAAGGTCGGAGGGCGGAGGGCGCAGAGATTGCCGCCGACGCCCCTGAACTCTTGACGAGCACATCCTGAGCATCGAGGCTCGCCTTCGGCCGACTCACCGGATGCTGCGCCGGCTTCAGCGTGTCGGTGCCCAGGCGATTGCCGCCCTGTGGCTAGATATGCAGGCTCCGTGCACCCCCAGCCTGATGGCCGACTGGCTGGAGGTCGCGGCTGGTCGTCTTGAGGCCTGGAAGGGCACTTCGGCCTGAGCTGGAGCGCGCCGGGCCATGGAGTTCGTCAAGGCATGGTATCTGGGGCTGGATCTAGACCGCCTGGCCACGCTTCGGTCGGAGGCCCAGCCGGAGCTGGCAGCTGCGGAAGACGCCCTCGTCAAGCGTGCTACGGCGATCGCTGAGTAGACCGACACCAGCATCTTCGTCCCTGAGCAGTCTGAAGACAGCGAGGAGGTACCGCCGGAGTGGTTTGGGATGACCCCAGACTACGGCGAAGACTCGGCGGAGGTGATTGGCTCTAGCGTCGAGGAAGAGGGCGAGGCGGAGGCACTAGAAGACGGAGCAGACGGCTAGCGTCAGCTCGACCGTGCCTCCAGCAATGAGCCGCATGCGACCGACCCGACTGCCGCCAGAGGCGATCAAGCCGAGACTAGCCAGCCAGCCGCCCCGATGCCTGACGCTGGCGCCTCCTCCGACCCTCCGAATCCGTCTGCTGCTTCCTAAGCTGCCGCTATATCTTTGTTTTGTCTGCTTCAGTAGTCTTTGAAGAACTTGTTAATTCGCACAATTCCACCCGCGGGGTGTATTTTGAGCCTCTGCTCAAAAATTCGGCCAAGGGCCTATGTTATTTAAATATATTTATCCGAGTTGTATCTTTTCTTGCTCATTGCTCTTTTGGCTTTTTTCCTTTGCCGGTTTCTCTTAGTTGCCTGCCTTGCAATCGGACAGCCGCTCTGCGGACTGTCGCTGGATCAAGTGCTTGGGTACTTTGGGAAAACAAGTACTTAGCCGTTTTCAAGAGTTTTTGAGCAAGTTGGATAGAAGACGGCAATCCGATTTTCGAGAGTCGGTTTTGCGAAAAAGGCTAGAAGCTGTCTTGAGCTATGTTTTATGCTTTGAGTCCTTAGCCATTTTTCATGCGAATGCCCATTCTACATTACTGCTGCCCACCGTACAGTCGCTCTGCGAGCTGCGGCTTCTGACAGGAGACAGTTTACGCGTTTACACACTACTTGTCCGACTGCAGGAAGCATTTCATAGTGCAAGGCGACAAGTCCCCGGGCCGACTTGTCGAGCCCGGTGCCAAACGGCATAAAAAGGAGTAACATACTTGTAGTCCTAATTTTTATCATACAGACAAAAGAGGGCAGTCCCCGAGCTCGTCTCGGGGGGCCCGAAGTCTTGGTACTTTAATACAAAAGGTAGCGTGGTACAAACTGCATCAATTGTAAAATCTTTGGAGGAGATTTGCATTCCATGGCCGCTCTGTCTCCTTGCCGGAGTCGTCCCTCCTGCATGCTCGGGGCTTCTGAGCGTCAATCAGGTAGTAGGAATTGTTGCCCAATACTTTGCTAATGATGAAAGGGCCTTCCCAAGGCGCCGACAGCTTGTGTTGGCCGGCTGTTCGCTGGATCTGCTGGAGCATAAGGTCGCCTTCTTGGAAAGATCTTGGCCTGACCTTCCTGTTGTGGTATCGGCGCAGGCTCTGCTGGTAGATGCTGGACCGGCTGAGTGCCAACAGCCGGCCCTCTTCCAGTAGATCGACGTCATCTTGTCGTGCTTCTTCTGCTTCCTCCTCGGTGTACATGGTGGCTCGTGGGGAGTCGAACTCTATGTCCGTTGGAATGACGGCTTCGGCACCGTAGACGAGGAAGAAGGGCGTGAAGCCGGTTGACTTGTTTGGAGTCGTGCACAGACTCCATAGGACGGCTGGCAGCTCGTCGAGCCAGCAGCCAGCTGAGCGCTCCAAAGGCTCGATCAGCCGAGGCTTGATGCCGGACAGGATGAGGCCGTTTGCTCGCTCCACTTGGCCGTTTGACTGCGGATGGGCGATGGACGATAGGTCCGGTCGGATGCCCTGTGTTGCGCAGAAACGGGCCAAGGTGCCTTTGGCGAAATTTGTGCCGTTGTCGGTGATGATGTTGTGTGGTATGCCGTACCGAATTGTGATATGGGAGATGATGGTTACGGCAGTCGGACCATTCAGCTTCTTGATTGGCTTTGCTTCTATCAACTTGGTGAACTTGTCCACTGCGACAAGTAAGTGAGTTAAACCACCTCGTGCTGTTTTGAATGGTCCCACCATATCTAGACCCCAAACTGCGAAAGGCCAGGCAATGGGGATGGTCTTGAGTGCAGAAGCTGGCTGGTGCGGCTTGGAGCTGAACTTCTGGCACCCTTTGCATTTTTGGACCAACTCCTTGGCCTCTTCCAAGGCAGTTGGCCAGAAGAAACCGTGTCGAAAGGCTTTGGCGACGAGTGCTCTTGAAGCCGCATGATGGCCGCACTCGCCTTGATGGATGTCTTTGAGAATCGCTTGGCCTTGCTCTGGCTCTACGCAGCACTGGTAGACACCAGTGACGCTGCACCTGACCAGCTCTTTGTTGACTATGGTGTAGGCTGCCGCCCGGTGTTGTATTTGCCGTGCTAAGGTTTCATCAGTCGGCAGCTCTTTGTTCACCAGGAATTTGAGGATGGGCTGGGCCCATGAGGGTGCTGCTATTTCTTCAACTGCCAGAACTGCGACTTGGATGAGGGCGGTTGGGCTGGGAGGCGGCGGGCTGGAGTCAGCAACCGCTTGCTGGGTTAATGAAGTCCCCAGGCCGACTGGCGCGGCCCTTGGGTCGAGTTCTCGAGTCTTCAAGTCCGCTGCCGCAGTCCCCAGGCCGAGTTCGACTGTGGCAGCTTTGGAGTCATCCGCCAAAATCCCCGTACCGACTGCCGGAGCTCTGGATTCGGATCTGACATCTTCGGGAGGAGCCGGCAAAAAAATGGAGTCTGATTCTGGTGAAGGCTTGACAGACGACTTGAGGAGGCGTTGAAGGGCGACGCCAGATGGTATTGCTTGGCGGGTGGAGCCGATTCGTGCCAAGGCATCTGCTTGGTCGTTGTCATTTCTTGGCACATGGAGAAACTCGCACCCTTCGAAATACCCGCACAGTTGCTGCACGAGGAAACGGTAACTCGCCATGTTTGCATCTTTCGCGTCCTAGTCGCCAGATGATTGCTAGAACACTAAGTCCAAGTCGCCATAACACAAGATCGGGCGGATGCCAAGTTCTTTGGAAAGCCAGAGCCCATGAATGAGCGCCTCGTACTCGGCGACATTGTTGGAGACGGCAAAGTGGATTTGTAGCGCGTATTTGAGCTTGTCGCCTTTGGGAGAGGTGAGGACGATGCCGGCTCCCAAGCCAGTGCGCATCTTGGAGCCGTCGAAATGCATCCGCCAATGGGTCGAATCAAGTGCTGGAGGTAGGTACTGGGTCTCGGCCCAGTCAACGAGGAAGTCGGCCAGTGCTTGTGACTTGATAGCGGTGCGGGGCTGGTAGTGGATGGTGTAGGGAGCCAGCTCTATGGCCCATTTGGCCACTCGGCCAGAAGCATCTCGGCTACCAATGATCTCGGCAAGCGGGGCCATGCAGACCACTGTGATTGGATGCTCTTGAAAGTAAGGCTTCAATTTCTTGGCAGCAAAGTGTACGCCATAGCACATCTTCTGGTAGTGGGGGTAGTTCTGCTTGGAGGTCGATAGTACCTCGCTCAGGTAATATACCGGTCTCTGGATAGGTAGCGCCTTGCCTTCCTCCTTGCGTTCCACTATAATGACCATGCTGACTACCCGGCTGGTGGCCGCGATGTACTGGAGCATAGGTTCTTTGGGAGTCGGAGCCGCCAGGACGGGTGGAGTAGTCAGCACCTTCTTCAGCTGGTGAAAAGCTTCGTCCGCCTTATGGTTCCACTCGAAAAAAGTGGTCTTCTTCATGAGTTGGTATAAGGGGAGAGCTTTCTCGCCCAGCCGACTGATGAATTGGCTGATGGACGCCAAGCAGCCGGTGAACTTCTGCACATCCAGCAGTCGGTTGGGTACCTCCATTCTCTCAATGGCCTTGATTTTTACTGGGTTGAATTCTATGCCGCGTTCAGAGACCAGGAAGCCTAGGAGCTGGCCGGTTGGTACTCCGAAGACACACTTCTCGGGGTTGAGCTTGATCTGGAATCGGCGCAGGTTCTCAAAGGTCTCGTTGAGGTCTTCCAGCAGTGTTCCACGCTTTTCCGTCTTCACCACCACGTCGTCTACGTAGACATGGGCGTTCCTACTGAGCTGCTTGAGCAGGCACTTCTGCATGCAACGCTGAAGGGTGGCGCCGGCATTCCTTAAGCCGAACGTCATGGTGAGGTAGCAGAAGGCTCCAAACAGCGTGATGAAGGCAGTCTTCAGTCTGTCAGCAGGGTTCAGCTTGATCTGGTGATATCCTGAGTATGCATCCAAAAAACTCAATAGCTCGCATCTGGCTGTGGATTCTATCACCTGATCGATTCTTAGTAGAGCAAATGGGTCCTTGGGGCAGGCCTTGTTGAGGCTCGTGTAGTCAATACACATTCGCCATTGCTTGTTCTTCTTCAGTACCAGGACCGGATTTGCTAGCCATTCTGGAAAGAACACTTCCATAATGAAGCCGGCTGCTAGGAGTCGGGCGTTCTCTTCTCCGACAACTCTTCTCTTCTATTCTGATAAGTGGCGTAGGGGCTGCCTGACCGGCTTTGCATCAGATCGGACATGTAACTTGTGCTCGGCGAATTCTGTCGGTACACCTGGCATGTCTTTGGGGGACCATGCGAAGATGTCCCAATTCTCACGGAGGAAATCGAAGAGCTCGCCTTCCTATTTGCTGTCGAGGTTTGCACCTACGACTGTGTACCTCTCTGGGTGCTCCAGATCCAAGGGTATCTTCTTTGTCTCTTTGGCCAGCTTGAACGAACCCTCAGCCTCCGACTCTTTTGGGTTGGGCGATACCTCAAGCTGCTTGCCGGCCATTGCCACAACTCGCTCGAGGAGCCGCTTCTCGGCCGCAATTACCAGGGACTCGGCCAGCCGACTGCTCTCAGCCGCGCAAGCAGACGACTTCTGGTAGTCGCCAGCCATAGTCAGAATTCCCCTGGAACTGGGCATCTTCATCTTGAGGTAGGCATAGTGGGGGACCGCCATGAACTTGGCCAAGGCGGGTCGGCCAAGTAGCGCATGGTATGGGCTCTCAAGGTCCACCACCTCAAACCAAACAGACTCTCTACGGAAGTGATCTTTGTCCCCAAAGAGGATGTCCATTAGGATCTTGCCGATTGGCGAGCAAGAAAGCCCAGGAACGATTCCGTGGAACACAGTTCGGCTGTTCTGAAGCTGTCTTTGCTTGATTCCTAACTTCTCCATGGTGTCCTTGTACAGGATGTTAATGTTGCTGCCTCCGTCTATCAGAACTCGCGAGAAACGCGCGGCTCGTATGTCTATAGCAAAGGTGGCGTCCAGGACCAAGGCATAGGAGCCCGGACTCGGCATCACTTCCGGGTGGTCAGCCCTGCTCCAGCTGATGGGCTTCTCGGACTAGTGCCTGAACTCTAGCATCTCTGATGCTACTGCATTCACCTCTTGTCACTGCAGCCGCCTGCTGCGTCGATCATCAGCCACACTGGTGAACACCACGTAGGCTCCGTGCTCTTCAGGGTATTCGTCTTGTACCGCGCCGACTGGCCTGACAGCCGGCTGCTGGGGCGGCGGCGGAAGCGCCTGCCCAGCGGGCGGGGGAGGCAGGAGGCCGTCTCCCTTGGCGATCCTGGTGAGCCAGTGGCACTTCCGGGTGGTGTGATTCGACGGCTTTGCGCTGCTATGGAATTTGCAAAGTCCATCCAAGGTTTGCTCGTAGGAGAAGGCCAGCAACCAGTTTGGCTTGCCGCCTTTCTGTCGCTAGGGCGGGGGCTGCTCATCTGGCTGCTGGGCTTCAACGGTCGCGACCTGCTGGCTGCTAGAAGCCGGCTGCGGGGCCTTGCGTTTGTGGTCGCCCTACTATTGTCGCCGGCTGGCGTCTGCCACCGGAGTTCTTGGAGCTTGAGGGGCCACTTTGCCAGTTGTGTTGATTTGAATCTCCGCCTTCATGGAGGAGTCGGCCGTGGCGTACTTGTCCGCTATGATCAGTGCTACGTCTCGAGCTAGCGTTGGTTTTCCCGGAAGAGGAGGGGGTGATGCAGCATAGTAGCGTAAGTATTTCCCTCAGTTTTTGAGAACCAAGGTATCAATCCAGTAGGAGGTCACGCGCAAGTCCCTCGTACCTGCACAAAACGGTAGCAACTCGCAACCAACGCTTAGGGGTTGTCAATCCCTTCACGGTCACTTATGAGAGTGAGATCTGATAGAGATAATATTTTTGGTATTTTTGGTATAAAGATGCAAAGTAAAAAGTAAAAGCAAAACAAGTAAAATAAAGTAATGGAGATTGATATGATGAGAATAGACCCGGGGGCCATAGGTTTCACTAGTGGCTTCTCTCAAGAGCATAGATATTCTACGGTGGGTGAACAAATTACTATTGAGCAATTGATAGAATTTAGCATAGTTATGAGGTTATCTAGGTATGATCATGTATATAGGCATCACGTCCGTCACAAGTAGACCGACTCCTGCCTGCATCTACTACTATTACTCCACTCATCGACCGCTATCCAGCATGCATCTAGAGTATTAAGTTAAAAACAGAGTAACGCCTTAAGCAAGATGACATGATGTAGAGGAATAAATTCATGCAATATGATTAATACCCCATCTTGTTATCCACGATGGCAACAATACAATACGTGCCTTGCAACTCTTTCTGTCACTGAGTAAGGACACCGCAAGATTGAACCCAAAGCTAAACACTTCTCCCATTGCAAGAACTACCAATGTAGTTGGCCAAACCAAACGGATAATTCGAAGAGACTTGCAAAGATAACTCAATCATACATAAAAGAATTCAGAGAAGATTCAAATATTATTCATAGATAAGTTGGATCATAAACCCACAATTCATCGGTCTCAACAAACACACCGCAAAAGAAGATTACATCAAATAGATCTTCATGAGAGAGGGGGAGAACAATGTATTGAGATCCAAAAGAGAGAAGAAGCCATCTAGCTACTAGCTATGGACCCGAAGGTCTGAAGTAAACTACTCACACTTCATCGGAAGGGCTATGGTGTTGATGTAGAAGCCCTCCGTGATGGATTCCCTCTCCGGCGGAGCTCCGGAACAGGCCCCAAGATGGGATCTCGTGGATACAGGAAGTTGCAGCGATGGAATTAGGTTTTTGGCTCCGTCTCTGGTCTAATGGGGTTACGTAGGTATATATAGGAGGAAGGAGCACGTCGGTGGAGCTCTGAGGGGCCCACGAGGCAGGGGGCGCGCCCAGGGGGCGCCCTCCACCCTCGTGACCTCCCCGGAATATTCTTGGAGTAGGGTCCAAGTCTCCTGGATCACGTTCGGTGAGAAGATCACGTTCCCGAAGGTTTCATTCCGTTTGGACTCCATTTGATATTTTGTTTCCTCGAAATACTGAAATAGGAAAAAAACAGCAATTCTGGGCTGGGCCTCCGGTTAATAGGTTAGTCCCAAAAATAATATGAAAGTGGAAAATAAAGCCCAATATAGTCCAAGACAGTAGATAAAGTAGCATGGAGAAATCAAAAATTATAGATACGTTGGAGACGTATCAGGCATCCCCAAGCTTAATTCCTGCTCGTCCTCGAGTAGGTAAATGATAAAAAGAGAATTTTTGATGCGGAGTGATACTTTGGCATAATTTCATTGTAAATCTTCTTAATCATGGTATGAATATTCAGATCTGAAAGGTTCAAGACAAAAGTTCATATTTACATAAAAATGATAATACTTCAAGCATACTAATCAAACAATTATGTCATCTCAAAATAACATGGCCAAAGGAAGTTCATCCCTACAAAATCATATAGTTAGGCTATGCTTCATTTTCGTCACACAAAGATGTTCCCAACTTCTATACCCCCGATGACAAGCCAAGCAATTGTTTCATACTCAAATAATCTCAAACTTTTTCAACCTTCACGCAATACATGAGCGCGAGCCATGGACATAGCACTATGGGTGGTATAGAATATGATGATGGGGATTGTGTGGAGAAGACAAAAAAGGAGAAAGTCTCACATCAACGAGGCTAATCAATGAGCTATGGAGATGCCCATCAATTGATGTTAACGCAAGGAGTAGGGATTGCCATGCAACGGATGCACTAGAGCTAAGAATGCTCAACAAAAGAAAACTAGTGGGTGTGCATCCAACTTGCTTGCTCATGAAGACCTAGGGCATTTTGAGAAAGCCCATCGTTGGAATATACAAGCCAAGTTCTATAATGAAAAATTCCCACTAGTATGAACAAGACATATTATGAGACTCACTATATGAAAATCATGGTGCTACTTTGAAGCACAATATATGAGACTCACTACATGAAGAACAAGGTGCTACTTTGAAGCACAAGTGTGGAAAAAGAGATAGTAGCATTGCCCTTTTTATTTTCTCTTTTTTTGGGCCTTTATTTTTTTTGATTGGGCAATGCTCTAATAATGATGATCATCACACTTCTATTGATTACAACATAATGATTACAACTCGATACTAGAACAAGATATGACTCTATATGAATGCCTTCGGCGGTGTACCGGGATGGTGCAATGAATCAAGAGTGACATGTATGAAAAATAATGCATGGTGGCTTTGCCACAAATACGATGTCAACTACAAGATCATGCAATGGCAATATGAAAAAAGTAAAGCATGTCATGATGATGATGATGGAAGTTTCATGGCAATATATCTCGGAATGGCTATGGAAATGCCATGATAGGTAGGTATGGTGGCTGTTTTGAGGAAGATATAGGGAGGTTTATGTGTGAAAGAGTGTATCATATCACGGGGTTTGGATGCACCGGCGAAGTTTGAACCAACTCTCAATGTGAGAAAGGGCAATGCACGGTACCGAGGAGGCTAGCAAATGGCGGAAAGGTAAAAGTGCGTATAATCCATGGACTCAACATTAGTCAAAAGAACTCATATACTTATTGCAAAAATTTAGAAGTCATAAAAAATCAAGTACTACGCGCATGCTCCTAGGGGGATAGATTGGTAGGAAAAGACCATCGCTCGTCCCCGACTACCACTCATAAGGATGCACAAGCCAGGTACACTTCATGCTTCAAATTTGTTACACAACTTTAACCATGCGTGCATGCTACGGGACTTGCTAACTTCAACACAAGTATTTCTCAAATTCACAACTACTCAACTAGCACGACTATGATATTATCACCTCCATTCACAAAACAATTATCAAGCATCAAACTTATCTTAGTATTCAACCCACTAAAATGGAAGTTTCACATATCTTGAATACCAAGTATATTAACATTAAGCAAATTACCATGCTATTAACGACTCTCAAAATAATCTAAGTGAAGCATGGGAGATCAAGTTTCTTTAAAACAAACCACCACCGTGCTCTAAAAGATCTAAGTTAAGCACTAGAGCAAAAATTATCACGCTCAAAAAGATATAAGTGAAGCACATAGAGTAAACTATCAAGCTCAAAAGATATAAGTGAAGCACATAGAGTATTCTATCAAGCTCAAAAGATATAAGTGAAGCACATAGAGTATTCTAACAAATTTCAATTCATACATGGCTCTATCAAAAGGTGTGTACAGCAAGGATGATTGTGGTAGACTAACAAGCAAAGACACAAATAATACAAGACGCTCCAAGCAAAACACATATCATGTGGTGAATAAAAATCTAGCTCCAAGTAAATTACTGATGGAAGTGGACGAAAGAGGGGATGCCTTCCGGGGCATCCCCAAGCTTTGACTTTTTGGTGTCCTTGGATTATCTTGTGGGTGCCATGGGCATCCCCAAGCTTAGGCTCTTGCCACTCCTTGTTCCATAATCCATCAAAAGAATTCACCCAAAACTTGAAAACATCACAACACAAAACTCAATAGAAATCTCGTGAGCTCCGTTAGAGAAAGAAAACAAAAGACTACTTTAAGGTACTGTAGTGAACTTGTTCTTTATTTGTATTGGTGTTAAACCTACTGTATTCCAACTTCTTTATGGTTTATAAACTATTTTACTAGCCATAGATTCATCAAAATAAGCAAACAACACACGCAAAACAGAATCTGTCAAAAACAGAACACTCTGTAGTAATCTGTTACTAACACAAACTTATGGAACCCAAAAAATTCTACCAAAATTAGAAGACCTGGGCAATTTGTTTATTGATCAGAAGCAATTGGAATCACTATTTTATCACGTTCTGGTGATTTTTGACAATTCGGGCACTGAGCGCAAAGATTCTGGAAATTACAGCAATATCAAATAACTATCTTCCAAGAAGATCTAATAGGTTTAACTTGGCACAAACACTAATTAAAAGATAAAACCACATCTAAACAGAATATAGATGGATTATTTATTCCTAAACAGAACCAAAAACAAAAAACACAAAATAAAATTGGGTTGCCTCCCAACAAGCGATATCGTTTAACGCCCCTAGCTAGGCATAAAAGCAAGGATAGATCTAGGTATTGCCATCTTTGGTAGGCTCTCATGATAGATTCATATGGTAATATTATTTTCTTTCTAGGAAAGTGTTCCATGCCCTTCTTTAAGGGAAATTGGAATTTAATATTCCCTTCCTTCATATCAATAGTTGCACCAATCGTTCTAAGGAAAGGTCTACCAAGAATAATAGGACATGAAGGATTGCAATCTATATCAAGAACGATAAAATCTACGGGCACATAATTCTTATTTGCAACAATAAGAACATTATTAATTCTTCCCATAGGCTTTTTAATAGTGGAATCCGCAAGATGCAAGTTTAGAGAGCAATCATCAAAGTCACGGAAATCTAACAAATCACACAAAGCTTTGGGGATAGTAGAGACACTAGCACCCAAATCACACAAAGCATCAAACTCGTAATTTTTAATTTTAATCTTAATTGTAGGTTTCCACTCATCATGGATTTTTCTAGGGATAGAAACTTTCAACTCAAGCTTTTCTGCATAAGATTGCATTAAGGCGTCAACAATGTGTTCGGTAAAGGCCTTATTTTGACTATAAGCATGAGGAGAATTTAACACGGATTGCAACAAGGAAATACAATCAATTAAAGAGCAATTTTCATAGTTAAATTCCTTGAGATCCAAAATAGTGGGTTTAGCAATATCTAGATTTTTATTTCTTTCAATCCCTTTTTTATCAATTTCATCATCAGGATCAAAAAACTCAGAATTCTTAGAACGCCTTCTAGGTAAGGGAAGATCATAATCAGATTCATCAAGATTCATATTGCAAACAAAGATTTAATAGGGGACACATCAATAACTTTTAGATCTTCATCTTGATTCTCATAGTTATTCGGTTTAGCGGCCATCTTATTGACGAAGGTGGCTTGCATATCCGAAATTTCAGCGGTCATTTTTTCAAGATGAGCAATTTGGGCTCTTACACCATCAAATTCTTTGGACATATCATCGAGCTCTTTATTCATATAACTCATAAAACTCTTTTGTTCCTTAAGCTCAGTTCTAAAGAAATTATTATGCTCAAATTGCAAGACCATAAACTTCCTGACATTGTTTTCGATATCTTCTAGCCTTTTAAGGTGAAGATCACCAAAATTAGGTAAGGCCATCGTGACGAACAAGCAAGCAAACTAACACACGAGCAAACAAAACGCAAAGAGAAAGAGAGGGCGAATAAAACGGCAAATAATGTAATGCGAGAGATAGAGATTGTGATGGGTACTTGGTATGTTGACTTTTGCGTAGGCTTCCTCGGCAACGGCGCCAGAAATGGCTCATTGACGGGACAGTAAATCTTGACTTGACTTGGCGTAGGCCTCCCCGGCAACGGCGCCAGAAATCCTTCTTGCTACGTCTCGAGCTAGCATTGGTTTTCCCCGAAGAGGAGGGGTGATGCAGCACAGTAGCGTAAGTATTTCCCTCAGTTTTTGAGAACCAAGGTATCAATCCAGTAGGAGGTCACGCGCAAGTCCCTCGTACCTACACAAAACGGTAGCAACTCGCAATCAATGCTTAGGGTTGTCAATCCCTTCACGTTCGGTGAGAAGATCAAGTTCCCGAAGGTTTCATTCGGTTTGGACTCCGTTTGATATTCTGTTTCCTCAAAATACTGAAATAGGCAAAAAACAACAATTCTGGGCTGGGCCTCGGGTTAATAGGTTAGTCCCAAAAATAATATAAAAGTGGAAAATAAAGCCCAATATAGTCCAAAACAGTAGATAAAGTAGCATGGAGCAATCAAAAATTATAGATACGTTGGAGACGTATCAATCAGCAGCTCATCGAGGGTTTCTGGCTCGTCGCAAAGGAGCTTGTGCTTGAGGAGGGTGCCTTCTCTGTACTCGGCTATGGAGTACTCGATGGCCTGCACCTCGTGCACGCCACCGCCAGAGTTCCGAAGCTCGGCCCAACGCGTGAGGTAATCGCGAGTCGACTCGTCGGGGCCTTGCACGCACAAGGAGAGCTGACGAGGCTTGGGAGGACGCTTGTACGTGCTGGTGAAGTTGCGGACGAACGCTTCGGTGAAGTCGACCCAGCTGTTGATGCTGCGGGGCTTTAGGCTATTCGGCCATGTCCGGGCCGTGCCCTGGAGCATGAGCGGAAGATACTTTACGGCGACACGCTTGTTGCCGTTTGCTATGCTGACAGCCGTGGAGTAGTCGACTAGCCAGTCTTCCGGCTTCACGGAGCTGGTATACTTGGGCGTGTCTCTTGGGAGCGTGAACCCTCTGGGAAAGGGCTTGTCCCGAATGCGGGGCCCGAAACAAGGCGGACCCAGCTCGTCTTCTTCTTCCAGCGCTAAGGATCGGTGAAGTCGGTCGATCCGGTGGCGGGCGTCATTCTCCCCAACTCCCTCTCGGCGGCCAAGGCGATCACCGAGAGTCGGATGGTCAACAGGCGGCAGGGAGACTCACCTCTCCTTGCGGGGAGGGGGAGGCGGACAGTCGTCCCGTCGTTCCACTGCTCTTGGGCGGCCGTCTCGGTCGCGCTCTATGGTAATGCGAGTCCGACTGTGGCTGACAGTCGGCTCCTTGTCTCTTCTTCCTCGGGCACCGCCACTCAGCGTCCGAGACGTCGAGCCTTGATCTCGGTGGAGGTCGTCGTTTGGCCATTGCGGCGCCTCCGTGCGGCAACCGGCCTCGTTCTGCGCGGCGGCCGCGTCGAGGAGCCGCTGGACTCGCTCCATCATGAGGCGGCGTTCTTCGCCCTCGAAATTGTGCAACTCATCCACCGTTGCCTGGGCAGCTCGGATGTTCTCCGCTGGTGTAGCGTACACAGGGCAGCTTGCCCCGAACAGGTTGGCTATGGCTATACCGCGCTGCTGGACCGCGCCAAGGCGGCTGGGCCCCGCCGGGGTCGGCGAGCCACCGACGGCGCGATCCATCTCCCGCTGGTAGGCTTCTGACAAGCGCCCCATGCTGGCCAGCTTCTTCGCACCTTCAACGAGCTGAAGGCGGCGCGCCTCAAATGTCTCTGCGTCAGCGTCTTCCGAAATGGGCGCAGTTAGGTCTTGCAGCGCCACGCCAAGTGAGTCGTGCGCTCCTCCGCCGGGGAGCTCGTCATGACTGATGACTAGCACCTCGGTGATAGTGCTTCCGTTGCTCTCCGCGCGAGGGATAGGTTCGTCGTAGACCACCACATTGGTGGGGAACGCGCCGAGCGACGCGGTGTCGGAGTCGACCAGCATCGGGTCGGTGGAGCCTACGGACTCCAAGTCTACGGCAGGCTCACCGGAAACGTGGAGTTGATCGAGGAGGCCCGCGAGGAGGTTCTCGGGGCCGCCCGTGCCTGCGTCGGACGCAGATTCGTCGGAGAGGCGGACCTCACCGACAAGTTCGGCCAAAGAGCTGGCCGCGTAGGCAATCTCAACGCCGCTTAGCGCATCGGTGCAAACTCCGTCTGGCGTGCCTGGCTAGCTGCGCTCGCCAGGGAGGAAAAGGGTTCCCGTCCAGAACAGATCTCCGGACGGCGGTGCACCAGGCC
The DNA here is from genome assembly GCF_003073215.2 of Triticum urartu. NCBI lineage: Eukaryota > Viridiplantae > Streptophyta > Magnoliopsida > Poales > Poaceae > Triticum > Triticum urartu. Next base: position 337,948,930 of record NC_053023.1, read on the forward strand.
CCACATGCCAAAGGATGGCTTATCATGGTGGGGGCGAGTAGAATGTCGTCGATGCCTGGAAACGGGATGAGGCGAAGATATGCACGCCGGCGAATCATACCCAGGTTCAGGGCTCTCCGAGGAGATAATACCCCTACTGCTGCTCTGCGCGATCTCCGCATGAGCACTATGGCAAAGGGTTTACACGGTTGCTCCTTGAGCTGTTTCTTGGAGGTAGGAGAGGGCAAGGCTAGCTCTCTCCCTTCTATATGATCTGGCCTAGAGCTAATGGGTTCCAACCCTTTGCATGGGTTCCTAGGGGGGTTTATATAGGCCTACCCCCCAGGGGTACAATGGTAGTCCGGCTGGACGCGGGCCCAGCCGTCAGTGCCTCTGGCCTCCTTCTTCACTACCAACCGATGGGGCCCACCGACTGCCCCGGTACGGAGCTGACAGGCCGCGTCCGCCGCGGGCGGGTCTTGCCGGCTGCTGATTACTGTAGCCGTGCTTCTGATGACGCGGGCTTGATCATGAGGTCGTGGCAACAGCCCCGCCGCCCGGCGGGCGATCACTGTCGCCACTCCCCATCGCTTCTTGATTAATGGCGCGTGGGCCCCGGGGGACGGCTCGGCCAACTTCCCCGGGCCGACTCCCGACGGGTCCGACTGGTGGTTCTTTTGCCGTCTCCCGAGGTCTCACTGACTAGTGGGGCCTGCTGTCTCTAGGCCGTACAGACAAGCCGTCGTGGGTGCAGGATTCGGCCCTGTGGTGTTGATGTCAGGGCCAGCATGGCAACAGTGGCACGCCGCACGGAGATCTTCCGGGGTACGGCGTGCTATGGCCATGCATGCTCTTGGTAAGGGGCTGGGGTGGGCTTCGCTGTAGCCACGCCTCTGCCCCGTCCCCTTTGATGAGGTCATGGGGTTTGTTGGAGTCGCAGGCCGACTCCCCAAAGCCGGCTTCTCTGGAAGTCGCTAGTCAGGAGTCGGCTTTCCCAGAAGTCGTCCCCGGGACTCGGCCGTGGGTGGTCAGTCGGCCGTCTTGTCGTTGACTCCTCAGAAGGCGGCTCTTCGTCCTGGGGTCTTGAGGGGCACAGCCTGCCCCGATGTCTTGAAAGGTTCCGGGGCTCGGGTTGGCCTACCCGCGGCCCATTACTCCGACATTGATTGATGTACCACTACTCCGCCGCATCCATGGCTGATGCTCGCCGAGCCCGTGCTGAGCGCCAGGCCGTCCTTGCCGCTCGCGTTACTCAGACGGTGCCCGTTGGCGGACCTCCCGGCCCGGTGGGAAATGAGCAGCAAGCCTCGTCGCTGCACCCCTCTGTATGGCGGGATGAACGCACCGCCACCCTGTCGCTGACTCCGGCCGACTCTTCGTCCCATGCTCATCGCGCACCCATGGACACGCAGGCCGCGTTGCTCATGGCACGCGAGGTCCTGCGTTACCGCCCGGTCGACGACCTCTACGAAGACTGGCTGGACCGCATCGCCGAGCTCCTCAGCGCCGCTGGGGGATCTCCCGCACCGTCTCTCTCTCTACCTCTCCCACCTCCTGCGGCGGGCGACGTAGCCCATGGAGCACCTTCACCGCCTCCGCATCAAGACGGTGCCCTTACACCAAGACGGGTGTCCCCGTGGCGCGACCCACTGCACAGGGCGCCCGCACACGAAGAAAGAAGCTGCCAAGAAGTCCCTCGGCCGCAAGAAAACGCTCCCGCGCTCCCAGGACGACCATGTCAGGATCGTGCACCACCTGCGGCGGTGGCACGGCTGCCAAGACCAGGCTCTACCTCCACGACGGTCTCCAGTGACCATGGCGGGCTGTCGCGCCATCACCCCGAGCTGCGCAGCGTCATCTGGCCCGACAAGTTCAAGCCTGACCTTCCTCTGCACTACGACAGCACCCTGACCTTGCAAAGTTCCTGCAGCTCTATGAGCTGAGCATTGAGGCAGCCAACGGTGACGAGAAGGTCATGGTGAACTGGTTTCCCATGGCCCTTAAGGACGACGCGCGCTCGTGGCTCCTGAACCTGCCCGTGGGATCGATCTCCTCCTGGGGCGAGATGTGCGAGCGTTTCATTGCCAACTTCCAAGGCACTCGCGACCACCCACCTGCCGCCGGTAACCTGCCGCGCATCAAGCAGCAGCCAGGGGAGACCCTGCAGAAGTACATCCAGCGCTTTAACAGCCTTTGCCTCAAGATCCCAAAGGCGATGGATGAGGCCATCATCTCAGCATTCTCAGATGCCGACCCAGAAGAAAAGAAGGCCAAAACCAAGGATGTGAAGCACAAGGGGGCTGTCATACTAGCGGTGGAGCAAGAGATGAAGTGCGGCTATGACCAACCTGACTCATCCAAGGCCAACCGCCCGTTCCGCGCCTTCTACAACATGCACAACCACAACACTAATGACTGCTAGGAACTCAGGGCCATCTATGATGGGCGCTTCGGTCGATGCCCCGAGCACAACGACCGAGGCTACGACCGTGGAGGAGGCCGAAGTGGAGGACACTGGGACGACCGCGGCCCCCGTCAAGAATGGCGCGACCGGCCTCATGAGGACCGCTGGCAGGACCAGCCCCACGAGGGCCCTTGGGGAGACCAACCTTGTGAGGACCTCCCTTAGGGTAACACTGGCCTCCCTCCGCTTCCGCCAACACCGAGAAGGAACGACGACCATCATCAGGATGAGGGGGCTGGGGGCTTCCAGGAAATGACCACCGGAGAAGAATGGAGCGCCGGAATGCAAAACGGACAACGGGGAAAATGCTCGGATGCATGAGATGAACACGTATGCAAATGCAATGCACATGATGACATGATATGAGATGCATGACAATGACAACAACACATGGAGACAAAAACCCGAATCTGAGAAAATAAAATAACTTATTGCCAGAAACGGCAAGAGTTGGATTACATTTTGGGCAAATCATATCCGGGGTGTTACAACACTCCACCACTATGAAAGGATCTCGTCCCGAGATCTAGGACTGGAAAAACGCCAGGTACTCAGAACGGAGGTGATCCTCGCGTTCCCAGGTGGCTTCACGGTCGGAATGGTGTGACCACTTGACTTTGAGGAATTTGATTGACTTATTGCGAGTCTTGCGTTCAGTCTCTTCAAGAATTGCAACGGGGTGCTCACGATAAGAGAGATCTTCTTGGAGCTCAATGTCTTCGAAGTTGACGGTGCGGTCATGAGTCTTGAAGCACCTGCGTAGCTGAGAGACATGGAACACGTCATGCACATTTGCAATGTTTGAAGGAAGCTCGAGTTGATAGGCGAGATTGCCTCTCTTGCTAACGATCTTGAAAGGTCCCACGTATCTAGGGGCAAGCTTCCCTTTGATACCGAAGCGACGAGTACCTTTCATTGGAGAGACGCGGAGGTAAACATGATCTCCGATCTCCAAAGCCAGATCATGGTGCTTACTATCATAGTAGCTCTTCTTGCGCGATTTGCGCTGCTTTGGGGTTATCTTGAATGACTTTGCACATTTCCTCTGCCTCTGTGATTAAGTCATTTCCCAGAAGTTGACGTTCACCAGTTTCAGACCAGTTGAGAGGGGTACGACACTTCCTTTCATACAGAATTTCAAATGGGGCCTTGCCAGAACTTGCTTGAAAACTGTTGTTGTAGGAGAATTCAGCATATGGAAGGCAATCCTCCCACTTCATGCCGAAGGAGATCACACAAGCCCTAAGCATATCTTCAAGAATCTGGTTGACACGCTCGACTTGACCGCTAGTTTGAGGATGGAAAGCTGTGCTGAAGCGGATGTTGGTGCCCATGGCCTTCTGAAAAGAATCCCAAAACTTGGAGGTAAAGATGCTGTCACGGTCTGAAGAGATCACCTGTGGAATACCGTGCAGCGAGACAATTCGAGAGGTATAGAGCTCCGCCAATTGAGCTACAGTGATAGACTCTTTGATAGGCAGAAAGTGAGCCACTTTAGTGACTTTGTCGATGACAACAAATATAGCATCATTGCCACGCTTGGACTTTGGAAACCAAGTCACGAAGTCCATCTCAATGTGGTCAAACTTCCATTCTGGAATGGCAAGAGATTGGAGGAGACCAGCTGGCCTTTGGTGTTCTGCCTTCACTCTTCTGCAGACATCACATTCATTCACGAACTGAGCAATCTCGCGCTTCATTCGAGTCCACCAATAAGCTTGCTTGAGGTCCTGATACATCTTCATGCTCCCAGGGTGGATGGAGAGGAGTGAGTTGTGAGCCTCGTTCATGATCACTTTACGAAGGTCACCTTTGGGCACAACAATACGATCCTCGAAGAAGAGAGTGTCCTTGTCATCAAGGCGATAGCACTTGTACTTGGGTTGACTCTTGGCAATCCCAATCATCACCTTCTTCACCATAGCATCAAGAAGCTGAGCCGCGCAAATCTAGTCTTCCAAGGTAGGAGAGACTTGAAGGTTGGCGAGGAAACCTTGAGGGACAACTTGAATATTGAGTTTGCGGAAAGCATCACAAAGCTCGGGTTGGTAAGGCTTGAGAATCAGATTGTTGCAGTAAGCCTTCCTGCTCAATGCGTCAGCAATCACATTGGCCTTGCCTGGAGTATACTAGACTCTCGGATTATACTCTTGAATCATTTTGACCCATCGAGTCTGCCTGAGGTTGAGATTAGGATAAGTGAAGATGTACTTGAGACTCTTGTGGTCAGTGAAAATGTCCACTTTTCTTCCCAATAAGAGATGTCTCCAAGTCAAAAGAGCATGCACAACTGCCACCAACTCGAGGTCATGAGTGGGGTAGTTCTTCTCGTTGGGCTTCAACTGGCGAGAGGTATAAGCTACAACTTCCTTCTCTTGCATCAACACTGCACCAAGACCTTGAAGAGAGGCATCGCAAAAGACCTCAAACGGTTTGGATTCATCAGGAGGAGTCAGAACTGGAGCAGTGACCAATTTCTCTTTCAAAGTGTTGAAAGCGATGTCACATTCCGGAGACCAAACGTACTTGACGTGCTTCTGGAGAAGATTTGAGAGAGGCTTCATGGTCTTAGTAAAGTTCTCAACGAACCTTCGATAGTAGCTTGCGAGACCGAGGAAGCTACGGAGTTGCTTCACGTTCTGAGGTGGTTCCCAATTTACAATTGCAGACACCTTCTAAGGATTCACCGCAATGCCCTTGGCAGAGATGATATGCCCAAGATAAAGAACCTCATCGAGCCAAAATTCGCACTTTGAGAACTTGGCGTAGAACTGATGTTCCCTGAGCTTATCGAGCACCAAATGCAAGTGCTTGGCATGATCTTCCTTGTTCTTCGAAAAGACCAAAATGTCGTCAAGATAGACCAAAACAAAGTCATTGGTGTAGGAGTTGAAGATGAAGTTCATCATGTGAGAGAAAGTTGGAGGAGCGTTGACGAGGCCAAAAGACAAGACAGTGTATTCATATGAACCATAGCTTGTCCTGAAAGCCGTCTTGGGAATATCTTGCTCACGGATTCGAATCTGGTGATAACCCATACGGAGATCAAGCTTGAAGAATACTTGGGCACCTTTGAGTTGTTCGAACAGCTCGTTGATGTTGGGAAGTGGGTACTTGTTCTTGATAGTCTTCTTGTTCAATGGACGGTAATCAACACAAAGTCGGTCCGTTCCATCCTTCTTCTTCACAAAAAGAACTCCACAACCCCACGGAGAAGAACTAGGTCGGATGAGACCCATTCTCTCTTGAATATCGAGTTGCTTCTTCAGCTCCCTCAACTCTTCAGGTCCGAGCTTGTAAGGACGTTTGCACACTGGTTCCGTGCCAGGCTCAAGATCGATGACGAATTCAACTGACTGGTGCGGAGGCATTCCTGGAAGCTCTTCTGGAAAGATGTCTTGATATTCACAAACGACTGGAATTTGAGAGATGGCATCCAGTTCCCCCTTCTCATTGAGAGAAAACAGACGGATGGTATCATCACGAGCGGCAAAGACAATTACATCCTCAGACGAATGAGTCAATTGAATCTGCCTGGCAGCACAATCAAGATGCGCCTTTTGCTTAGAAAGCCAATCCATCCCGAAAATAAGACCAATATCCGAGTCGCCCAGAACAATAGGAGAAGCTAGAAATTTGTAGTCACCCAACGTGATAGTAATATCCGGGACACAGAAATTAGCTGTCATTTTCTTGCCCAGTGACACGATTTGCAAAGAATTTTGCAGATACTAATAATCGCACTCAAACTTTGATGCAAAAGGTTTGGAAATGAAACAATGCGATGCACCAGTGTCAAAAAGAACTCTTGCAGGAATATCGTTAATAGGAAGGTTACCCATGATGACATCTGATGAGTCCTCTACCTGAGCTGCATTCATCAAATTGACCTTGGCGTGCTTGGGGTTATGCTTGACCACAGCTATACTTGCCGATCTCATAGGAGGAGGAGGAGGGAGACGCCTCTGATTGAAGCATTTGTTGGCATAGTGACCCTTCTGTTGGCACTTGTTGCACGTGACCTCTGAAAGCGGACGGTGGTACGGAGCACTCGATCTTGGAGCTTGAGACGAAGTCTTGTTCTGAAAGCCAGGGTTGGGTGGGTGGGAAGATCCACTGCCACCTTTGCTCTTCTGATACGGCTGACGGAACGGAGGAGGAGGAAGCCAATAGTTCAGCTGCTTGGCCACTTGAGTAGAGGAAGAAGGAGTAGCATCTCTGACTCGCTTCTTGGAAGCATCACACCTCAGTTGAGCAGCCTCTTGCTTCAATGCCATGTTGTAGAACTCATCGTACCTCAAGGGCTCAAAGAGAACAAGAGCTAGCTGGATTTCTTCTCTGAGACCACCCCTGAACTGGTATATCATGCTCTTCTCATCAGGGACGTCCTGCTTAGCAAAGCGGGCGAGCTTCTGAAACAACTTCTTGTAGTCATAGACAGACAAAGAGCCTTGCTTCAGGTTGCGGAATTCCTCACGCTTGCTTTCAACCATGCTCTGAGGAATATGATGAGCTTTGAAGTCTTGACGGAATTCATCCCAGGTAATCACACGGCCTCCTCTAGAATCCTTGTACTGCATGAACCATTCTGCAACTCGATCTTTGAGTTGGAAGGAAGCGAACTTGACAAAGTCCTCAGGCCTGACATTACTGCACTCGAAATGCTTGCACAAGTCCACAAGCCAATCGTCAGCATCAGTTGCCTCAACACAATTGCTGAAGGTCTTTGGCCCGTTAGCAAGGAACTGTTTGAGTGCAGCAAAGTGATTCTGATTGTTGCCTTGGTTTCCTTGGTTCACTTGATTGCGCTCTTGAAGAATTTGCATGATCAACTGTGTGTTTGCATTGGTAGTGGCCATCACAGCTTGCCATGCCTCCGGAGGAGGGGGAGGTGGTGGCGGATCCTGATTCTGATTCTGATTGCTGCTCTTAGCGGGAGCCATCCTGAAGAGGGTGACATCCGTTAGCACATTGACAGATAAAATGAAGCTGAATCAAGCGGGTTGAAATTGCAACATATAGACTTCACATCCGAACAAAATGAACGAATGTATTCCACTTGAAATGGTCACATATCCATAAATTGAGAAGCCACTTAGAATTTAGGTAGAGGAATAAATCAACAAGGTACGGAACAAGAACGAATACTCGGTACGAAATCCCAATCTCAAACCAAATATCCATGGAAGAAGAAGTAGAGCTACAAGAATTCCCACCTATGAAACTCCCGAACCCTTCCAGTTATGCAATCAGGTGTTGGGGATACAGGGGAAGCATAATATCTCACCCGAAACTAGCAAATCCTACATCCAGCTGTATCCATCCTTCAACACATAACTGAGAAAAACTTCGGAAACCATCTACCTCAACCTTCAGAAAGCATCCGTTATACAAGTTATGGCAATACTCCCGAACTCCCGCCCCAGTACTGGGTGGCGTCGAGGTTATCTCACCAACAACTGCATAAAAGAGATTTTCGATGTCGGCGTACTAAACTCAGGTATTCCAGAACTTCAACAATAAAATTTTGACGACAACACCTCGGAGCTCAACTCCCCGGGACACTGCCACAACCCCTAAATGACAGGAGGCACCAAGAACAATGTTCTCGTCAAAATCCATCGGAACGATTCCAAGAGACCCTCCTGATCCTAAATTTTTTTTAGTGAAATTTGAGAAAAGAAGAGTCAAAACTCTACGTCAGGATGCCTTACCAGAGCGATGAGGAGACTGGGGAGTAAAAAGAATTCCTAAAATCTCCGATATATAACTCGTAAATGACTCAAAATATTTTTCTAGACTCATCTCGGCCGCTAATAACGATCAAGCAATGGGGCTCCTAAGGTCGGGAAGGCTCTGATTACAAACTTGTAACGCCCTCGATGCGGCTATATCTCATACGTGTCGAAGCACGACTTAGAGGCATAACCGCATTGAAAGCAATGTCGCAAGTAAGGTAATCTTCACAACATCCCACGCAATAGATAATAAAAGGGGAAGGTACATAGTTGTCTTACACTCGCCACGTCAATCAAAGTACATAAATAGCATTACATCATCCAATCACTCATGGCCTGACTACGGTGCCAAAATAAAAGATCAACCCAACATGCGACATGGTCCCGATCGCCCCAACTGGGCACCACTACTGATCATCAGGGAAAGATACGTAGTAACGGCGTGAGTCCTCGTCGAACTCCCACTTGAGCTCAAGCGCGTCATTTGGAACGGAGTCATCAGGCCCTGCATCTGGTTTGGAAGTAATCTGTGAGCCATAGGGACTCAGCAATCTCACACCGTCGCGATCAAGACTATTTAAGCTTATAGGAAAGGCAAGGTAAATATGTGGAGCTGCGGCAAGCGACTAGAATATATGGTGGCTAACCTGTTCGCAAAAGAGAGCGAGAAGAGAAGGCAAAGCTCGAACGAAGAACTAGAGAACATCCTGCGACAAGCATTACTCCAACACCGTGTTCACTTCCCGGACTCCGCCGAGAAGAGACAATCACGGTAACACACTCAGTTGATTTATTTTAATTAAGTTATGGTTCAAGTTATCTACAACCGGATATTAACAAATTCCAATCTGCCCATAACCGCAGGCACGGCTTTCGAAAGTTCAAATCTCTGCAGGGGAGTCCCAGCTTAGCCCATGACAAGCTCTCACGGTCAACGAAGGATATACCTTCCCCCGAGACATTCCGATCAGATAGGTATCCCCGTTCTACAAGACACTTCGACAAGTTAAAACAAATCCACCAACACCGCCCGAATGCGCCGACAAATCCCGATAGGAGCTGCACATATCTCATTCTCAGGGCACACTCAGATGAGCTCTCCATACAACTAAAACCAAACCTCGAGTTTCCTCGAGGGGGCGCTGCACAGGACTCCAGTTTGGACCAACCTCGAAGGAGCACTAGCCCAGGGGGTTTAAATAAGATGACCCTCGGGCTCCAGAAACCCAAGGGAAAAAGAGGCTAGGTGGAAAATGGTAAAACCAAGGTTGGGCATTGCTGGAAGAGTTTTATTCAAGGCGAACTATCAAGGGGTTACCATTATCACCCAACCACGTAAGGAACGCAAAATCCCGGAACATAACACCGATATGACGGAAACTAAGGCGGCAAGAGTGGAACAAAACACTAGGATAAAAGGCCGAGCCATCCACCCTTTACCAAGTATATAGATGCATTAAGATAACAAGATAATATAGTGATATCCCAACAAGTAAATAATGTTCCAACAAGGAACAATCTCCAATCTTCACATGCAACTAGCAACGCTATAAGAGGGGCTGAGCAAAGTGGTAACATAGCCAATCAACGGTTTGCTAGGACATGGTGGGTTAGAGGTTTGACATGGAAATTTTTGAGGCATGATAAGCAAGTGGTAGGCATCGTAGCATAGGCATAGCAAAAGAGCGAGCATCTAGCAAAGCAAAGATAGAAGTGATTTCGAGGGTATGATCATCTTGCCTGCAAAGTTGTCAGAGTTGACTGGATCCTCGAAAGCAAACTCAATGGGCTCTTCGTTAGCAAACTCGTCTCCCGGCTCTACCCAAAAAAGACAAACAAACAACAAGAACACAATCAACCACGTGCAAAGCTCAAACAACATGATGCAAACATGGTATGCTATGCGGGATGCGATATGGGATGCATATGCAAGATTTGACAAGGAATGATTGAACCTGACCTCAACTTGGAAATCCAAGTGTGCCACTGGAAAGGTGAGATGATTTCGTTTGAAAACAATATAAAGAACGCCGGAATCGGAGACACGGTTTGGAAATGGCAAGCAAAACAAATATGGCACCGGTCTGCGATATACAGCAGGTAGCCATCAAAATGCAACAAGACAAACATGATACAGCACCCAAACATGGCAACAAAATACATGGCAGGGATCCATTCAAGATGCTTAACAAAAGGGGAACACTGAGCTATGGCCAATTCATCCATTAACAGGTTCAAACAAGCATGGCAAAAGTGCAATTGGTAAATAGCTTTCAGACTTGGTGAAAATAACACTTGTCTGGAATTTCAGATCAGTAGCACACTTTGGAGCATGAAAACTATATGCTATGGGGACTTAACATGGCAAAGTAAATCAGGAAATCGAGCTACTCCAAGATCTTAACAAAAGTCCCTTAGTGACCTTGAGCCAAAAGGTATAAGAAAATACAATTGCAAGCATGTGAACATGGCAAAAACATAATCAGATCACAGACAGTGAAAAACTGGAGCATGCAAAACAGATATCAAGTAGGCATGTTTACGAGCTCGATGCACTCACTACAAAGCATGTCATGACAATATAAGCATACACCCGTGAAGAATACACATTATACAAGCTAGACATGGCAAGAACAATAACATAGCATGCACGGATCAACTACAACATCCTCGGCAAAATCGCTAACAAGTAGCCAATCTGCCCAGATTCACGAAATAGCAAAAGTAGAGCTCGATTGAATCAAGCTAGGTTGCTCCATAATTGCAAACCAATACGTGGATGGATGGAGCACTACAATATTAATAAAACATTCTTACTGATCATCCTCAAAAGAGGCACGGTTCACTAGGAAACAACATGAACATATGGCATAATGATAAAAACAGTCCAATGACTTAGTGAAATTGCTAAGTCCTTGAAATCAGCATTAACGAGTGCACCACTTTGCAAGCTTGTGCCCGTCACCACACACATCACAAAAATACATGGATTGCACCTATGGAAAGATGACAAAGTATATAACAAAACATATGTAGAGCTCAGGGGCATATCATGCACACAATAATAATGGCAAAAATGACAAATAGCTAATTGGAGCAGCAGATCTAACAATTAACTCAAATAGCACTATTCCAATAGCTTTTGGGGCATCAAGATGAACTCAAATGAAAATGATTCAATGAGATGAAATGATGTGCTCTTTGAGGCGAACAAATTGATATGCAATATGCCCAAAACGGATCTACGGATGCAAACTTACGGCACGATGAACATGGCAATTTGGACTGCAGACTTGGGGAAAAAATGGGGTCAACCTAGGGTTTTCAGATATGGATCGGATCGCCAGCACGGTTCCCGAAGAAGCTCGCCGGAGTTCTTGCGCGGGGGCGCCGGAGTAGAGTTGGGGGAGGCCGGAGAAGAGGTCCCCGGGCCGGATCTCGCTGGATCCGGCCGGAACTAGCCACGGGGCGGCGGAGGAGGGCGCGGCCGAGCAGCGGAGCCGGAGCCGGAGCTCGGGCGGCGACCTGCGCGCGGTGGCGGGGCGCGCCGGCATTGAGGGAAGGCGGCAGTGGGTTGAGGAAGGAGGCGGCTCGGGCCGCGGAGGCTCGCAGCGGGCGGCCGCGGGCCGGCATGGCTGCTGGTGGCGGCGCGCCACGTGGCGGCCCCCGGTTGGCTGCGGGCGGCGGCGGAGACGTGTCCTCTTAGGCGGCGGACATGTCCGGCGGCGGCAGGGCGATTTTTAGGGTCTCGGGAGAGGGGAACCGCGAATTTTGGAGGGGGGTCTATTTATAGGCATAGAGGGAGCTAGGAGTGTCCAAATGAGGTGCGGTTTTCGGCCACGCGATCGTGATCGAACGCTCTAGATGATGGAGAGGGTTTTGGTGGGTTTTGGCCCAAAATGGAGGGGTGTTGGGATGCAACACACACGAGGACTTTTCGGTCCCTCGGTTAACCGTTGGAGCATCAAACGAAGTCCAAATGGTACGAAACTTGACAGGCGGTCTACCGGTAGTAAACCAAGGCCGCTTGGCAAGTCTCGGTCCAATCCGGAAATGTCTAATCCCCACACACGAAAGAAAAGGTAGAAATGACCACCGGAGGAGAACGGAGCGCCGGAATGCAAAACGGACAGCGGGGAAAATGCTCGGATGCATGAGATGAACACGTATGCAAATGCAATGCACATGATGACATGATATGAGATGCATGACAACGACAACAACACATGGAGACAAAAACCCAAACCCGAGAAAATAAAATAACTTAACGCAGGAAACGGCAAGAGTTGGATTACATATTAGGTAAATCATATCCGGGGTGTTACATCAGCGACGACGACGAGCGGACACCGTCACTGTGCTCTGGGCACGGCAAGAGCTCAGGAGCATGTAGCTACCGTCGCTCATCTCCAGATTCCCACTAGGCTTAGGAGAGTCGCTGGACTCCCAAGCACCGTCACTGCTACTGGAGGAGCTGTCAGCAGGGCCCAGGGTGGACTCAGCGTCTTCCACTGTGCTGTCCTGGCGACCCCCTTCAGGGTAGCACCCCAGGCGGCGGCCTTCCTCATCGAAGACCTTGAAGAACAGCGTGGAGGCGCCATCGTAGTAAAAATGGATGGCGAGGGCCCCCTCCACGCAGCAGGCTCGGGCGACCTCTCCCCATCCATGAGTCATGAAGATCTTGCTTGCGGAGACGGCCTCGACCTCCGCTCCCGTTGTCGTGGTGCTCCATTTGGCATGCTGCAACCACGACTCAAGCGGCCCCCTCGACGGCATCTCTTCAGCAAACAACTTCAGGAATCTGATCCACGTGCGCGGTGGCATCACCGCCTACATCACGAACTCGCGGGATGAGCCCTTGGCATGAGTTTGTGGGACGGCAACTCATGCCACCACGGCCTGGCCATCATGGTCGTGACGTGAGTGGCTCGGGGCGCTGCCTTCTCCTCCAGGGCCTTGCGCTTGGGCATGCATGGGCAGCGGGTAGCCTCGTGGAGGCCGCTCGTACCAGGGCCTCGTTACCTCCTGCCTCACGATGACACCAAGGGTGCGGGCCAATCTCTTCTTCAGCGGGAGTGGCCCCTGCTCTTCACGGCAGTCCTTTCCTTTCTCAGCGGCGGAGAATATCCTTATCGATGCCATGGGTGACACAGCAAGATGGCGGGGCAAAGAGGAAGAAGAAGTAGACAAAGTGGAGGGGGAGATGAGCAGTGGGGGCTCCGCCCCTCTCCTCATTTATAGCCAGAGGGAGGCAAACCGCTGGCCTCCATGATCGCATGTAATGATGATCTTTCTTCTTCATGCAACAGGGTCTCGTCAGGTCGAACGTTTACTGAGGCAGCGTGGGGAAGCGAAGACACCCGCGTTCCACCAGTCGCCACGCATCAGTCAAGGCCGCAAGCATTCGGGGCCCATGGAGCTCTGCACTTGCCCTTTGGCTTCGCGTCGAAGCCAAGCTCGAGCGCGCCTTGGGCCTGGGGGCTACTGTCGACATTCTGGGACCGGGGGTGCCCAGACTTGCCTACATTTGGGCTTGAGCGTGGCTCCACCAATGGCCTGGTACGACGCATCTTCAGCAACAGCCACCCAAGACCATTGCGAGGAGCCAAGCCTCGCAAGCCGGATGCCACCAAGACCTCCTTGGGGGCAGCCTCACCAGGCTCGCTCCCGAGGAGTGGAGATCTCTATGTAGGGGGCACCTCGCGATGTTTGCGTGACGTGAGCCATGACGACCAAGGCCAGGCGGGTGCCAGCAGGCACAGTGTACCAGTTTCCTCTTTCGTACTAAGGAGGCAGGCGTAGACGAGGAGTCCCGAGGCGTCAGGCAAGGGTTTCCATATTGGTGCAACAAGACCAAGACCAGCAGGACGGCAGGACAGAGGTCACCACAGAGCCCACAGCAGCATCACCACCAGAGCCTTTGACAGGCAAAGACCACCTTTTGTCTAGACATCTTGTACTAGTTTTCCCCCTTCAAATTTGGCCGTTGTGGGATCCCTTCCCGCCTTAAATTTGGGAAGAGGACCACGGCCTCTATAAATAGGACTAGCCACCACCATCGGCAGGGGAGGGACTCATCTTGGATCAAATCCATTCCATCCTCACATCCATAGCTCGCCAAGCTCAAGAACACCTCTCCTCCTGAGGTTGTTCGTCCATTGTACTAGTATCCTTAGCCCATGAGGCAATCCACCAACACCACACTAGAGTAGGGTATTACACCGCAAGGTGGCACGAATCAGTATAAACCCTTGTGTCTCTTGTTCCTTGGGTGCGTCGAGCTAGGCCGTGAGATCGTTGAGCGAGCAAACTAGGGATACAGAGTTCTTTGTGCGCACCCCAGAGTTCGAACCTCAAGAGTTAGCTGGAACCTGCAATCCGACAGCCTGTGGCCCAAAGTCCAGAACCGTGAGCATGTCTGAGTATTATATTCTCAGTTGAATCCCCATATTATGTTATACTAGCAAGATGCCCACGCGTTGCATGTAACATCAAGATGCATTTTTATGAGTAGTTTATCTTGTGAGAGAAAAGGATGAATGAGGGAAGGCCTTATTTGCAAATGTGGAGAGGTGTGTGGGTACCTTTTTGCAATATTTCCATAGTTTCCTTCCTACCCGTTATATATAAATCGGATGGCCTATATTGTAGGATGGCAGGAACACCATCATCACCAACTCTGTTTTTTATAATTATGTTATATATATATTCCCCTTGATTTTTCTTATGTACAAAGTTGTGATATAAAAGATTTTTATATTTCTTTACAAAGGGAGTATCTCTCTGTCAAAAATAAATTTATTTGTAACTAGTTACTCCTGCCTTTCTACTTCCTTTCGCTCATATGTGGGGCATCCGACAATAGGGTCCACATGCCATGCACCAAATTAGAGTGCAAAACTGCATTGTAGACTCACCTCGGTCGTAGTGCCACAGTAATGCCCAATAAGCCATCAAATCACCAAAAGCCCCACCTTTCCAGCTTTAGCAGTAAGCTGGACGGACGAAGCAACAATATTTCACTGGGCCAGAATCCCCTTCTCCCTCATCTTCTTGTTCAGAGAAAACACCCTCTCGGCCATTGCATAGGGTTTTCTCATGGAGAACGAGGTACGAATTCTTCATCCATCCCTGGTAAATCCAAGTCCCTTGGTCGCGGGTAATCCTAGGATGGCAGTCGCCGTCGTTGATACATTTTTCTTCCTACTGAATCTAGTGTGTTTCATTTGCAGTGCCCAAAGTGCGAGGACCCTACAGGTTTCGGCGCCCTTGGCGAGATGCCACACTTTTCCCTTCTCATTCTAACACGTGATTTAAAGACGCGCACAGTATGTTGCTAGAATCCTCTTTTCTATCCCGGAGGGTGGGGTTTTTTGAACATGCCGTCGACTATTTTGGAAATTTGGATTGCTATATTTGGATAAAAGGTACTAGTACCATGGTCAACACTAATGTGAGGGAGGAAATTATTTCATGATTTGGATAGGGAATACATTGTGTTCCCATATTATTTTTCTTGAAGTGCATTCCTTGCTCTGCAAGAACACATGTACTCAAGATGCTCGGCCCTGCCATAACTAAATACACCAGTTTAATGGTCACATTGAAGACAAGCCATGGATATAAGTTCTGAGTTGGGTTAATGAACCAAGAAGATCGCTGCTTTTTTATGGCCGAACTTGGATAAACTTTCTCAAGTATTACAGACTAAAAGTTGGCGCAAGAATGTTGATGGAAATAGCAGAACCTGGTCTCATCTTCACTGTGATCTTCCACCCCGGCGGTGTTCCAGTTATTCATCCATGTTAGTTTTGTATCTGGTTCTTGCTTGTTGCCTTGATTACTTCTTAATCCATCTATTATGTCTAACTAATCATAATTTAACTTCAGAAGTAGCAACGAATCTCCCACGAATCTGCTACTTCTAACTAATATTTCTTATAATTGTTGGCACGTGTAGGTTTTTTCAAAGTTAAGAAGGCTACTCGTTTGTTCTTCTATAAGAACTCGACTATTACTGATGGCACTGAAGTTAACTTGGACGAGATCCACAAGTTCCTACAGTATATTGATCGTCTTGAGGCCCTTGTGGGGTGTTTCAATGGTGGAAGGCCACGTGGGATATGTGTGCCACTACTGCAGTTGTTGAACAGGTCCAACTTTGTCGAGAAACTTATGGTACGAGCTGTTTTCTGTTATATATGTTGTTCATAAACTCTTGCTTATACACAGTTTTACAGTTGTGATCTTCTTGAAACACAAACTGCCTAGTTCTATTGTTCCTATACAGATGCCTGACCATGGTCGGGTTAGACTTGCGCTTGGTCACAACATGATCTTTATGTCGACCTACTCCATTCCCCTTGGAGGTGAAAATATACTTATTCATGGGTGGCCTCAAATAATGAAGGCCCGTCCATCTTGGAGAATAGGACAGAAGGTTATGTTCATGTTTTTCCATGGATCTAAAATGAATATCCTATTTATTTACCACATTGCGAGATGAAGCCGCTTTCAGAAGGTTGTGGATGCACGGGGTGGCGTCCGGGCCTTGTCCTGGGGCTTGGCGGCCTCACCCTTGGTTACCTGTAGGCAAAGTAGCACTATTCGAGGCATGCTTTGTATGGTTGAACCTGTATAAGTACTCATACTGCTTTTAGCTATGGTTGTTAAGTGCCTCTGCTGGTTTTAGTTAAGGTTGTTAAGTACTCCTGCTGCTTTTACAGTCTGTTGTGTTTCTTCAGTCATGTCTTCTGATAACCCACAAGTATAGGGGATCGCAACAGTTTTCGAGGCTAGAGTATTCAACCCAAATTTATTGATTTGACACAAGGGGAGCCAAAGAATATTCTCAAGTATTAGCAGCTGAGTTGTCAATTCAACCACACCTGGAACTTAATATCTGCAGCAAAGTGTTTAGTAGTAAAGTAATATGATAGTAGTGGTAATGGTAGCAAAAGGTAGCAATAGAAAAAGCAATATTTTTGGTATTTTGAAGTGATGATAGCAATAGCAACAGAAAAGTAAATAAGCGAAGCGCAATATATGGAAAGCTCATAGGCAATGGATCGGTGATGGAGAATTATGCCGGATGTGGTTCATCATGTAACAGTCATAACCTAGGGTGACACAGAACTAGCTCCAGTTCATTGATATAATGTAGGCATGTATTCCAAACATAGTCATACATGCTTATGGAAAAGAACTTGCATGACATCTTTTGTCCTACCCTCCCGTGGCAGCGGGGTCCTAATGGAAACTAAGGGATATTATGGCCTCCTTTTAATAGAGAACCGGAACAAAGCATTAACACATAGTGAATACATGAACTCCTCAAACTACGGTCATAACCGGTAAGTATCCCGATTATTGTCACTTCGGGGTTAACGGATCATAACACATAATAGGTGACTATAGACTTGCAAGAGAGGATCAAGAACACTCATATATTGATGAAAACATAATAGGTTCAGATCTGAAACCATGGCACTCGGGCCCTAGTGACAAGCATGAAGCATAGCAAAGTCATAGCAACATCAATCTCAGAACATACTGGACACTAGGGATCAAACCCTAACAAAACTAACTCGATTACATGATAGATCCCATCCAACGCATCACTGTCCAGCAAGCCTACGATGGAATTACTCACGCATGGCGGTGAGCATCATGAAATTGGTGATGGGGGATGGTTGATGATTACGATGGCGACGGATTCCCCTCTCCGGAGCCCCGAACGGACTCTAGATCACACCTCCTGAGAGGTTTTATGGGTTGGCGGTGGCTCCGTATCATAAAACGCGATAATTTCTTCTCCCTGATTTTTTTCTCATCGAAACTCAATATATGGAGGTGGAGTTGGAGTCGGAGAGGCAACAGGGGGCCCACGAGGTAGGGGGCAGGCACGCCCCCCACCCTCGTGGCAAGACGGTGGACCCCCTGGCCTTCATCTTTGGCAGGTATTTTTCCTATTTTCTGAAAATTGTCTCCGTGAAGTTTCAGGTCATTCCGAGAACGTTTGCTCCTGCACATAAATAACACCATGGTAGTTCTGCTGAAAACAGCATCAGTCCGGGTTAGTTCCATTCAAATCATGCAAGTTAAAGTCCAAAACAAGGGCAAAAGTGTTTGGAAAAGTAGATACGTTGTAGACGTATAAACTCCCCCAAGCTTAAACCTTTGCTTGTCCTCAAGCAATTCAGTTGACAAACTGAAAGTGATAAAGAAAAACTTTTACAAACTCTGTTTGCTCTTTTTGTTGTAATTATGTAAAGCCAACATTCTAGTTTTCAGCAAATATTATAACTAACCACATTCACAATAACACATAGGTCTCAAGTTTACTCATATCAATAGCATAATCAACTAGCAAGCCATAATAATAAAACTTGGATGACAACAATTTCTCAAAACAATCATAATATGATATAACAAGGTGGTATCTCGCTAGCCCTTTTTGAGACCGCAAAACATAAATGCAGAGCACCTTTAAAGACCAAGGACTGACTACACATTGTAATTCATGGTAAAAGAGATCCAGTCAAGTCATACTCAATGTAAATTAACAATAATGAATGCAAATGACAGCAGTGCTCTCCAACTATTGCTTTTTAATAAGAGGATGATGACTCAACATAAAAGTAAATAGATAGGCCCTTCGCAGAGGGAAGCAGGGATTTGTAGAGGTGCCAGAGCTTTTTTTTTGAAATAGAGGTGAATAATTTTTTGAGCGGTATACTTTTATTGTCAACATAACAACCAAGAGATGGTGATATCTTCCATGCTACACACATTATAGGCGGTTCCCAAATAGAATGGTAAAGTTTGTACTCCCCCTTCCACCACAAGCACCAATCCATGGCTTGCTTGAAACAACGAGTGCCTCCAACTAATAAGAGTCCCAGGTGGAGTTTTGTTTGCAATTATTTTGATTTAGTGTGCATAAAGCATGGGACTGGGCATCCCAGTGACCGTCCATTTATCTCGTGAGTGAGGAGCGGAGTCCACTCCTCTTGAGAATAACCCGCCTAACATGGAAGATACAGACATCCCTAGTTGATGCATGAGCTATTAGAGCATACAAAACAGGATATTTGTTTGAAGGTTTAGAGTTTGGCACATACAAATTTACTTGGAACGGCAGGTATATACCATATATAGGTAGGTATAGTGGACTCATGTGGAATAACTTTGGGGTTTAAGGGATTGGATGCACAAGCATTATTCCCGCTTAGTACAGGTGAAGGCTAGCAAAAGACTAGGAAGCGACCAGCTAGAGAGCGACAACAGTCATGAACATGGACTAAAATTAATCAACATCGAATGCAAGCATGAGTAGGATATAATCCACCATGAACATAAATATCGTGAAGGCTATGTTGATTTTGTTTCAACTACATGCGTGAACATGTGCCAAGTCAAGTCACTTAAATCATTCAGAGGAGGATACCACCCTATCATACCACATCATAACCATCTCAATAGCATGTTGGCACGCAAGTTAAAACATTATAACTCATAGCTAATCAAGCATGGCACAAGAAACTATGATTTCTAGTTGTCATTGCAAACATGTTTATTCATAATAGGCCGAATCAGGAACGATGAACTAATCATATTTACAAAAACAAAAGAGGTCCAGTTCATACCAGCTTTTCTCATCTCAGTCAGTCCATCATATATCGTCATAAATGCCTTTCACTTGCACGACCGAACGATGTGAAAAATAATAATGGTGCACGTGCATTGGACTAAGCTGGAATCTGCAGGCATTCAATAAACAGGAGAAGACAAGGCAATATGGGCTCTTTTTTCAGATCAACAATAATGCATATAAGAGCCTCTTCAACAATTTAATTATGGTCTTCTCCTATCGACCCCCAAAAAAAAGAAAAGAAATAAAACTATTTACATGGGAAAGCTCCCAACAAGCGAGAGAAGAACAGGAAATCTTTTTGGGTTCTCTGTTTAATTACTAGTACAAGCATGGAAAGTAAACTAATTAAAAGCTACAACTACTTTTTTTATTTTCCTAAGGTTTATTAAACACACGAGAAGAAAGAATAAAAAGGAAATTAAACTAGCATGGATGATACAATCAAAAAGTATGAGCACCGACATCTAGCAATGAGTGTGTGAACATGAATATAATGTCGGTGGGAAATACGGACTCCCCCAAGCTTAGGCTTTTTCCCTAAGTTGGTCTATGGCCACGGCTGGCCTGGCGGATATCCATAATAGTAGCTGGGGTCGTACTGTGATGCAGCAGCTATCACCTGCTGAGCTGCAGCGTGGTGACGAGCAACCTCCTCTCTCCTCTCATACTCATCTGCCTCCTCTCTGGTAATAGTATATCCTCCTCTGGCCTGATAATCAAAGAAAGCAGGAGAATGGAGAGTATTAGGGACAGCACGGCGTCTGTCAAAGATTAGTCGATACTGGAGAGGTGATTCATTCCTCTCGACAAACTGGTGGTGAACCATAGCATTAAAATCTAGATAGGCAGGAGGTAACTCAATATCATCTTCGCGCACATCTATACCAAGAAAATAAGCTACGCGGGTTGCATAAATTCCAGCAAAGAAATATCCATTAAGTCTATTCAGATGCAACCTACGTGCAACAATGGCTCCCAAATTATATGATTTGTCTCCTAACACAGCACTCCTAAGAATACTGAGGTCAGGGACACACACGTGACATGCCTCATCTTTACCATTTAGGCATCTACCTATGAAGAGAGCAAAATAATGTATAGCAGGAAAGTGAATGCTCCCTATGGTAGCTTGTGTAATATCTCTAGATTCTCCCATAGTTATATAAGCAAGAAAATCTCTAAATTCAGATTTACGAGGATCCCTTATACTACCCCATTGTGGAAGTTTGCATGTAGTGGTAAAATACTCTAAGTCCATGATATAAGATTTATCATAAAGATCAAACAGGACAGTTGGAGAATTACGTGAAGTTGAAAATTCAAACCTCCTCACAAAAGGAGCTAGTGAGCTCATGATACTGACTGCACTTCTCTTCCTCGAAGCTCACGAGATCAGCGTTACGCAAATATGCGTTGAATTCTTCTTTTATTCCCGCTTGATCCATAAAATTTTCAGAAGGCCACTCACAAGGACGCACTGGAGCGTCTCTTGGTGGCTCTTCGTCAGTATCACGCATTGCAAGCCTGGGTCCTTGCTTCTTGGAAGAACCACCTTGGAACAATTTCCTAAGCATTTTTCTTCCTCTGAAAAATTCTGAAATTTTTTAGTAACTTCAAAATAAAAGTAAACCAAACTCAATAATATTGATAGTAACTACTCCTACAAGTGCCTAGGGCCTATATCATGCATCAAAACTACTTTTGACCATATAAATTTGACATGCAAGCTCAAGAACAGGGTCACCTAAGCAACACAAATTTGCAATGAATAAAGCACTAGAACAAAACTAATTGGACCAATGGAGGAGTCACATACTAAGGAACAATCTCCCCAAGCAGTTTTGTGAGAGGTGCTTTGATCAAGGAGATCGAAAATGGCAGCAAAACGAGCTTGGAGTCAGGTTTGAGTTGGTTATTCGTGTTTGGGGGAGGAAGATGAAGTGTGTGGGTGCAGGAATAAGTGGAGGAGGTCCACCGTGGGCCCACGAGGCAGGGTGCGCGCCCAAGAGGGGTGGGCGCGCCCTCCACCCTCGTGGCACGGTGGTTGACCCCCCTGGTGTGTATTCAGTTCCATAAATCCTCAAATATTCTAGAAAAAATCATATTTAATTTTCAGGGCATTTGGAGAACTTCTTATTTTCGAGGTATTTTTATATTGCACGGATAATCAGATAATAGACAGAAAAATATTTAATTTTATTTTATTTAATATAAATAACAGAAAGTAAAAGTGGGTTACAGAAGGTTGTGCCTTCTAGTTTCATCCATCTCATAATCATCAAAAGGAATCCACTAACAAGGTTGATCAAGTCTTGTTAACGAACTCATTCCGAATAACATGGAACCAGAGAAATTTCGAATAACACTATGTTACCTCAATGGGGATATGCACATCCCCAATAATAAGAATATCATATTTCTTCTTGACAATAGGAAGAGGAAATTCAAAACCTCCAAATATAATCGATGGAATTTTCCCAATAAAGTTGATACTATGAACTTGAGGTTGTTTCCTCGGAAAGTGTACCGTATGCTCATTACCATTAACATGAAAAGTGCCATTGCCTTTAGTGTAATCAATAACAGCCCCTGCAGTATTCAAAAAGGGTCTTCCAAGAATAATAGACATACTATCGTCCTCGGGAATATCCAGAATAACAAAGTCCGTTAAAATAGTAACGTTTGCAACTCCAACAGGCACATCCTCACAAATACCGACAGGTATAACAGTTGATTTATCAGCCATTTGCAAAGATATTTCAGTAGGTGTCAACTTATTCAAATCAAGTCTACGATACAAAGAGAGAGGCATAACACTAACACCGGCTCCAAGATCACATAAAGCAGTTTTAACATAGTTTCTTTTAGTAGAGCATGGTATAGTGGGTACTCCTAGATCTCCAAGTTTCTTTGGTATTCCACCCTTAAAAGTGTAATTAGCAAGAACGGTGGAAATTTCAGCTTTCGGTATCTTTCTTTTATATGTAATAATATCTTTCATATACTTAGCATAAGGATTGGTTTTGAGCATATCAGTTAATCGTATACGCAAAAAGATAGGTCTAATCTTTTCAGCAAAGCGCTCAAAATCCTCATCATCCTTTTTCTTGGATGATTTGGGAGGAAAAGGCATGGGGTTCTGAATCGAAGGCTCTCTTTCTTTACCACGTTTCCTAGCAACAAAGTATTTCTAATCATAACGTTGATTCTTTGATTGTGGGTTATCAAGATCAACAGCAGGTTGAATTTCTATGTCATTATCATTACTAGGTTGAGCATCATCATGAACATTATCACTGGTTCCAGGTTCATTACCAGTTCGAGTTTCAGCATCAGAAATAGAAATATCATTTGGATTCTTAGGTGTTTCAACAATAGGATCACTAGGAGCATGCAAAGTCCTATCATTTTTCTTTTTCTTCTTTTTAGAAGAACTAGGTGCATCAATATTATTTCTCTGAGAATCTTGCTCAATTCTCTTAGGATGGCCTTCAGGATACAAAGGATCCTGAGTCATTCTACCAGTTCTAGTAGCCACTCTAACAGCATTATCATTATTCTTACTTTTCAATACATTGAGCAAATCATTTTGAGCTTTAAGTACTTGTTCTACTTGAGTGGTAACCATAGAAGCATGTTTACTAATAAGTTTAAGTTCACTTTTAACATTAGCCATATAATCACCCAAGTGTCCAAGCATATTTGAATTGTATTTCAATTGTCTACTAAAATAAGCATTAAAATCTTCTTGCTTAGCCATAAATTTATCAAACTCATCTAAGCATGGGTAGCAAACTTAGTAAATGGGATTACAGCTTCATCATATCTATAGAGAGAATTTACCTTTACTACCTGTGTCGGGTTATCAAGACCATGAGTTTCTTCAATAGGTAAAGGATTAAGATTATATGTTTCTTCAACAGGCGGTAAATTAAGACCATGTATTTCTTCAATAGGAGGTAAATTCTTAACATCTTCAGCTTTAATACCCTTTTCTTTCATAGATTTCTTTGCCTCTTGCATATCTTCAGGACTGAGAAATAGAATACCCCTCTTCTTCGGAGTTGGTTTAGGAATAGGCTCATGAATTGGCTCCGGAGGTGTCCAATTATTTTAATTTGTTAACATATTATTCAATAGAATTTCAGCTTCATCCAGTGTTCTTTCCCTAAAAACAGAACCAGCACAACTATCCAGGTAATCTCTGGAGACATCGGTTAGTCCATTATAAAAGATATCAAGTAATTCATTTCTCTTAAGAGGATGATCAGGCAAAGCATTACGTAATTGGAGAAGCCTCCCCCAAGCTTGTGGGAGACTCTCTTCTTCAATTTGCACAAAATTATATATATCCCTTAAAGCAGCTTGTTTCTTATGAGCAGGGAAATATTTAGTAGAGAAGTAATAAATCATATCTTGGGGACTACGCACACAACCAAGTTCAAGAGAATTAAACCAAATCTTAGCATCACCCTTTAATGAGAACGGAAATATTTTAAGGATATAAAAGTAGCGATTTTTCTCATCTTTAGTGAACAGGGTAGCTATATCATTCAGTTTAGTAAGATGTGCCACAACAGTTTCAGATTCATAACCATGAAAAGGATCAGATTCAACCAAAGTAATTATATCAAGATCAACAAAGAATTCATAATCCTTATCAGTAACAAAGATAGGTGAAGTAGCAAAAGCAGGGCCAGGTTTCACTCTAGCATTTAGAGATTGCTTACTACATTTAGCTAATAATTTTATAAGTTCGGTTCTATTTCTGCAAGTTAAAACGGCTAAAGAAGCATCTTGATGAAATACATAACCCTTAGGAATAGCAAGTGGTTCTTCATAATCACTTTCATCAGTATCATCAGATTCAATATTTTCAATCTCTGTAGCCCTAGCAAGTTTTTCATCAAGAAAAGCACTAGGTGGCATAGTAGTATCAGGCATAGAGGTAGTTTCATCATAAGTATCATGCATAGCAGAAGTGGCATCATCAATAATATGCGACATAGAAGAAGCAGGTGTAGGTGTCGCAAGCTTACTCAAAACAGAAGGTGAATCAAGGGCAGAGCTAGATGGCAGTTCCTTACCTCCCCTCGTAGTTGAGGGATAGATCTTGGTTTTTGGATCTCTCAAGTTCTTAATAAAGATAAGTAGATATATATCCCAAGTGACTCAAAGAATAGAATTATGCGCCCCGGCAACGGCGCCAGAAAATGGTCTTGATAACCCACAAGTATTGGGGATCGCAACAGTTTTCGAGGGTAGAGTATTCAACCCAAATTTATTGATTCGACACAAGGGGAGGCAAAGAATATTCTCCTGCAATATAGGCTGTCCGATTTATATCTGACGGATAGGAAGGAAACTATGGCAATTCACCCGCACTCCTCTCCACATTTGCAGATAATGCCTTCCCTCATTCATCCTTTTCTCCCACCAGATCTTGATGTTCCATGCAACGCATTGGCATCTTGCTAGTAAGAGTAGAAATTAGACATATACCACTTCTCGAATCTTGAAACCAACAACATTCCTCCCTTACCTCATCAAAACCGCCAAAGGAATATATTTTGAGTGAAACATAACATATTTTTAGTGATATACGTATTTCAAAACTAGTCTTTTTTCTATCAAATCGCTGAATATGTATTAATCTACTCTAATCGTGTGGCAACGCATTGGAACATTGCTAGTAGTTATTAAATTTTTTTGGACACCAAACAAACGGTGGAGTGCATATACGAAGAGAAGAGGCGCACACACGCAGTCGGTCTCTCACTGTCTCGCACACATGAGTGTTACGTAAAGGCAACGTTAACAAATAAACCCTAAAACCCTAGGTGCACAATTGCTGCATTCGCGGGTACCGGGTACGTGGTGGAGCGCACATTTGTGGGAATAGTCAGCTCGCGTGATAATTTGATCTGTAGGAGTTGATGGTCGGGACCACAGGTGAACCACTTGGAGGCGGTGGCTCGCCAGTTGCCACAGATCGAGTGGCCATGTTTAAAATATCATTTTTAGTGGGGTTAAGAGTTCCGATTTTCAATGGCACGTTATAAGTACTAAGTAGTTTTTAGAACGATTGATATGGAGCGGAAATGGAATTCATAGTACTACGTACCTCCTTGGCGTATGGTTGTATGGGTTTATGTTGCGAGATGTTGAACCTGGTAGTTCTAGGGCAAATACTATGGTTTAGATTTAGATGTTGGTTTCCAGTAACGAAAATCGGAAGGGGGAAACCCTTCTCTGATTAAAAAAACTACTACCTCCATTCTGGTTTACTAGTCCTCATCGTATTTTGGGTCAAAGTTTGTCCAGGGATTTTACTTGTAAATGTGAATGGAAAATGAGATTTTGTTATACCCAAGCAAAAAAGGACTAGAGGGAGTGATTGCTCTGACACGAACGCGACCTCTCATAGCGCATGCATGGAACCGACGCGCCGGCCAAGTGGGCCCCACCGCTGCAAGCCCGACTGAACACGCCTCCTCGCCGCATGCAACCGGCTTCAGACTACTCCGCCTGCCTTCATTGGATCCGCTCATGTGCCAGCAAAACGTCCTTTCGCGAGCAGACCGGCATTTTAGAACACAAAAAATGACCAAAATATAATTAATTATGCATGGTCTTGACTTGTTGTGCTCGCACTGGTTGCAGGAACTAGAGGTTTTTCCTTATTCATAAATCTCCTCAATTTTTTTTGGCTTTGAAGTGAACCATGGTTGTGGACATTATGTATGAATGTGCAGATATCTGTGAACATGAGTTTGATGTGGAAGTTGAACTTGGAATGTCGGGCTTGCGTGTGAACTATACCATGTCCAATGCTTCTTCTGTTATTGTTTGGATAGTAATTTCTGTTATTACATGACCCGAAAAAAATATTTTGTGCCACATCAGTAGATGCACGGACATCACAACAGGCATGCTGACACGATAAACATTTGAACCTAGCTACTATGAAGGAAATTTTGTATTGTCAATACTTTTAGATAGCAGGAGACGCCTAGCCTTCTCTGCCTCTGCTAGCTTAATTCTGGCTTCTTCCATCTCTTCTATGGCATGGGTGAAGAGAGCATCTGATTGCTCTTTTCGCTTCTTCAGGAACTCAGCTATATTCTCAAGGGCTGCTGCACGCTTTCTTTCAGCCTTTACTAGAGCCACGAGGACACGAACAGCTGATGACTCCACCTGGCTTATGTGTAGTCCAGCATCATCTGGGAATTTGCACCTTGTGCCTAATCCAACATCATTAGGGAATTGGCACCTTGTGTGTAATCCAGTCTCATTTTGGAAACATAATCTTGAGGTTGACCATACTTCCCTCCTCGTAGGAACTGCATCCTGACATGAAGTTACTTCTTTTGTAGATCAATACTAGCAACCCAGATCCATTTAGTAGAAGCCAGATAAACATAACTGGGAGAGGTGAATTCAAAAGGAAAAAAATATAAAAACAGACTACAAGGTAAGAACACCCACTTCCTACATCAAGCTAAAAATGAAAGCATTAGGACTATTCAGATTCTTCTTATTACACATCGAAGAACACGGGGCTTAAGAGAAATAGAAACTACAACATATACCCATCGAAGAATACGAGGCTAAACAAAAGTAATTGAAAGGGTGTTACTTACCAAAGCTTGTTTTACAGGTTCGGTGTAGCTCCTCCTTAACTTGCCACGCTCCTTGAAGATGTCCCCAATATCCCGTGTTTGGTCTTCATTGCTCCTCTACATGTTCGCACTCGTGGTTTTAAAATCTCAACATGGCAAGAAAAATATACAACTAGTAATACTCGCACATCTTGTGGGCAACATTAAAGCACTCGTCTTCCATGTTAGAGCATCTCCAACAGAATCGCAACGCGCGGCGCTTTAAAAATGCATTTACAGTGCTGAGATCGAGAAGTAGAGATAGAGAGTAGAGACTAGCGAGTAGAGGATAGTTCTCAGCATAGATAGATAAAAAAATAGATTATTCAACTACTCCTCGTCGTCCGACTCATCCTCGGTGATGTCCTCCTCCGACGTCTGCCTATAGGCGTGAAGATACCAATCGTTGTCGGATTCCCAGGGCGACGCTGCTCCTAGCCTCATGTTGAATTGAGCGTCCGCGATAGGGGACGCTCATAGGCGGCTCGCTCCGCCCTCCTTTACGCGTAGAACTCACGCTCGTTGATGATGTCCTGTGGGAAGCATTGGTGCCACAGTGCCATGGCTTCCTCGTCCATCTCGGCGATGTCGAGACGGTGCTCCCGCCTCCGGTTGTCGTGACGATCCTCGTCGGTGATAAGCCACGGCAGAGGCGTGAGCTCCTGTGCGCGCTCCCGTGTGGGCATGTTGGGGAAGTTCAATGTTCTATGAGGCCACCGTAGGTGCCACGCCGTTGGGTCATACACGCGGGCGGCCTCGTTGGCAGTGTCAAAATTGCCGAGGCCGAGGCGCATCCCGCAGAATTGGATCTCGGCGGAGAAGCCGCAGGAGGGGCGCGTGCGGACGCCGCGGTATCCCCAAGTTTCCCGGCAACGCGGCGGCATGGTGGTGCGGCGGCGGCGAGGAGAGAAAGAGTGGGGAGAGAGCGGTGGCGAGGCACAGAGCAGGGAGAGAACAGTGGCAAGGCACAGAGTGGTGGGAGGGCGTTCGATTTTATAAAGCGCGCCGGACACCGCGCGCCAAAACTAGCGCACGCTCGGCTTCTTTTTCCCCCGCGCGCGCAATCCTTTCCCGACGTCTCTGCTATCTCTACTCTTTTCTCCACTGTTATATTTATTTTATATTTTATATTTATCTCTACTTCTCTACTCTCTACTTTTTTTCTCTACTTTTTTCTTTTCTTATAAAAAACAGAGTTGGTGATGATGGTGTGCCTGCCGTCCTGCAATATAGGTCGTCTGATTTATATCTGACAGATAGGAAGGAAACAATGGCAATTTTCCAAAAAGATACCCACACCCCTCTCCAGATTTGGAAATAAGGCCTTCCCTAGTTCATCCTTTTCTCCCACAAGATAAACTACTCATACAGATGCATCTTGATGCGTGCAACGCATGGGCTTCTTGCTAGTTCTAAAAAACTTCCCATCATTTGCCACACTACTGGCTGAAGATGAAAAACCTACCCAAGCACAGCGCGATACAGGAGTGACGCACAATTACAAGCTGATATTCTGTTGGACAGTGGAGGCTATAACCAATTACTTTTACGGGAACAATAGCACCCAGGAAATTTGAAGGGTAGGTATGAACAAAATTGGAACTGCACATGTACTACTAAGTGATTCAATACACACATTACCAATCGAGGAGGAGAACGATGGTCGTGGCGGCCTCTATGAGTCATTGTCGGAAACGAGAGTCGGTTCATTGTCCACGACGGTGGTGCTTCTGCGCTTGGCGTCAGCTTCCGGGAAGCAGATCCGAGACCGTGGAAGACGGTGCCGGGGAAGAGGCTCCGTGTACGACGACGACGGTGGACCGGCTCCAATGCGGCGTACGAGGTCGTCGATGAGGCAGATGCGCTGCGGTGTACGAGTGCGCTGTGTAGAAGGGGAGGAGCACGAAGGCTGCGTTGCTGTGGAGAAGTCTATTTTGCGGTGGGGATAGAAAATGGGGAGTATTCATCTGTACTACTCTAGGTGCCGTGGTGGGGTTGGCTGGGTAGGGTGAACCTGAACTTACGAAAACAACCCCTACCAACCGTCATCTATAGGCCTGTTCCGAAGGCTATGATGTTAACTTCCCACTGCTCGAATCAGGGTGGCGGGAGATTTTCCCACCGACCTCAAAATTTTATGACACTAAACTCCCCGTGTGGCGTGTTGGGTGATTCGGCTAAGCAAGTAGCGAGTAGTACTAGTAAACTCTGCATATTAGGTTTGACTGAAGTCAAACTTCCTAAAGTTTGACGAAGTTTATAGAAAAATATAAACATTTACCATAACAGATATGTATGATGTGAAAGTACATTCAATAATGAATCTAATGGTATTTATTTGTTATTGTATATGTTAATATTTTTTGTTATAAACTTTCTGAGAGTTTACAAAACTTGACTTTGACCCATGCTAATACGCAGACTTAAATAAAAACAGAGGGTCTACACATTTTTTTTCTTAGTATGTAGTGAATTAATCATTTGTTGAAATTTTGAAATAAATATATTAGGCTACTGACTTCAAATGTAATGGTCTATACAATTCAATAGTTACAATCATTGTCGAATTCCAAGATGTATACGAGGTCTATAGTACTTCACAACATGCTCAAACTCACATAATCCCAGTCAAATGACAATCAAAATGCATTCCACAGTTATTACTTTGTAGGATGCAACAAAACCAACAATAACTCTACATCAGCCATTATAAAAGCAACATTTTGGACATATCCCAATGTGTGAATGAAACATGTAGAGAGAGCTTGCGAAGATGGAGCAGATAGTGCGGGAAAGATTGTATGTATGTGGACAAGAGAGTAGGAGACAAACCTAACGAAACAGAGAGAGAGAGATAGAGAGAGAAAGAGAGGAACAAGTTAGGTCCGTGAGAAAGATGGAGACATGTAATATACGTGAGATGCATGTGCATCCGGATTCTGTACACGTGGAAGGATAAGAGACAACATGTTTGATGAGAGAGCTGGAAAAACATGGACAAGAGGGGAAGGATATCGTGGGTTGAGGGATTGATAAATTTGTGCGGGGCAGAGAGGCATTGGTAATTTTGTGCGAGACAGAGAGGGTCGGGGGAGGAGTCAGTCAGCCATCGTCACATCATCCTGCTTCCAAATGGCCCCGCACTCTCTACTGCAGTGTGGTCGCCGTCTTCGGTCTCCTCGATGCCCTCTTTGAAGATTGAGGTGTTGTGCATGCTGGGGTGCAGAGAAGCACAAGCGACAGAGGTCCCCATATAACCTTTGATGGGGATGAATTGTGTGCTCGGGGGAGGGGTGTGTGTGTGTGCTGTGTGTTGTGTGTGTATCAGATATTGAGAGAAAACAAACCTATGGAGATAAATGTGTGTATGTGACGGAAAGCAACATGCTAAACAGGGTAGTCGCGAAGAGATTGTGCGTGCGAGATAGAGAGCGATGTGCGGGCCTTGAGGTGGGCAGGGGCCGGGTGAGGGTGTCAAAATTTGCGCGTTGATGCATGTGTTACATGCGATCATGCGAGGGAAAGACGAATCGAGAGAGATGGTTGTTGTGTTACGGATGCTCCTCTCTCTCTCACACACACACAAGTAAAATAGAAGACCATTCTCTCATGTATACACAACGTATCGGCATCTATCTATGTCTCACTCATGCATGATCATTTGCACATTCACACCTCTCTATGTCTCTATCACACGCACACCGTCTCCACATTGCCCTTCCGCCACAACACACATATGGACACATACACACGTTCTCTCTCAGTCACTCACACAAAATCAGTATTAAAAAATAGGGCGCACCTAAAACGTCAAAATCCAAATAAACACGAACTGGAGCTAAATTCAAATATATGGAAATATTGTAGTTTCAAGAACTTTTCCAGGAAAAAAAAGTTGAGTAATATTCGGGGATTGTTTTCACGGACACAAAAAGGTTTGGTTGATGTCCTTCGAGCGCGGGTGACGCACCGTTCGATCGACCTCTCGGCCGTGGTTCACGCGCTTGCACAGGATTCCGTATCATGGATGTGGTAATTAATAAAAGCGCTACCTAAGTATAATGTTTACGAGTACTAGTACGGTTTTCTTTTAAGTTTAACCAACCCTATATAAAACTAAACTAAGATCCCATACACGCACTCATCAATATGCCGCCGCCGTTGCGCATGCCGGAGCCCGCCTACTCCGGCCAACAATTTCTCACCCATCACCACCGTGTCGTCGCCATCCCTGTGCCATGATGCCGAAGGCTCGCCCACTCACATCGCCTGCAGTCCCTCCTCACGATGCCGCCGCGCTGCTAAGCACGCGAGCAGCTGGTGGAGCCGGGTCTATGCACGCATCGTACGAAGAGGAGGACGAGCGCGTGCTCCAGCACGCCAGCGAGGAGGAACTAGCATGTCATTGTCATCTCCGCTCGCACGGAGGAGGCGCGCATGGTGGCTGTCACGGCGGAAGCCGGGCACGCGCGCGTCGTGCCTGCAAACCGGGTGTGGATGCGGAATCTACCTTCGAGACCTTGAATTCCACGTGGATTCTGCAATCTGAAGGACCAATTTGGGTTAGTCAACTCTTGTGAGCCCTTTGATGCAACATGGATGGCTAGAAGGGCTTCAACCTTCGAAATTAATGCACGGTTCATCTTCTCAGCCCGCCACATGCCTAACCGCCTGCCGCCGCCGCGCCCTCCCCTGAACCGCCTACCACCGCCATGCTCCCCCCACCCCCGCCATCCATTTAACCCCGGGCACGATCCATTTTTTCCAGCGGACTGCATTCCACACCCAACACTCATAAGATAGATCATGGGCACCATGCCACCCTAATATAGATACAGGGGCAGCTTCTCTGTCGTCTTCTTCCTTCGCTCCGTGGAACTTCGTTCACAAATCGACTGACCCAAATTGTACTACTAGTAGGAATGTATTAAGTACAATAGGAACACAAAGATACGAGCAGTAGTACCAACTGCAAGAAGAACAGCAGTACTCCCTCCATTCCAATATCTAGTGTACATAGTTATAGGCACACATACCAACACATGAGCTGGAGGTTGCAGCTTCGACGCAGAATACCCCCACCCAGACCGTGCGCTGTTGCAGTTCGGCAGAAGCGACAAGCGAGGAGGCTGCATGTGCGCTACTGTGCAAGGCTATTTGGGTCCAAAGTATAGGATGGCTGCCAATGCGCACTATACATCAGATGTTTTCTTAAAAACTTATACGCACTACATATAGGAATAGAGGGAGACATAGTACTAGTACTACTGTACATACTAAAGAGTTCAAATAACGGGAAAGAACATAAACATAGTTCTGTTGGGGCCTCAGCACAACACATGCTTGAAAATAAGCTAAGCAACTAGTCCGCTTGACACTACAGTAGAACCAACATGAGCGACGGCACTGCCACCTACTCGGAGTCCGAGTCCACGTCCTCGACTTCGTCCTCGTCCCTCTTCCTCTTCGCCGATGCTTCTTTGCTTGAACCGGACACTAGGCTATGCTTCTTCATCCAACCCGTGTAGATATTTAAACAAAGGTAGGCATCCATTTCTGCGTACAGGTTGCGATCTTCATCTAATGTCTTCGACTCCCATGCATGATGAAACTCATGTGAGGTTTCTTCAGTTTAACATATGAAGGATCAATCATGGCTGCTGCCAGGGTCAGCATTGAAGGATGAGAGGAGGACACCAGGCTTGTGTGACGCCCCCGATTTCACCGTACACTAATCATGCACGCAAATGTGTACGACCAACATCAGGAACTCACGGGAAGATATCACAACACAACTCTAGAAACAAATTAAAATAATACAAGCTTTATATTACAAGCCAGGGCCTCGAAGGCTCGAATACATTGCTCGAAGGCACAAGAGTCAGCGGAAGCAACAATATCTGAGTACAGACATAAGTTAAACAAGTTTGCCTTAAGAAGGCTAGCACAAACTGGGATATAGATCGAAAGAGGCGCAGGCCTCCTGCCCGGGATCCTCCTAACTACTCTTGGTCGTCATCAGCGGGCATCACGTAGTAGTAGGCACCTCCGGTGTAGTAGGAGTCGTCATCGAAGGTGGCGTCTAGCTCCTGGGCTCCAACATCTGGTTGCGACAACCAGGTAGAAGGGATAGGGGGAAAAGAGGGAGAAAGCAACCGTGAGTACTCATCCAAAGTACTCGCAAGCAAGGAGCTATACTACATATGTATGCATTGGTATCAAATGGAATTAGGGTATCATATGTGGAATGAACTACAGAAAGCCGGAATAAGGGGGGGATAGCTAGTCCTTTCAAAGACTACGCTTCTGGCAGCCTCCGTCTTGCAGCATGTAGAAGAGAGTAGACTGAAGTCCTCCAAGTAGCATCGCATAGCATAATCCTAACCGATGATCCTCCCCTCATCGCCCTGTGAGAGAGCGATCACCGGTTGTATCTGGCACTTGGAAGGGTGTGTTTTATTAAGTATCCGGTTCTAGTTGTCATAAGGTCAAGGTACAACTCCAAGTCGTCCTGTTACCGAAGATCACGGCTATTCGAATAGATTAACTTCCCTGCCGGGGTGCACCACATTCCCCAACACGCTCGATCCCATTTGGCCGGCCACACTTTCGTGGGTCATGCCCGGCCTCGGAAGATCAACACGTCGCAGCCCCACCTAGGCACAACAGAGAGGTCAGCACGCCGGTCTAAACCTAAGTGCACAGGGGTCTGGCCCATCGCCCTTAGCACACCTGCACGTTGCGAATGCGGCCGGAAGCAGAACTAGCCCCCTTAATACAAGAGCAGGCTTACGTTCCAATCCGGCGCGCGCCGCTCAGTCGCTGACGTCACGAAGGCTTCGGCTGATACCACGACGCCGGGATACCCATAACTACTCCCGCGTAGATGGTTAGTGCATATAGACCAAATGGCCAGACTCAGATCAAATACCCAGATCTCGTTAAGCGTGTTAAGTGTCCGCGAACGCCGACCAGGGCCAGGTCACCTCTCTCCTAGGAGGTCTCAACCTGCCCTGTCACTCCGCCACAAGGTAACAGTCGGGGGCCGTCGGGAACCCAGGCCCACCACTACCTGGGTGGAACCACCTGCCCCTTCAGCCCCCATCTCCGAACAGTACCACAGGTAATGTAACAGTGCAAAGTATTTAGCATATGCCCGTGATCACCTCCCGAAGTGATCACGGCCCAGTAGTATAGCATGGCAGACGGACAAGAGTGTAGGGCCACTGATGGAACACTAGCATCCTATACTAGGCATGTAGGGTTGCAGGTAAAGGTAACAACAGTAGTAACAAGGACAGGCTATGCATCAGGATAGGAATAACGGAAAGCAGTATCATGCTACACTACTCTAATGCAAGCAGTATAGAAGAGAGTAGGCGATATCTGGTGATCAAGGGGGGTGGGCTTGCCTGGTTGCTCTGGCAAGAGAGAGGAGTCGTCAACACCATAGTCGAACTGGGGGTCACCGGCAGTCTCGGGGTCTATCGGAAAGAAGTAACGGAGGGGGAACACAATAAATAATAGAGCAATCAAAGCATCACAAATACGCGGTCTAGAGATGACCTAACGTAGTAATAGGTGATACTGGTGAAGTGGGAAAAACATCCGGGAAAGTATTCCCGGTGTTTGACATTTTCGGACAGATGAAACGGAGGGGGATTGTTGCATGTTTGCTATGCTAGGGAAGTGTGGCGGACGAACGGACTGCGTATTCGGATTCGCCTCGTTGTTCTGAGCAACTTTCATGTACAAGGTATTTTCAACCGAGCTACGGATTATTTTATATTAATTTTTAAAGTTTTAAATGATTTTCTAATTTCTGGATTTAATTTAATTCGAAATATAATAAATACTTAATTGCCATGGATACATAGAGAAGTGTACCCAGGGATGTCCTTGTGAGGCAGACAGTGGGCCTGGTCAACTGCTGACTCAGCATTGACTGTTGACTTGGTCAAATAGTGAACAGTGTTTGTGGGACCCGCATGTCATTGACTGGGTTATCACAGTCAGCGGTTTGACTGGTCAATGGGGCCAGCGGGACCCATTTGTCATACGTACACATGTTAACAGGTTTTTTTAATAGTTCTAGTTAAATTTGTTAACTAGCAGGCCCAGAGGTCAGTGAGTGCTTAAGGTTATGATTTAGCCCTAAACAAGTTTAGGCCCAAACTAATACACAGCATGGGCCCACGCGTCGGTGCCACACCTAGTGGTTCGAACGCCGGCGATGCGAACAGAGAGCGGAGGTGCTCGCCTGCCGGCCATCTCCTGCGACGGCTGGATCTATAGGTGGGTTCGGCAGATGCAACGCGACGAGGTGCTCCGGAGGATGGCCGTGGGGTTGTCGGCGGTGGGCTGCAAAGGCGCCAGCGTCGGGGCTCGGCCTCGCAGCGCGTGCGGCGAGGACGGCAGGGTGTGGCCAACAGCGTGCGGCGTAGTTGGGCGCGGGGGAGGCGGGCGCGTTCACGAGGAGGGGCGAGCAAAGGCGGGAGCGCCGTCAAGCGCGCAGTCGACGCGGGCAGCAGAGGTGAGGGCCGCCGCGGTAAGGCACTAGGCGGGGAAAGGAGGACCGGGGTCCTCACCGTTCGTTGGAGGGAAGGGGCGTTGAGGCGCGGTGAAGCCTTTGGGGAGCAGGACGGGGATGCGTCGTTGGCGAGGAGGAGACGAGGAGGACGAGGCGAAGGGCGGTGGTGAGGTCCAGTGAGAAGGAGGCCGTGGCGCGGGCGCGAGGAAGGGGGCCGTCACCGGCGAGCGGCTCGTGCACCGCAACAGGGTCGCCGGGCGGTGCGGGGCTCGAGCACGGCGCCCTGCGGAGCCAGGGCGGCGGCGGGGCGCAGGGCGAGGCGCGGGCACCAGGGACGATGGGGTCAGGGCAGTTGAGGCCGAGGAAGCGACCCGGCGGCATCGTGGCGGCTGGGTCGGGGCGACGGGATCGGGCCCCTCCCCGATCTAGAGTGTGGGGGCACCGGGAAGGAGGGTTGAGGAGGCGGGCGCTGGGCAGCGGCGGCGATGGTGAACGGCGGCGCCGCCAACGGGGACGGCCCGATCCGATCTGGATTGGGTGAGAGGGAGAGACGAGGGAGTGTGGGGGGGAGTGGCTGCGGTCGTGGGGAGTAGGGGGGGAAGTGGGCCGACGGCTAGGGTTTCGGTCGGGTGGGGGTTAACAGAGTGTGTGGGGGGCCGGGCCAAGTGGGCCGGCTGGGCGGCCTGGCTAGCCCCGTGGCCAGCTGGGCCGAGGCCCAGCGAGGGGTGGGGCTTTTATTTTTCTTTTGTTGTTGTTTTCTCATTTTCTTTCTGTTTTATTTTAGTTGCACTATATTTTTGGTTTAGTAAAATATGAAAATAGCTCCAAAAATAGTGTGTCAAATTAATCCACTGTTCTAAGAAGTTTTTACCTCAGAATAAAAATAGTTTAGAATTTGGTAAAATATATTAGGAGTATAACTAATTTTTTTGATGATGTTTTAATCACTTTAGGGTATTTAAATATTTTATAAAGATGTTGTTACTCCACCAATAATATCCATGATTTATTTGCCACATTAAGAACATTTTAGTTTTGACTTTTGAAAACTTTAATTGTTTGACTTGATTTTAAATTTGAATTCAAACCGTTTTTGAACCATCGCGAGATTAGTAACAGTAACCGAGGTGATGTGGCATCATTAGCGTGGAATTACTGTAGCCTAATTATCCAGGCGTCACAGCTTGCCTTCTGGAGATCAAAGGGCTGGCCTATAACGAGGCCTATCCGACCCAGGACATCCCTGTCGTTCCTAAAGTCTATAGTAACGAATTTCACTCTTTCGTCCTTGAGGAAGTTCTTGAAATCCTGGAACTCAACGTCGGCATGGCATATGTGGTAGACCAAGCACACGCTATGTACGCAAACCTGGATCACGGCGGGCTTCTTCTTCTCTGCCTCCTTTAGAATCTTCTCTCTTTGCAGGACTATGATGTACTCTTCATGTAGCCCAGCGACCCACTCATCCGTTGAACTATTGAACATGTGTAGGAAGCGAGCAAGGCATGCTTTCACCATCGCAGATCCACCTATGTAGATGACGATGAACTCATCGCAGGTGATGGCTCTAACCTGGTACTCAGTCGTGACCATGGAGATTTGGGAGGCCATGGATTTTGTAGTAGGGTTAGGAGAAGTTGAACTGGTGTAATGTGAAAGGACGGGACGAGTGGGAGCGAATTGTTGTAAGGTACTATACTAGTAGAAGACGGGGACGAGTAGGGTGTGCGAATGGCGTGGGGTTGCTGGCTTGCCCAGTGGATAAACGGATGCAAGCCCCCAAAGAGTTCTGGAGAACTATGCGGGACCCACTAGATATCATGTCTACTAGAGCCATATCGTAGGCCTGACGGTATAGCTTCTTCCTATTCGCACGCCATGCCAGCGAGTGGGTAACTTCACTGAATTCCGTCAACCGTCACGCCTCCCACGACCTTTGCCTCCCTCGCGCGGTCGCGCCCTTTGGGACTTCGACCGACTATAAATGAGCAATTTTTTGCCTACTCCGCATGCATGATACTCCCTCTGGTCCTTTTTACTTCCTTCAACCGTTTGCAAAGTTTTCGAGCAAATTTATACTAAAAATATCAATATCTACAATACCGATTATAATGAGTACAAGAACTACATTTTATAATGAGTATAAAAATATTGATTTGACATTGTGAATGTTGATACATTTTTCAATAAGTTTGGTCAAAGTAGAGGTACATTGACTTCAGACAAATCTTAAATGCACAATGCAGACTACTAGTTCCTCTGTCCAGGTGCGTGCCATGTCCTATCTTGTCATCACAACGAGAGCTATTAGAGTACTACTACCTCCCTTCTAGTTTAAAGGGCTCGATTCAAAAAATTCACCTACTCTTAGCAAGATAGAGGTGGTGGAATAGTTTTTGTAGTCTGCAAAAGTACTCAACTAATGTTGTCGTTCTTCACAAAAAAATGTGTTTATCAATGCATGCATGAACACTACTTACTCTAACCCCCCTCTCTTCTTTAATTCTTTGCCACATCAGCATGTTTGCTATTCCCGTGTGCATAATACCAGCTAGGATACCACCATTATGGCCAGCCTTAATCATCACATGCAATAATTTAGTGCACCTTGAAATATGAACATGTGTGGGGCATGTATGTTTTTAATGACTTGAGACTATACCTAGCCCGGCATGCAAGATGACACTTAATATGCACCATTCCCCATACCAGCAGGAAGCCCGTTCGTCTCCAAATCTTTTCCTCTCCATGTGTGGAAACAATATGCCTTTCAGACTCTCCTTCTCCCTCCGGCGGTCCCACCACTCCACCTAGTGTGGAAAAAATATGCATGCATGACTCTCCTCCCCCCGCGCTCGTCCAATCTGTTGTGACCAGCAATATTTCAACCGCTTCCCTCCCCCGTAATTTACTCCAACAATATGCCCACATACTACCTCCTTTCCTGTTTATAGGGCTCAATTAAAAAATCTCACCAACCAAGGTAGATGATGAGTGGTGGAATACTTTTAATGGTTTGTAAAAGCACTCAATTCATGCGCTTGTTTTTCTCAAAGAATTGTGTTTACCAATGCATTAATTACAATGCATGCATGCATGAAGTACATGCATTGGTCAAGTTTCTCATAATCCTCGCATGCAATGAATTAATGCACCTCAAAATCTAAGCATGTGATGGGAGTAGATGTCACGTTAATCACGCGACATATCTTCCAGGATGCTGCTTCAGTTACTTAACTGCAAGTGCATTGGATCACTGACATATGGGCCCAACAGGGGTCTGGCCCACATGTCAGTGACGCAACTGGACCCGCAGTTAAGTCAGTGCAGCTCAGTCCATATCTTACGTAGGTGTGCCATTGCTCGCTATAAATACTACGCCTCCAACGACATTCGGAAGAACACTCACGTTCATCGCTATCTCCTCCCCCTCCCTCTCACGTCGACTACCATGGCATTGCCCCTGCCAAGCCCTAGGCGCCCATCGCTGCACCGCCTGGACAGTCACAAATTGCCGTTCTTTTCCCCATGGCCACTAGTCGAGGAGGATGCGTCAACGTTCTACTCCTCGCCGCAACGCATCGAGCTGGACGCGTCGGCGTTCCCAATCTCGCCAGCACGTGTGTCAGAGTTCGCGTCGGCTCCCCGCTACAAGGAGAACGCCGCGCCACCCGCCGAGCCCCCAGCCTTGAGGAGCTTTGGAAAGAAATGGATGTCACCATGTGGGAGGCTTTACTACCGGTAGAGAAAGCCAAAATTGAGGTGGAGAAGAATGCCGAGGAAGAGATGCACGCCACGGGGCAAGCTGCCTGGCAGGTCTATGTCGCGTCCGAGAGAGTCAGGCAATTGGCTCCTTGGTAGAAGGCTCGTGCAAGGGCCGTGAGGGTGGCGGAGGACGCCCGTGCGAAAGCCCTAAGTGCAGTTGGGCCCAAGCGCCTCATCTACGCTTGGCGTTACGTGGACCAGGTGCATGCTTCCAGCGAGGAGGAGTACATGTTGGCGCCGGAACACCACATCAGTGAGATCGTGCTCGCCCGCCGGCAAGCCGCCAATCAGCACCTCGTGAGTTGCGAGGCTGAGGAAGAGGCATTGCGTCAGCGCGCTGGGAAACGGCCGGGCACCAGGGCACTCGTGGCGCGCCACAAGCGCTCCCTCGAGCGCCGTCGCTTTTAGTAGGAGTATAATT
Organism: Triticum urartu; assembly: GCF_003073215.2. Lineage (NCBI taxonomy): Eukaryota > Viridiplantae > Streptophyta > Magnoliopsida > Poales > Poaceae > Triticum > Triticum urartu. The sequence goes on from NC_053023.1 coordinate 337,989,144, forward strand.
AGTTTCGTAAGGTGATCTCATTAGTTTTGGGATGCAAATGATAAATCCCAAACGTTTGGGAATTATTAGCGTCCTTAATTAAGTATGCAAGAGGGAAAGTTTGTAAACCTTGCATATCCGTACGCATTTTGTAAGTAGGTCCATATAGCACAAACTTTACTATATACTATCGCACTACATATCTATCTCTATATATGCTTGCAGATTGTGCTACTCCCTCCGTCTATGTGAATAAGTCATCTTTGGTTGTGCACCGTGACCAAGAAGGAGGGAATACTTTATACACCTAGACGGAGGGAGTACTACTATTACTTATGTACATGCAAATGCACGTTTTAACATTACGATGCGGGTTTTTTAAAAGTAGAAAAACAGCACTACTCAAGCTTGTGAAACGATTCAATGCAAAAATGCTTGTTTGATTGTTACCTTTAGCTTCCTTCTCGGTGGTTATTTCTCTGTCGTACTTTGTATGGAGTATCTCACTCATCGGAAAGGCATGAAAATTCCCAAACCGCTTCCTACACCCTGTATCGAATTATTTGCCTAACAAGTTGAGCACCCCAAATTAATGAGTGAGGCGCCTTAATGTTACTCTCCACTGTGACTAGTCTTATGGGAAAAGCTGGGAAAGAGACAGCTTATTTTTTAAGCCGCCAAAAGAACTGGCCCTAGGAGTAGTAGCTAGGGATACTAGGAGTGGTAGCTAGGGATCGAGTGTGCGAGATGAACCAGAGAAAGTAAATGCAGAGAGATGAAATGCAAAAAAGACGGATGGATGTGATGGTTGCTTGTCCGTTTATTTTACTAGGCCACTTATTACTAGGAGTGGTTGGTTTTTGTGATATGACAGCTTTACTGCCGCACCTCGAGCGGGGTGAGACTCTTGTGCAGCGCCGCCCTCTACACTAGTACTACATTGGTCGTTGTTTATCCACCATTGAATTTGACTGAAGATTTAACTGACAAAATGTTACTGCATGTCAACAAAAATAATATCGTTGGATTCGTATTTGAACATATTTTTCAATGATATGATTTTAGGTGACATGCATCAGCATTTATCGTACTATATATAATGTTAGTTCAATTTTTGGTCACACTAATCTATAGTAAGGTGCCCATGCGTTGCACGGAAGAGTGAAATGCATTGATCGGGAAGTTGTTTATTTTGACAAAGGATGTGGGGGTCATCTCATGTGTAATGGGTATCGATAGGTTTCTTCGAATATTATTTCATCTCTAGAGCTCACAAACATCCGGGTGAAATAGATAAAAAAAGTATCTTTTGCAAACAAAGGAGTTCAACTGTTCAACCTGCATCCAAAACTTGTGAAGGAATAACACTTATTATGCTTTGCAAGAAATGATCTTCAAGACTTAGTTTTTGAGTATCCATTGTTATACATGTTGGCTACAGATGACATGGCAGTTTCTTATAGTCAACAGTTGGCTATACTATTTAAGTACTAACCATGCCCTTATACACCTAGACGGAGGGATTAAATAAGGATGACTTGGAAGGGGGCAGAGGAGATGTAAGAAATAGTTCATCATAAGGCTTTCACTAGTACTGTAGTAAAAATTCATACATGGAAGATTCTAGACTAAACCATAAATGGATACACTTTTATTCATGCGCGACACTCCAATAGAGCAAGATCATGCATGGAAGTCTCCACATGCTTAGACGGCGGATTACATTGAGCGAAGACTAATGATCAACATTTAACTTGGTAATTTAGATGTCCAGGTGAACGTCGTTGGAGTCCCCGTGCACATTGTTGGGGGGTCAAATCATACCATGCGTCTTCCATGTCCACATCGGCGGGAAGGTCCCAACTCGGCTGAGTCCAAGTCAGCTTGATGTACCCAGTGTCGCCGCCCACGTACCTCCGAGGGGTAGTAACAGTGAGCACGAACCCATACATCGGCCTCGGGTCAGTGTCAGCGTCAGCGGCGTCGCCCCTGACGCACACTACAGAGACGGGGCGGAGGCCTGCGCGGGCCTCGCCGATGCCCACGATCAAGAGGAAGACGCAGTTTTCCTCCTCCTAAACTAGCAGGCGGCGGTGATCCTCCAGCGACTCCGGCACGGTGAACGGGTAGCACGTCTCGTACTTGATGTTCTCCGACAAGGGCAAGTAGTGATCGCCGCACACCTATGTGAGGTGATGCAAGATGTCCGCGGATGAGCCCCAAAACGGCATCGGGCGGTCATAGCAGTAGATGAAGGGCTCCTTGGAGGCATCGACCAGGCCGTCCATGAAACTCATGTAGGGGACGTTCCACCAGTTGAATATATGAGCAAGTTACTACGAGATTTAGTCCGAATAAGCACAAAATAAATCATGACGGCTATAACAGAGATTAAACTAATCATGTGGACTAGCATAGTAGATGAACAGATTGAATCTAGGACACAGACTAGGAACATGAATTCTACCACAATTTTGAACAGGAAGGACAGCACCACATACGGTGCAACAGGAGCAGCACCATTGGCGTTGAGGTTGTCTCCCATGTCGTTGAGGAAGAGGTTGCTGAGGTTGGGAAAGAAGTCATCGTTGGTGAACTCGTCGCTGCCTGCAGTTAGGAGAGTGCGCTCACCAAATTTCAGCAGTGCCCGCTGAATGGAGCTCAGGAGGGAGTGGCTGTAGGGGACGTTGCGGCCGCCGAATGGAGGGGAGGAGTAGCCCACGAAGCAGTAGATGGTGCTCCTCCCTAGTCTCTATTCTTATCTCTATCTCTACTACTCTTCTCTATTTTTTTATAATATACTAGTTGTATCTGTCAAACCGAATAATACTGCACCATCTGCTGCACGCCGGGCTGAACACGCCTCCTCGCCTCCATCAAACCCCTCTGCTAAACCTTTGCACATGTCTTGCAGGCTGGCTACAGATTCGTGCAAAAAGTTAAAAAGAAACAAATCCATCCTTAATCGTGTATTCTAAGTACTCTGTGGGTTCCACTGCTAGTACAGTAGCGAAAAAAGTATATATTAAAAAAATATAAAAAGCTAAAGTTTAGGACAGAATTTGAACTTAGGTCATCGCGCTACGAGCATCCGGCACGGACCAGTACACTAGGTGTTGGTTGGGGAGAATGCAAGAGATAAACCATAATAACAATGAGCCTGTCCGTTGCCACGAATCTAAAGTAGAATAATACATATTCACAAATTTGAAAGAAAACAATTTACTTTTGATATACATATCACTAAAAATATCTTACGTTTCACTCCAAATATATTCTTTGGGCTGTTTTGATGAAGTAAGGGAGGAATGTGGTTGGTTTCAAGATACTAAGGGGTTTTATGTAAACTGGAGCAGAGAAGTGGGAGTTGTAGCAAAAGGCCACAACTTACATCACAGCCGTTAGATGCAGATCTAATGGTCAGAAATGGCGGATGGCAGACACACCATCATCACCAACTGAGTCTTTTATAGGAGTAGGAGTAGAGAAAAAACCGAGTTGGTGATGATGGTGTGCCTGCCATCTTATAATATAGACTGTGGGATCTATATCTGACGGATTGAAACCAAACTATGACAATTTTACAAAAGATACCCACACCTCTCTCCACATTTATAGATAAGGCCTTGCCTCGTTCATCCTTATCTCCCACAAACTCGTTGCTGAGCAATTAAAAAAAGGAAGTCTCTGGAACAATCTGGCATGGTGTCCGCTGCCGGCGCCGTCCATCCCCATGCCTCCGCCCATTCCGACCACCAGTCACCACCACGCCCCACTCCTCCTCACCTCTATCATCTTTCTCAAGATATCATTTTTTCGATGAAATGGTCGACATAACATTTTCCAATAAAATTCTCAAGATATCATTAGTTTTTACACATGTGATTACTCCTGCATGGGTCAATCACAATAGGTGTTTTGTAAAAAAATGCATCTTGATGTTCCATGCAATGCACGGGCATCTTGCCAATTTTTTTGCATCCCCAAACACCACGTAGACACGGTCTTTGACCATTTTACAACTATGTTAGTATCATTGTTAGTGGTCAGCTGGTGCAAGTTATAGCCCTGGGTGTTTTAACATTTTTTTAGTAATGATATCTGGCGATTGTTCGCCACGAGCTCAATCCTGGCGAATCCCACATAACCGTCAGATTTCCATCCGAAAGTGGCCAGTTTTTAAGCCATAGTATTTGACAAAACCACCACCCTTACACACTTACTATAACTGCGTCGCGGGCGTTTGCAACTGCCATGTCTCCCAGCGAACGTTTGATAGGGATTGTAGTTATCACCTATGGCATTTTGTAGTCGTTCCACGCTCGGGCATTGAACTTTGTAACTATTTTTAGCTTAGAATATACTACTCCTCCAGTCCTACTCCACTACTACTCTACTCAAGCAAGTTAGGGCATAGTAGTAGGTACTGTAGGGAGTACCAGTACTGTGATCACCCAAGCAAGTTGTCTGGCATCGATATGACCCTACGCTACTGGTATGTGTCTCGTAAGTCAAGCGGCGTGGTGTAGTTAGCATCACCTATCCACTTCCTGCAGTGCATATTCGCTTCTCCATCTTTGTCCGCACATAATCTCGTCCAATCTTCCATCCCCGCTAAGGAGCCTCCCCCCCTCGACCGAAACCCAAGCACTGACAATGGCAGAACCGAGCAGCATCCGCCAAAAGAGTGGCTGAAATTCACTCCTCACAGAGGTAATCAAGCTCATTGTTTCGCGTGTGGACAATCTCAGTACCATGCCACTCGCCGCGTGCTCGTCGGGGCTGTACCGTTTACTCAAAGCCCTTAGGACGGAGATTTTTAAGCCAGCTCCTTGCTTGCTGATGCCGCCTGATCTTCAAAAACGGCGTGTCACGCAGCATAACGATCGTAGGGTGGCGAGCATTAACCCCCTTGACCGCGATCCGATCCCTGTCACCCTCAACTACATTAATGGTATGTACTGGGTCGACATGAACACGTCTTGGATGGTGCTCGTCAACGGTCGTGGCAGCTGGATGCTCGTGGAGGTCTACACCCGGCGATTGATCCCCCTTCCTTTGATTAACACTGCACTGCTTTGGCACCGCGGCCCAGAATACTCGGAATCTTACAGTAGCCTAGATGATACCAAGTTCGATTTGCTCAAGGTTGTAATCTGGCAAGTGCTCACCAGATCTGCGAATTATAAAGACTTCAGGATAATTGCGTTCTTCAACCGCGGTCTTGCATATCTGACAGGTCACTGCGGTAAGTGGATAAATCTGCATGTCCATCGCAGGATCATACATCCTCCATGGTTCTCTGATGCCATTTAACACAAGGGCTTCATTTACCCTGTCGACTCCTTCTATGGCTGGACGCATTGCTGGCCTACTGCAGTCATCGCTACAAATGGCTGTTACAGCAGTACGTTACTTTCCTATGATATCATGATGGCTTGCTTATATTACTGTCAACATTTACTGAAAAAATATTCATGCTCATAACATGCTTTTCTTAAGATTGACTACATCAAGAGCCCTTTTCTATCTGACTCCAACTTTTTTTCGGGTTATTTGACTCCAACTTGATATGATGTTGTAGGCCGCCTGGTGTCCCTACCCTTCCTAATCCCATAACCTTTCAAAGAAAAGCAGCATGGCAATTGCATGTGGTTCTTGGCTCGATCAGACGATGGCGAACTATTGATGATCGTTCACACGTACTGGACGTGTTGTTTCACGGAATACAATCACAGTCACTGCAAGGTCTTTGAGCAGGATCCCAGCTTCTCTGGGCCTTCAGGAATTTTTGACGGGAGGTTGGTAAGTAGACTTGGTACATGCTCTCTGTTTGTCGGACTAAATTATCTGATTAATTAGGAGATAACCGACGGCAAGGATCATGATGGCAGCGAGGTTTCCTTCATCAGGCAAAACTGTGTGTACACAGTGTACCATGCGTCTCTGCCTGCACCATACCCTGATATGTGCCACCATGCTCTGCGGCCCAAAGTAGGAGAGAGGGTCGCAACTATCAGACTTCGACCTGCTGGCTGGAGTTTCCCTCATCAGGCACCCATCTGGTTCAAGACGTCTGCCAATCTCTATAGCTTAATAAATAGTAACGTCTAACTGAGCCAGTTAGTTAGATGCATACACTTGGTGTAGTAGGATCTTTATTTCGTTTGATGCATACACATGTTCTTTTTTGGTAGCCCTTTTGTAATGATGGCTGATGTTTGGTTTGGAAGAGAGAGCTGCGTTTTCACAATTCTGGCCTGCTTACTGCTTCTGTTGCACCCTCAGCCCTGGTTGCTGTTTTCAAAGTACAATCAGTAGTATATTTCGTCTGTTGGTGGAATAAATGTGTTGTTAGAACGACAAACACAATGTTTGGAAGTCGTTGAATGGTTCGATCCTTTAGTGCCCTGTACCGTACGTAGCGCATACTATTTTTCGTACGGAACACATTTTCCACTTGTTGATAACATGCATCCCACTAATGAAGGCCCAATTGAGAAGCCCATAATTAACTGGAAGGGAGGCTCTCACATGAATCCGTCCTAGGTACATGCTCATGGTCCCCTAAACATAAATAAGTAAATAAATAAATAAATCTAAATGCTCATGCACCAGTTATTTAAATTCACGATTTAACAGGAGGATATTATTTCCTATGATAATGTCGTTACATTCAGTCGATATTATACTTAGGCAAAGATAGCGACCAGTCTTCTTTCTCCTAGCATTTTCTTCCTGCAACCAGCGGACCCATGCAAATCATAGTCAACGTCGTAAATATTTTCGGTCCATTTTTATTTTTCAATAAGAATGTCCAACCCAGCCCAGCACATTGGCGACAACACTTTATCCTCTGCCTTGGTGCGCTCGCCGCGGCGCCGCCATCCGGCCCAGTCAACATTGTTTTTTAGAAACGGTCCCTGTCAACATAGTGAATCAGGAGAGGACTATAGTTGTGAGTATGATAGTACGGACCCACCAAGTCCACTCCCGAACACAAGCAAGCACCTCTTTTACTACTTAGATGAACCCCTCGTTTTTTACTCTAATCCACCCTGCTGATATCTGGGACCCACATCATTTTCAACGTATAGTCAATTAACGACATAATTGTACAACTTTTTTTTGAGTAGTAATTCGGAGGAGCAGGCTATAAACTGGGTTGTGCGGTCTTTGTGGCCCGTCTAACAACATGACCAACCCAGCAGTTTTTTCTTTGGGAAAATAGGTAGCCCAGTATTTGTTTTTGAAGAATACCCAAGCTAGGCCTATTTGTTTTCTCCGACTTACTAGGCTGCAAGATGCATTCCGACCTGGCCAAAGAGTATGGTCAGTGTTTGTTAAAAGTAATATCAAAACGGGTTGAAAATTCCAAAAAAATTATAGCAAATGGCATATTAGTTTCTTTTTTTGTTTTTGTTCTTCACTGATATCTTATAATGTATTTCATTGGATTAACATGACATAGTACTAATTTATTTTTAAATTTTTTATAGTATGGCTACTAATTTTTGGATTAAGAATGTTTTGTTCCCCAGCAAAAAATTGCGAATTTTCAAAATTTCCGACATATTTAGTTAATTTTTTTAAACCTGGTACTGACCAGAAAATGGGCAGCAATTCTAAAAATGGAAAACGGGTTGTAATAAATTCCATATGAATTAGAAAATGAGTAAAATTATAAAAATAATAGCAAATAGGTTGTACACGCCACAGATTTCGAGGCTGACTTGTTAACGCAAGGATTTGTCAATCAACACACGATTCTAGCAGGAGTAATTGTTGGATGTCCATCCAACGGCCGTCGTGCTTCTTCAATCTCTGATCTTCCTGCTCCAGCCGCCTAAACTAGCGCCGGCGGGACTGCCTGCTCCCTCCTCTCGTGGCCCGCTATGATGCCGCGCGGACTTCCTCGGCCCACCCTACTCCCTCCGCTAGCCTGGCCGCACGCAATCAAGTGCCTCCTTATTAAGAAAATGATTCCTCCCACTGACATCTGGGGCGCACTGGTTGGGAGGCTGACCTGTGGGCCTACTAAGTTGACGCATACGCAGGGCTTGTCAACTTAGTCAACAAACAATTCTAGCTGCTGTAACCGTTGGATTTGAAACGAACGGTCCTCCTGCTTCTTCAATCGCTGCTCTTCTTGCACCAGCCGCCCAAACCAGCGCCGGCGAGACCGCCTGCTCCTGCCTCCAGTGGTCGGTTGTGCTACAATTGAGGCCTCACAGCCCTCTACTACTCCCACCGCTAGCTAGGACCTGTGGCGATGACAGCCTGACACCGCAGCCGAACAATTGAACCCTCGTACTCCTCTCCCCGTGGGTATCCACTGCCGCATCTTCCCCGGCTCCGCACCGTCCCCTTCCTAGGCCTCGCCGTCGTCCACCACCTTGGATGCGCTCGGCACGGAGTGGTCAACGTGGTCAACGAACGACACCATCGGAGGTAGACTGTGCGTGGAGAGGCTGACAGCTGGGTCCATGGCCGCACGCAAGGAAATGCCTCCTTATTACACGCAAAATAATGATTCCTCCAACAGACAGCTGGGACCCACTGGAAGGGCCTCTATATTTCGCGAAAAAAATGTTCCCACTGCTGACAAGTCGGACCCACCAGCTATATCTTCGCATGCAAGGAAGTGCCTCCTTATTATGCACAAAAAAATGAATACCCCCTGCTAGTTGGGATCCACAATAGTGGGAGGCTGACATGTGGGCCAACTAAGTTGACGGGGATGGAGGGCTTTGTCAACTTAGTCAATATGAACGATTCTAGCTCTAGTGACCGTACAATGTCCACCCAACGGCCGTAGTGCTTCTTCAACCTCTCGTCTTCTTGCTCCAGCCACCGAAACCAGCGCCGGTCATGCCTCGTGCTCCTGCCTCCCATGGCCGGCTGCGATGCCGCGGAGGCCTCACCACCCCCTACTACTCCCACCGCTGGCCAGGCCATCCCTCTACTCCCCCACTGTAACACCCCGGATATGACTTTCCCAATTTGTACTCCAACTCTTGCCGTTTCTGTCGTTAAATTATTTTATTTTCTCGGGTTCGGGTCTTTGTCTCCGTATGTTTTTATCGTTGTCATGCATCTCATATCATGTCATCATGTGCATTGCATTTGCATACGTGTTCATCTCATGCATTCGAGCATTTTCCCCATTGTCCGTTTTGCATTCCGGCGCTTCGTTCTCCTCCGGTGGTCATTTCTACCTTTCTTTCGTGTGTGGGGATTAAACATTTCTGGATTGGACCGAGACTTGCCAAGCGGCCTTGGTTTACTACCGGTAGACCGCCTGTCAAGTTTCGTACCATTTGGACTTCGTTTGATACTCCAACGGTTAACCGAGGGACCTAGAGGGCCTCGTGTGTGTTGCAGCCCAACACCCCTCCAATTTGGCCCAAAACCCACCTAAACCTTCTCCATCATCTACGTCGTTCGATCACGATCGCATGGCCGAAAACCGCACCTCATTTGGAGCTTCCTAGCTCGTCCTAGCTCTATAAATAGGTCCCTCCCCGAAATTTCGGGTCATTTCCAACCCTAACCTAGTCTCCTCCCACCTCTCGCCGCCGGTCATGTCCGATTCAGGCCGGACGTGTCCGACTTGCCCAGCCACCGCCATGTGTCGCCGCCCCGTTGGCGCGTCCACCGCCCCCGCGCCGCCAGCCCGCCGGGCCCGCCTCCGGCCCGAGCTCTCCCGCAACGGTGCCCGCGCCCCGCTGCCCTTCTTCTACCTCACGCCGCCGCCTTCACCTCGCCGCTCCGCTGCGCTTCGTCTGGCCGGCCGCCGTGACCTCGCCGGCCGGATAGGGAGCGCGCGCCCCTCGCCGCCCGGCTTCCTCACCGCCCGCCGCCGCCAGGACTCGCCGGCGCCGCCCCGGCCTCTCCTCCCCTCGGCCTCGCCTTCCTCCGAGTCCGACAACTCTGGCTGCCGCCGTTTCCTCTCCGGCGAACAAGATTCCGGCCGTCATCGGGAAGCGTGCAGATCTCAGATCCAAAATTGCCTCGGTTGACTTTTTGCTCCGAAACCCTATTTATCTTGCCATGTTCATCGCATCGTAACTTTGCATGCATAGCTCCGATTCATGCATATAGCATATCAAAATGTTCATCTCAGAGAATAAATCATTTCATTCCATTGCATCATTTTCATTTGAGTTCATCTTGATGCCCGCAATGCTGTTAGAAGAGGGCTACTTGAGATAAATTGTCAGATCTGCTGCTCCATTTAGATATTTGTCATTTTTGCCATGATTATTGTGTGCATGATATGCCCATGAGCTCTACATATGTTTTGTTAAGGGTTTTGCCATATTTCCAGAGGTGCAACCCATGTATTTTTGTGATGTGTGTGGTGACTAGCACAAGCTTGCAAAGTCAGGCACTTGGTAATACTGATTTCAGGGACTTAGCATTTCCACTAAGTCCTTGATCTGTTTATCTCATATGGCCTTATGTTCTTATTGTTTCCTAGTGATCCGTGCCTCTTTTGAGGATTACCAGTAAGGATGTTTTGTTAATATTGTAGTGCTCTATCCATCCATGTCTTTGTTTGCAATTATGGAGCACCCTAGCTTGAGTCAATCGAGCTCTACTTTTGCTACTTCGTGAATCTTGGCAGATTGTCTACTTGTTAGCGATTTTGCCGATGATGTTGTAGTTGATCCGTGCATGCTATGCTATTGTTCTTGCCATGTCTAGCTTGTATTTTGTGTATTCTTGATGGATGTATGCTTAGTTGGTCATGGCTTGCTCCGTAGTGAGTGCATCGAACTCGTAAACATGCCTACTTGATATCTGTTTTCAGCATGCTCCAGTTTTCACTAAGTCTGAGAATTGATTATGTTTTTGCCATGTTCACATGCTTGCAATTGTATTTTCTGATCCCTTTTGGGTCAAGGTCTCGAAGGGATTTTTGTTAAGCTCTTTGAGTAGCTCCATGCCATGCTTTACTTTACCATGTACAGGTCCTGTAGCATGTAGTTTTGTTGTTCCGAAGTGTGCTACCTGATCTGAAATTCCAGACAAGTGTTAATTTCACTAAGTCTGAAATCTGTTTGCCATATGCCTTTTTGAAATGCTTGTTTGAGCCTGTTAATGGATGAATTGGCCATAGCTCAGTGCTAGACTTTTGTTAAGCATCATGAGTGCATCCCTGCTATGTATTTTATGCCATGTTTGGGTGCTGTAGCATGTTCATCTTGTTGCATTTAGATGGCTACTTGCTGTAAATCACAGACCGTAACTCCGTAACTCCGATTGCCATTTCCAAACGTAACTCCGATTCCAGCATTCTTTATATCGTTTTCAAGCTATTTCATCTCATATTTCCAGTGGCTCACTTGGATTCCCAAGTTGAGGCCAGGTTCATGCATTCCTTGTCACATCTTGCATATGCATCCCGCATCGCATCCCGCATAGCATACCATCCTTGCATCATATTGTTTGATCCTTGCACGTGGTTGATTGTGTCCTTGTTGCTTGTTTGTCTTGTTTGGGTAGAGCCAGGAGATGAGTTCGCTAACGAGGAGCCCGTTGAGTTTGCTTTCGAGGATCCAGTCAACTCTGACCACTTTGCAGGCAAGATGATCATACCCTCGAAATCACTACTATCTTTGCTATGCTAGTTTGCTCGCTCTTTTGCTATGCCAATGCCACGATGCCTACCACTTTCTTTCAAGCCTCCCAAATTGCCATGTAAAACCTCTAACCCACCATGTCCTAGCAAACCGTTGATTGGCTATGTTACCGCTTTGCTCAGCCCCTCTTATAGCGTTGCTAGTTGCAGGTGAAGATTGGAGACCGTTCCTTGTTGGAACCTTATTTTACTTGTTGGGATATCATTATATTGCCATGTTATCTTAATGCATCTATATACTTGGTAAAGGGTGGAAGGCTCGACCTCTCGCCTAGTGTTTTGTTCCACTCCTGCCGCCCTAGTTTCCGTCATATCGGTGTTATGTTCCCAGATTTTGCGTTCCTTACGCGGTTGGGTTATAATGGGAACCCCTTGATAGTTCGCCTTGATTAAAGCTTTTCCAGCAATTCCCAACCCTGGTTTTACCATTTTCCACCTAGCCTCTTTTTCCCTTGGGTTTCCGGAGCCTGAGGGTCGTCTTATTTTAAACCCCCCCGGGCCAGTGCTCCTCTGAGTGTTGGTCCGAACCAGGCAGCCTGCGGGGCCACCTCGGGGAAACTCGAGGGTTGGTTTTACTCGTAGCTTGACCTATCTGAGTGTGCCCTGAGAACGAGATATGTGAAGCTCCTATCGGGATTTATCGGCACATTCGGGCGGTGTTGCTGGTCTTGTTTTAACCTGTCGAAGTGTCTTGAAGAACCGAGATACCGAGTCTGATCGGAACGTCTTGGGAGGAGGTCTATTCCTTCGTTGACCGTGAGAGCTTGTCATGGGCTAAGTTGGGACTCCCCTGCAGGGATTTGAACTTCCGAAAGCCATGCCCGCGGTTATGGGCAGATGGGAATTTGTTAATGTCCGGTTGTAGATAACTTGAACATTAACTTAATTAAAATGAATCAACTGAGTGTGTTACCGTGATGGTCTCTTCTCGGCGGAGTCCGGGAAGTGGACATGGTGTTGGAGTAATGTTTGTTCAGGTTCCTCTCTAGATTCTCGCTCACGCTCTGCCTCCTCTTCTCGCTCTCTTTTGCGAACAGGTTAGCCACCATATTTGCTAGTCGCTTGCTACAGCTCCACATATTTACCTTGCCTTACCTATAAGCTTAAATAGTCTGGATCACGAGGGTGCGAGATTGCTGAGTCCCTGTGGCTCACAGATTACTATTACACCAGATGCACGGCCTGATGATTCCGTTCCAGGTGACGCGCTTGAGCTCAAGTGGGAGTTCGACGAAGACTCTCAACGATACTATGTTTCCTTTCCTGATGATCAGTAGTGGTGCCCAGTTGGGGGTGATCGGGACCGTGTCGCATGTTGGGGTATCTTTTATTTTGTAGCCGTAGTCGGGCCATGAGTGTTTGGATGATGTAATGTTATTTATGTACTTGATTGACATGGCGAGTGTAAGCCAACTATGTTATCTCCCCTTTTATTATCTATATTACACGGGATGTTGTGAAGATTGCCTAACTTGCGACATATGACTTCAATGCGATTATGCCTCTAAGTCGTGCCTCGACACGTGGGAGATATAGTCACATGGAGGGTGTTACAAGTTGGTAATCAGAGCCTTCCCCGACCTTAGGAGCCCCATTGCTTGATCGTTTTTAGCGGCCGAGTTGTGTCTAGAAAAATGTTTTGAGTCATTTAGGAATTATATATCGGAGAGTTTAGGAATTCTTTTTACTTCCCAGTCTCCTCATCGCTCTGGTAAGGCATCCTGACGTAGAGTTTTGACTCTTCTCTTCTCAAATTTCACTAAAAAAATTTTAGGATCACGCGGGTATCTTGGAATCGTTCCAATGGTTTTATGACGAGAACATTGTCTTGGTGCCTCCTGCCAGGGGTTTTGTGGAAGTGTCCCGGGGAGTTGAGCTCTGAGGTGTTGTCGTCATAATTTTATTGTTGCAGTTCTGGAATACCTGAGTCTAGTACGCCGACATCGAAAATCTCTTTTATGCAGTTCATTGGTGAGATAACCTCGACGCCACCCAGTACTGGGGCGGGAGTTCGGGAGTATCGCCATAACTTGTATAACGGATGCTTTTCGAAGGTTGAGGTAGATGTTTTCCGAAGTTTTTTCTCGGTTATGTGTTGACGGATGGATACAGCTGGATGTAGGATTTGCTAGATTTGGGTGAGATATTATGCTTCCCCTGTATCCTCAACACCTGATTGCATAACTGGAAAGGTTCGGGAGTTTCATAGGTGGGAATTCTTGTAGCTCTAGTTCTTCTTCCACGGACATTGGTTTGAGATTGGGATTTCTTACCAATTATTTGTTCTTGATCCGTACCTTATCGATTTATTTCTCTACCTAAATTCTAAGTGGCTTCTCAATTTATGGATATGTGACCATTTCAAGGGGAATGCATTCGTTCATTTTGTTCGGATGTGAAGACTATATGTTGCAATTCTCATTCCGTTGGATTCAGCTTCAATATTTGTCTATCAATGTTCTAATGGATGTCAACCTCTTCAGGATGGGTCCTCCAACGCGCACGACTCCGAATCCTGATCCGCCACCACCTCCACCTCCTCCGGAGGCATGGCAAGCTGTGATGGCCGCAACCAATGGAAACACACAGTTGATCATGCAAATTCTTCAAGAGCGCAATCAAGGCAACCAAGGGAACCAAGGCAACAATCAAAATAACTTTGCTTCACTCAACCAGTTCCTTGCTAACGGGCCAAAGACTTTCAGCAATTGTGTTGAGGCAACCGATGCTGACGATTGGCTTGTGGATCTGTGCAAGCATTTCGAGTGCAGTAATGTCAGGCCTGAGGACTTCGTCAAGTTCGCTTCCTTCCAACTTAAAGATCAAGCTGCAGAATGGTTCTAGCAGTTCAAGGATTCCAGAGGTGGACGTGTTATCACCTAGGATGAATTCCGTCAAGATTTCAGAGCTCATCATATTCCTCAGAGCGTGGTTGAAAGCAAGCATGAAGAATTCCACAACCTGAAGCAAGGCTCTTTGTCTGTCTATGACTATAACAAGTTGTTTCAGAAGCTCACCGGCTTTGCTAAGCAGGAAGTGGCTGATGAGAAAAGCATGATATACTAGTTCAAGGGTGGTCTCAGAGAAGAAATTCAGCTAGCTCTTGTTCTCTTTGAGCCCTTGAGGTACGATGAGTTCTACAACATGGCACTGAAGCAAGAGGCCGCTCAACTGAGGTGTGATGCTTCCAAGAAGCGAGTCAGGGATGCTACTCCTTCTTCCTCTACTCAAGTGGCCAAGCAGCAGAAGTATTGGCTTCGTCCTCCTCCGTTTCGTCAGTCGTATCAGCAGAAGAGCAAAGGTGGCAGTGGATCTTCCCACCCACCCAACCCTGGCTTTCAGAACAAGACTTCGTCTCAAGCTCCAAGATCGAGTGCTCCGTATCACCGTCCGCTTTCAGAGGTCACGTGCAACAAGTGCCAACAGAAGGGTCACTATGCCAACAAGTGTTTCAACTAGAGGCGTCTTCCTCCTCCTCCTCCTGTCAGATCGGCAAGTACAGCTGTGGTCAAGCATAACCCCAAGCACGCCAAGGTCAATTTGATGAACGCAGCTCAGGCAGAGGACTCATCAGATGTCATCATGGGTAACCTTCCTGTTAACGGTATTCCTGCAAGAGTTCTTTTTGACACTGGTGCATCGCATTGTTTCATGTCAAAGCCACTTTTTACCAAGCATGAGTTCGTTTGGTCTCATTTGGGTAAACAAATGGATATTGTTTCTCCTGGCAAACATTTGAGTGCAAGTCTGGAGGTGCCAGATGTTACTATCACCTTGGGCGACTACAAGTTTCTTTCTTCCCCAATGGTTCTTGGAAACTCGGATATTGATCTTATTCTCGGAATGGATTGGCTTTCTAAGCACAAGGCACATCTTGACTGTGCAGCCAGGCAGATTCAATTGACTCATTCGTCTAAGGATGTAATTGTCTTTGCCGCTCGGGATAATACCATCCGTCTGTTTTCTCTCAATGAGAAGGGTGAACTAGATGCTATCTCGCAGATTCCAGTCGTTTGCGAATATCAAGATGTCTTTCTAGAGGAGCTTCCAGGAATGCCTCCGCACCGGCCAGTTGAATTCGTTATTGATCTTGAGCTTGGCACGGAACCAGTGTGCAAGCGTCCTTACAAGCTCAGACCTAAAGAGTTGAAGGAGCTGAAGAAGCAACTCGATATTCAAGAGAGAATGGGTCTCATCCGGCCTAGTTCTTCTCTGTGGGGTTGTGGTGTTCTTTTTGTGAAGAAGAAGGATGGAACGGACCGACTTTGTGTTGATTACCGTCCATTGAACAAGAAGACCATCAAGAACAAATACCCACTTCCCAACATCAACGAGCTGTTCGAACAACTCAAAGGTGCCCAAGTATTCTCCAAGCTTGATCTCCGTATGGGTTATCATCAGATTCGAATCCGTGAGCAAGATATTCCCAAGACGGATTTTAGGACAAGCTATGGTTCATATGAATACACTGTCATGTCTTTTGGCCTCATCAACGCTCCTCCGACTTTCTCTCGCATGATGAACTTCATCTTCAACGCCTACACCAATGACTTCGTTTTGGTCTATCTCGACGACATTCTGGTTTTCTCGAAGAACAAGGAAGATCATGCCAAGCACTTGCGTTTGGTACTCGATAAGTTGAGGGAACACAACTTCTACGCCAAGTTCCCCAAGTGTGAATTTTGGCTCGATGAGGTTCTTTATCTTGGTCATATCATCTCTGCCAAGGGCATTGCGGAGAATCCTAAGAAGGTGTCTGCAATTGAGAATTGGGAACCTCCTTAGAACGTGAAGCAACTCCGTAGCTTCCTCGGTCTCGCAAGCTACTGTCGAAGATTCGTTGAAAACTTCTCCAAGATCGCGAAGCCTCTCTCTAATCTTCTCCAGAAGCACGTCAAGTACGTTTGGTCTCCGGAGTGTGACATTGCTTTCAACACTTTGAAAGAGAAATTGATCACTGCTCCAGTTCTGACTCCGCTGATGAATCCAAGCCGTACGAGGTCTTTTGTGATGCCTCTCTCCAAGGTCTTGGCGCAGTATTGATGCAAGAGAAGAAACTTGTTGCTTATACCTCTCGCCAATTGAAGCCCAATGAAAAGAACTACCCCACTCATGATCTCGAGTTGGCGGCAGTTGTGCATGCTCTTTTGACTTGGAGACATCTCTTATTGGGAAGAAAAGTGGACATTTTCACTGATCACAAGAGTCTCAAGTACATCTTCACTCAGCCTAATCTCAACCTCAGGCAAACTCGATGGGTCGAAATGATTCAAGAGTATAATCCGAGTATCGAGTATACTCCAGGCAAGGCCAATGTGATTGCTGACGCATTGAGCAGAAAGGCTTATTGCAACAGTGTTATTCTCAAGCCTTATCAACCTGAGCTTTGTGAAGCTTTCCGCAAACTTAATCTACAAGTTGTTCCGCAAGGTTTCCTCGCCAACCTTCAAGTCTCTCCTACCTTGGAAGACCAGATTCGCCAAGCCCAGCTTCTTGATGCTATGGTGAAAAAGGTGAAGATTGGGATTGCCAAGAGTCAACCCAAGTACAAGTGCTACCACCTTGATGACAAGGCTACTCTCTTCTTCGAGGATCGTATTGTTGTGCCCAAAGGTGACCTCCGTAAAGTGATCATAAACGAGGCTCACAATTCTCTCCTCTCCATCCACCCTGGGAGCACGAAGATGTATCAGGACCTCAAGCAGGCTTATTGGTGGACTCGAATGAAGCGCGAGATTGCTCAATTCGTGAATGAATGTGATGTCTGCAGAAGAGTGAAGGCAGAACACCAAAGGCCAGCGGGTCTCCTCCAACCTCTTGCCATTCCAGAATGGAAGTTTGACCACATTGAGATGGATTTCGTGACTGGGTTTCCAAAGTCCAAGCGTGGCAATGATGCTATATTCGTTGTCATCGACAAACTCACTAAAGTGGCTCACTTTCTGCCTATCAAAGAGTCAATCACTGCAGCTCAATTGGCGGAACTCTATACCTCTCGAATTGTCTCTCTGCACGGCATTCCACAAGTGATCTCTTCAGACCGTGGCAGCATCTTTACCTCCAAGTTTTGGGATTCTTTTCAGAAGGCCATGGGCACCAACATCCGCTTCAGCACAGCTTTCCATCCTCAAACTAGCGGTCAAGTCGAGCGTGTCAATCAGATTCTTGAAGATATGCTCAGGGCTTGTGTGATCTCCTTCGGCATGAAGTGGGAGGATTGTCTTCCTTATGCTGAATTCTCCTACATCAATTGCTGAGAAGGGCAAACCATGGGAAATTGGCACAATGGGGAGCAAGCTGGGAACAAAATGCAAATGTTGGGAATGTTCCAACCATCATATCTGCCTAAGATTCAGATCTGATTGGTGATAGGATACTTCAGACTCAGCATGTCTGAAGAGAAAGATTGCAACACAATTCGACGAGATGGCGTTGTGAGATTCTCGAGGAATGAACTAAGATAGAAAGCTCCAAAACATTATCTGGTTCTGCTACATATAAGTGAACACACTATCCCAGACAAGCATGACCATGTAGTAGTCTTATAATAAAACACTACCGAGTTCAGGTGGGGCACCATCAACGAGGATATCGAAGTCTTGTGCATGAACTAGTATTCACACAGCAAGTCCTTTTCCGTGAACAAATCAATTAGTGGCTTGGGGTGCTAGGGAATACATATGGGCTAAAGGTTGCAAGTCTTCAAATCGTAGAATACTTCGCACATATGCATGACTGACTTGGGATGGTTCCGAAGGAAGCAAAAACAAGCTTTCTCGAATTCACGGCGGCAACTTACATCAAATGCACGTGACTTAGAGGAAGTCACTCCTTTCATCCAAACGTATACCTCATGAGGGGAATATGAAGGCAATGCTTACAAAGTTTCCAATACTAGTGTAATGTTCAACATGAATCATGGGGGAGACAAAATGCTGTTGTTGGGCTCAACAGCAACTTATCGGAATTTCCATATCACTGGACTTCCACCATCATGTGAACACGGTGATAGCATTGTTCAGACCAAAAGATGTAATGGTGTATGCTCGGGGATCAAACACGAGTAAGACAACATTACGAACATCGTTGGTTCTGATTTGACTTGACGATAGCCCATACTCAAGTCAAAGTTTTGACAAGGCAATAGATCCAACAACTGATCACGAGGACCAATCGATGGAGATATCATCTTTCTTCAACACACACACACACACACAAAAGATATCCCTTAACATGAACTAAGTCAGACAAGCTTTATCTTCCAACTCTCCAAGTTATTGTTTGGCTTAACCAACTAGCTCAGGGTATCCAACACAGATTCTTGGAGAATGGGTGGTTTGGAGGAAAACCAACATGATCACGAACTCAACATAGTGGTTAGGTGACAACCTGGTAATACTTCCGAGAAGATATTCGGAACATCACGAACCACCGATATGTTACTAAGCTCGAGAACAATCTTGCTTTTCAGAGCAAGATGATATGATCAAATAAGCAAGGGATTGAATAATCCTAACTCATTGATCGAAGAGTGCACCGGAAATAAGGACTAGGTAGCACAATCTATCTTAGAATGATGATTCAATAACCAACACGCTAAGAATGAGAATATTGTCCATTTACTACCAAGCAACTAGTTGCTAGGAGTATTGATTTCACACATCACGGTTCACTTGTCGGTATTCCGGTTGCAACAACATGGAACCGAGGAATGAATAATGATGGAGAGAAATATCACTACATCAAGAGTTCATAAGAGGTGGTGCAATTCTCATGACAATTCTGACATAAGGAGGCAACAGTCCAAGGTAGAACATAACAAAAGTTGGATTGGCATTTTCATCTACGGAATACAACTGCTTTGACCCAATCCTAGATATGGATGAGGTACTGGATTTTGTTTCTCCTAGTCATTCCGGAATAGAATGGCTTGACAGACCACAAGAATAATAGGCATCGACAGCGAATGCACGCATACTCTTGAGTATCAAATGATAGACGGGGGTCAGAATACAACTAAAGAGAACAACTCATGGAACATATAACTTTCTGAGTTGTGGATTCATGGGTTAGTATGTCAAACGAGTTCAACAAATTTCTTCCGGATAACCCATGCAGAATGATAGAACTGGTAGAGTCACAATATGAATGGAGTACTCCTCAAGAGCACCCTGGTTGTGATCTTTTGGTTCAAAGGAACTACTGCCATAAGAAGTTCATGGTATTTGGAAGAAGGAAATACCACGGACCTCGAGGACTATCGCCAAGGTTACTAATATCCTAAAGGAACGAGCAACACTATCAATAGAAAGTAAGTAGAGCGAATCTTGGGTTCAGGAACCCAGAGATGGAATGCCTACTAGCTAATAACATCACGAGATGCTTTCAAGAATGGTGGCCAGATTCACCACATTGGGAACACAAAACATGGCTAGATTGCCAGGTGACCCTCTAAGACACCTAGGGTCATAATAATAACTCCAACATATATGTCGAGGCAATAGAATACCTCAACTCAGCAATTAGTGTGATTAACCTGGCCCAAAGGGACTTCGAGAACAGAAATAAGGGATTTGCAAATGCATCAGTCTATTTAGAAACCTGGGATGACTCGGACAGCATAACGACTGTAAATGCTCAAAAATATTTGAGACATCCTGCAAAATGGTGGCATAACCACTCAACATCATCATATCAAGGTTCTGAGGCCAGCTATGAACACACAGAAGTAGTAGAGACTGAACTGAGGCTTGAATCCAGCAATCCTATAAGTCTCTAACATAGTAACTCGTCATCCTGATAGATAGATGAGAAGACCTACTTCCTAATCCCCGTAGAAGAGAAGAGGATGACTCAGATCAGAATGGCATAAGGTAAAGGAGTAAAAAGAGCCTTATGTTCCCTTCCACAATCAATTCCCGTATATAAGTAAAGCATTTCTAGACTCGACTTCGACCAGTTTGGCTTGGTAATCCTACAGGTAGTCAGGCTCTAATACCAAAGCTGTCAGGACCCTGATTCCAAGTCACATCGATCTAGCCGGTAACACATCATATCACTTTGTGGCCTCACGCATGGTATTCCCACGGGTGTCGCCTTACCATGACCCGGGACCGTTTGCGCCTTTTGGCTCACGTATATGATAGTGTCTCTAGCATCCATATGACAGAGAACCCGGGCCGACATGGCTAGTCGTGAACCCAAAGCAGCACCAACCTATGGGGACAGGCATACATGAATCACATCGAGCATGTCGGTCAGCAGCGTGTGAATACGGGCTGTAGCACTGGGCTAACAGGACTCCGGATGTCACTGCATGACATTTCCCCTAAGGGACAGACACAGGAACAAAGTGAAACACATGCCGAACAGTCAAGTGTCCTGAGCAGTAGTGCTGGGCCAGCAGGACTCCGATGAACCGGGCTGTAGCGGACTACTATGGCTCATGGGAGCACTAGACTACATTTCCCCATAAGAGAGGCTGCCAAGGATAAACAACTAGATTGTCGGATCCCACACATACCAAGCATTTCAATCATACACACAATAGGCTCGATATGTGGAAATACAACATGGCATCACAACAAGACTCTACGGCTCAGAGTATTTATTCATTAGGCTCCAAGGAGTGAGATATTAAAAACATGGGTATCATGACCCAACCTTCAGAGCATACAAGTCAAAGCACATGCGGAAGCTTAACATGTCTGAGTACATACATCTACAAATGGAAAAGGCTAAGAAGCCTGACTATCTACAAGACCCTCCCAAGGGTACAAGATCGTAGCTGAGGTAACGAGCTAAACGTCGAAGTCCACGTGGAACTACTAGCGAGATTGAAGTCTCTCTGCAAAACATAAAATAAGAAAACGTGAGTACAAATGTACCCAGCAAGACTTACATCAAAACTAGCTACATATGCATCGGTATCAACAAAGGGGGTTGTGCTGTTTAACTGCAGCAAGCCAGCTTTGACTCGGTGGCTATCTTAAACTACGACTGCAAGTAACTCTTTTGAGGTGGCGCACACGAGTCCACATATTCACCATTCAATACACCGCTACGGATCCGCACCCGTCTCCCTACGAGAAGGCCATCCATAGCACTCACACTTATCTTGCGAGTTTTAGAGTATCCACTTCAAGTTATCTATGAACTGTACAGGCAACCAAGCAGTCCTTTACCGCGGACACGGCTATTCGAATAGATGATGTTAACCCTGCAGGGGTGTACTCCTTCACACACGCTCTCACCACTTATCGTCGTTTACACGACATGTACTCGATAACCTTCAAGCGGAAGCCCAACGAGGGTGTCGGCCACGGCCTACCTAAGCACTCAAGTCTCCAGTCCTGGTTTATCGCCTATCCAGGTTCCATCCGTAGGGAGTCCGGACGAGGTTTCCACATACGGCCCCGAACGATGTGAACAGGGTTCCCGAGACACCAAACGGGTGACTCGGTACACCGTGCCATGGTGTATTTACCGCATTATAGCCCACCCCTAGGGTCAGTGCTACGCACGGCCGCCAACACATAACCTACAAACACCAAAAACTAGTTGCAACTCCTGGACATAGTACTAGGGTGATTAAGAAGCCGAGAGGGTCCATTGGTTTCAGGCCCAATGTATGGTAGTAACTGATTCTTGAATCACATATACCGATCTCACTTCTTAAGGACGGCCTCAATGAAACAACCCACCATGTACTCCTAGATGTCCTCTCATCGATACCTTTACCAAATCGTGTTCAACACACTTAGCTCACACACAGAAGGACATGTTCACAACTTTCCAATTCATCCCCGATGAATCAGACTTGACACAACTATAAGCAATAGCAGGCATGACAAGCAAACATGAACGAGTAGGCATATCAGGGCTCAAACAACTCCTACTCATGCTAGTGGGTTTCATCTATTTACTGTGGCAACGACAAGTCATGCAGAGGAAAGGGGTTCAACTACCGTAGCATGTAACAGTTGAATCGTTGTTGTCCTAATGCAGTAAAAGAGAGCAGGAGCGAGAGAGTGGGATTGTATCGGAATGAACAAGGGGGTTTTGCTTGCCTGGCACTTCTGAAGATAGTATAGCTCTTCATCGGTGTCATCGAACTCATCGTCGAAACCACGTCTATCGAGAGGGGACAACTTCTCGCAATAAAGAAGGAAACACATTCAATCCAATGCAAAAGTATGATGCATGCTCATGACATGGCAATATGCTGTTGATTGAACTAATGCAACTAGCAACCATATTAATTGATGTTGGTTTGAACCCTAGGTTCAAATTCAAACCCCATATGTGCTTTCTTAAATGCCATTTAATTGAATTGTCTTAAACTAAGGATATAAGTTGCTCTAACATGCATGCAAATGCCATAAACAGATTCTTTGGATTTTTTTGATCATTTTTCATATATAATTTATTTCATTTGGAGTTACAGTTGAATTACTATGAATTTTTGAAGTTTATACAAATTTCTGGAATTTCCTGAATTTAAATTAAATCCAGAAAATAGCTTATTGCGTCGGCATGACATCAGTGTGACATCAGCAGGTCAACACGCCTGGTCCAGGTCAAACCTGACCAGTGGGTCCCACTGGTCAGTCTCACAATGATGGCTAGGCTCACAGAGATGTGGGCCCGGTCAAAGGCCACGTCAGCACGGTCAATGCTGACGCGTGGGTCCACTGATTTTATTAATTAACCTAATTATTGTGGTTATCCAGTAAACTAACAAGGCGGCTCCCACGGTGAGTGTCTTGTGTTAAATTAATAGGGTTAGTTAGCCCCTAATCTAAGGACGGCCCCGTCGACTAACCGGCGATTAGCCGCCGGCGCTAAGCAGGACACGGTGGAGGTCCTCGTCTGGCCATTTCCGGCGACGAGAGGTCGTGCGGATGGGTTCTGCGGAACCAGTGCGATGAGGCGCGTCGGACGGTGGCAGCTGCGGGTGCTGTGGTAGCATGCAACAACGGCAACGACGAGCCGGCCGGTGGCCGGAGCTCAGGACACACGGGCGTGGTTATGGCAGTGTGTGGGAGGGGGAGCTGGTGGGTGCTACGGGCTCCTGGAGCCATGCTGAGCGCAGAGGTGTGCTTGGATTCGAGCCACTGTGGCTCTAGCCACGATGACGACGAGGCACGGCGGCGGCGAGCTTCGGTCGCGGTGGTTAGTGAGGCTAGAGGAGGAAATAGACGGCGGGGAGAGAGGGGTTTGGTAGAGGAGCTCACGGCGAGGTCGAAGCGGAGCTCAGCAGACTCGGGGAGGCGGCGGAGACGGCGAATCAAACGGTGGCATCCGTCGGCCGTGGTCGAGGAAGAAGGCCACATGCGTCGTCATGGGGCCGTCCTGGCTCGTGTAGCCCAGCGAGAGGGAGAAGAGGTTGTGGCTAAGCCTCTGCGCTCAACGGTAGGGCGAGGGGTGGCCGGTGGTAACGGGGGTGCTCATCGGCGTTCTCGAGCGGTCACGGCGATCACGGGAGAGAGAGACAGAGGAGGAGAGGAGGACGAGGGAGAGTGAGAGAGGGTCCAGGGGTCGCGTGGCGATGCCAGAGTCGTCCATGGCGTCAGGGCGGGGGTGCAAGCAGGCAGGCAGGAGGTGGCCTGCGCGCGTCGAGCACACACCCGCGTCCTCCTGGCGCGGCGGAGAAGATGACCGGCAGTTGGGCTACTCAGTAGCGGGCCGCGTAGGTGGGCGGCACAGGACCTGGGCCAGCCAGGTAGGTTTTGGCCAGGTATTCTCTCTCTCTCTCTAGTTCTGTTTCTGTTTTTCTATTCTTTCCTCTGTTTTGCTTTAGTAATAAAATACCAAACCATTTTGTAAAATGCTGAAAATATTTGTGGGCACTTTTGAAATTATTTCCAACAGCCCTCAACTAGTTTAACCATTATTAGAACATTTAAACTATTTATAGAATTTAAATGCCCCAATTCAAATACAATAAGGATTAATTCAAAAATCCAGAATGTCCTAGAAATATGTGCACCATTTTTGGAAGAGGTTTTTAGCCAATTCAAAAATGATGAACTTTTCCGCAGGGCATTTTGGGTTTATTAAAAATATTTTTATTTGAACCTAGTTGAATTCATTTGGTGCTAGGGTTTGTCATCCCCATGTCAAATTTCAAACAAGTATAGACATGATGCATGGATGCTTATGAAACTAATTGCAATCAAATTCTAGGGTTGTGACAAAAACTAGGCTGTGGCCATGGACCCAGCTGGGGCGATGGACCCAGCTGTCAGCCTCTCCACGTAAAGTCCTCTTCCGATGGAAGTCGGTCGTTGACCACATTGACCACGCCATGTCGAGAGCACCAAGGCGGTGTTCGACGGCGAGGCCTTGGAAGGGGACGACGCGATGCCGGGCATGAAGCAGCAGTGGATGCCCACGCGGAGAGAAGTACGAGGGTTCACTGCTTCGGCTGCTGTGTGAGGCTGTCGTCGTCGCAGAATAACAGGGGGTGTGGGTGTAACACCCTCGATGCGACTATATCTCCCACGTGTCGAGGCACGACTTAGAGGCATAATCGCATTGAAGGCATATGTCGCAAGTTAGGCAATCTTCACAACATCCCATGTAATATAGATAATAAAAGGGGAGATAACATAATCTTCACAACACCCCCTGTTATTCTACGGCGATGACAGCCTCCCACCGCAACAAACCAGTGAACCCTCATACTCCTCTACACGTGGGCATCCACTGCCGCTTCTTCCCCCGCTCTGCGTCGTCCCCTTCCTAGGCCTTGCCGTCGTCCACCGCCCTGGTGCTCTCGGCGGCGTGGTCAACGTGGTCAAGGAACGACTTCCATCGGACGTGGACTTTACGTGGAGAGGCTGACAGCTGGGTCCACGACCGCAACAAGGAAGTGCCTCCTTATTGCATGGAAACTAATGATTCCTCCAACTGACAGCGGGGACCCACCAGACTGGCAACCGTATTTTGTGAAAAAACATTTCCCCCCTGACTGTTTGGACCTACCAACTACATCTTCGCACGCAAGGAAGTGCGTCCGGGTAAAAAAAACGATTCGCCCCCCTGACTGCTGGGACCCACCAGCTACATCTTCACACGGAAGGAAGTGGCTGACAGTCGGGACCCACCTGGTCGAAGCATACGTAGCATTGTCATTCTGGTCATGAACGTGTACGTACATACTGGTCGATGTAGAGGCGCGCACGTGTCATAGTAGAGGCACGCACGTAGCATATACACATACGTACATCGGCCAGTGTGCAAGAAAGAAAATACGGCCACGTACGTACATACGGGCGGGGTCTCGAACACCTACTCGCGCATACGTACGGCCAGAGCTCGTGTACATCGCTGGGTCGGAATGGAGAAACTGTGTCTTCGTCGTGTTCATGGGGAGTCAACTGGCTGGGTCGGAATGGAATGCGTCGTCGTGTTCATCGGGGGGGGCTAGGATGGAACAGCCGATGGAAATGAGGCCTGGCATACCACAGAACGGAGGAAACAGCCTTGTGTTCGACCGGCCACGTTCGAAACGGGATCCTGTTCATCGGGAGGGGTCTGGCATACCGCAAAATGGAGGGAACGGGCCTCCTACGGTCGAAACAGGGGTCCTGTTCATCTAGAGGGGTGTGGCGTACCGCAAAACGGAGGAAACAGACTTGTGCTGGAGTGCTAAGGTCGAAATGGGGATCCTGTTCATCGGGAGGGGTGTGGCGTACCACAAAACGGGACTCCATGGGATACTGCTCATCTCCACCGTCGACCCCCTCCAGCCTCCACGGGCTATTGTTCGTCCACCGTCGACCTCCTCTAGCCTCCACCTGCGACTGTTCATCCACGGGCTCCTATTCATCCGGCCTCCACCGCGCGCTACTCCACCGGCTACTGTTCAACCAGCCCTCTCTACGGGCTCCTGTTCAACTACCCCTCCAGAGGCTACTGTTCATCCAGCCCTCCACCGTCTACTGTTCATCCAGCCCTCCACGTGGTGGTCCTGTTCATCCAGCCCTCCACGGGGTCCTATTCATCCAGCCCCAACCAGCTCGATCAATCGGGGTCATTTTCATCCAGAAGCAACACCACAGGGTCCTGTTCAACCACCCCCACCGGGAACTATTCATCCAAGCCCCCCAACAACGCTCACTGTTCATCCAGAGGCAGCATCGATCGGCTTCAGTTAGCAGCAGTAGCGAAGGAATCACTCGGGTTCAGTAACGCGTAGCCTGCAGTGCAATTGCTCGGGTTCAGTTAGGGCCCAACGCCTCGCTCAGGTTCAGTTAGAGCCCAACGCCTCGCACACATGGGCTTACGTGTATGAGAGAAACGCGCACCGCTCGGCCCCTGACCACCCACCGTAATCGGGAACTACCCGAAATTTTCCTCGTCCTCTCTTCTACCACGGTATTTTCCGTCATGGACGGCCCAGAGAATGTCATGCAGCTGCGTCTCCGGCCCGCCCAGGATGGAAAGCCCATTTTCTGTCATGATTTTTTGTCATAGAAGTAGGAGCCCACCACATCTATGATGATACCAGGTTTTGTGACAATTATCGTCATAGAAGTGTCATAAGTATGACAGAAAAATTTCGTTCGGCCCAAAATGTTATGGATTTGTCTTTTTTTGTAGTGAGGGCGTAAAACTATAGCGCTTGTTGGGAGGCAACCCAATGAATAAAATTTATTTTTTCTTATTGCTTCCAATTTTTGAGTGTTATCACAATTATGCTACGGTTATGATTGTGTTTTCTGTGTTTTAATTAGTGTATGTGCCAAGTAAAGACTTTAGGATCTTCTTAGGTAATAGTTGTTTGATCTTCATAAATAGCACAAACTTTTACGCTCACGAAATTAATTTTCATTTTTTACTAGAGAGGAATAAAATACCTATTCCGACTACAGTAGATCAATATACAAATTTCTCAGGTCATCCTAATATTTTAGAGTTTTTTTGAGTTACAAAAGTATTTGAAATAGTCATATTGCTACAAATTGTCCTGTTTGGACAGATTCTATTTTCTTTGTGTTGTGTGCTTATTTTGATGGCTCTATGGTTTTATTTGATGAGGTTTTTGTCGGTGTTTTGGGAACGGGGGTCCCCAGACTTGCCTCCCTGCGGCCTGAGGCATGGCTCAAAGGGGGGCCCAGCACGGCCCATCTTCATCAACACAGACCCAAGACCCTCGCGAGGGGCCAAGCATCGCGGGGCGGACGGCGCGGAGCTTCCTCAGGCACGGCCTCATCAGGCTGGCTCGCGAGGAGGCGGAGACAACAAGGCGGGGTACCTCACGAGGTGCCCGTGACGCAAGCCATGACGACCAAGGGTGTCAGCGGGCGCCAGCCTGCGCAGTGTCCTCCTTTCCTCTGTGGTGCAAAGGGAGCAAGCGCAGGCGAGAGCATCAAGCAAAGGCACCCGTTTCGGAGCAACGAGACCAAGACCAGCCCAACGGCAGGGAGGAAGTCATTGTGGAGCCCAAGCCAGCGTCACCACCAGAGCCTTTGCCAGGCGAGGACCAACTTTACTCAGGATAAGTGTACCAGATGTTCCCCTTCAAAATGGCCAATTGTTGGCGGCCTTCCCGCTCAATACTTGGGAAGAGGCCCAGGGCCTTTGCCTATAAATAGGACTAGCCACCCCCATGATAAAAGACCGGCCAATCCAGAAACAAGCTGGGATCGGATCGAGTAGCATCACACAGAGAGAGAGAAGGGTGACTGAACTCCTCCTAGCAGTTCATCGCCCCAGCCAAGAAGAGACCCTCGCGAGGCTGTCCTTCCTTGTATTAGTCATCATCATCAGCCCAAGAGGCAATCCACCACACCACACTGGAGTAGGGTATTACACCACAACGGTGGCCCGAACCAGTATAAACCCTGTGTCTCTTGTGTTGTTCTTTCCATAGCTTAGATCTTAGCGAGGCGGTGGGTGCAGGTAGGTAGAAGGCGAAATCTCCGCGCGCACCCCAGTGTTCGAACCTCAAGGGTCTGCTGGAACCCAAAACCCGACATTTGGCGCGCCAGGTTGGGGTGCGCCGGAATTCGTCTTCCACCGCCCCGTTCTCCTCCGACCATCGCGTCCATGTCTGACGCTCGTCGGGCCCGCGCCGAGCGCCGGGCCGCTCTCGCCTCCTGCGTCGCCCAGACGGCTCCAGTCGGTGGGCGTCCTCGCCGTTCCCCGTCACCTGCCGTCAACGCCACCACCGGCCCGGCGGGAAACGAGCAGCAAGCTTCATCTCAGCATCCGTCCGTGCGGCAAGACAACCGCACCGCGACTCCCTCGCTCACACCTGCTGGTTCTTCGTCCCGCGCGCTCCGCGCACCCATGGAGGCTCGAGCTACGCTCATCGCGGCAAACGAGCTCCTGCGCTACCGTCCCGTCGACGATGTCTATGAAGAATGGCTCGACCGCGTCGCCGAGCTCGTCCGCGCCGCAGGGGGCTCTCCTGTGCCGTCCGTTCCGCTGCACCGCACCCCGCCCTGCGCGGGCGACGAAGCTCCGGGGGCGCCCCAGCCGCCTCCTCCTCAAGAAGGCGCCCAGGCTCCAAGGCGCGTGGCCCCTGGGCGGAACCCGCTCCGTCAGGTGCCGGCGCGGCAAGAGAAGAGCTGCCAAGAAATCCCTTGCCCACAAGAAGCTGCCTGGGCACTCCCTGCTCCAGCACATCGCGACCATGCTCCTGCTCCCGCACGTCAAGACCCCGCGCTGCTCCCAGCTGCAGCGCGTGGGGACCAGCAAGACCAAGCTCTCCATCACCCAAGGCCTCCTGTAGCCACAGCAGGCTGCCGTGCCTTCACCACCGAGCTATGCAACGTCGCGTGGCCCGGCAAGTTCAAGCCAGACCTGCCTCCTCGTTATGATGGCACGACCGACCCTGCGGAGTTCCTCCAGCTCTATGAGCTGGGCATCGAAGCTGCCAACGAAGACGAGAAGGTCATGGCAAACTGGTTTCCCATGGCGCTCAAGGACGGGGCCTGCACCTAGCTCCTGAACCTAGCTCCAGGCACGATCTCCTCCTAGGACGAGATGTGCACCCGCTTCATCGCCAACTTCCAAGGTACTCGCGACCGGCCACCCACCGTGAGCGACATGCGCCGCATCAAGCAACAACCCGGAGAGACCCTGCAGAAGTACATCCAGCGCTTCAACAACGCACGCCTCAAGATTTCCAAGGTGACCGAGGAGGCCATCATCTCAGCCTTCTCTGACGGCGTGCGTGACGTCAAGATGAAGGAGGAGCTGGAGATGCGTGAAGACCTATGCACTTCCTTGGAGCTATTCAACTTGGCGACCAAGTGCGCCAGGGCTGAGAAAGGGCGTCTCTCCCTCCTCGAGCTGCCTGCCGCAGACCCAGAAGAGAAGAAGCCCAAGGCCAAGGATGTGAAGCGCAAGGGGGCTGCCGTGCTCGCGGCAGAACCAGACACCATGCGGGGCAGAGATCAGCCGGAATCTTCCAAGGGCAGTCAGTACTGTGTGTACCATGACCTCCACACCCACAACACCAACGAATGTCAAGAGCTCCGAGCCGTACGAGAAGGAAGGATCGGCCGTCGTCCCGACCGCGCTGACCGGGGCCACGGTCGAGGAGGAGGAAGAAACGCAGGACGCTGGGAACACCGCTGCCCGCGCCAAGGGTGGCGCGATTGACCTCGCGAGGATCGCCGGCAAGACCTGCCTCGCGAGGGAGACTGGAGGGATCAGCCTTGCGAGGATCGCCCGCAAGGCAACGCAGGTCTCCCTCCGCTGCCGCCGCAGCCAAGGAGAAATGAGGACCGCCATCAGGACGAGGGGGCTGGGGGCTTCCAGGAGCCGCACGCGATCGCCTGCATCCCGGGCGGGGCTCAAGCCCCATCCTCTCAGCGCATTTTCAAGCAGTTCGCCTACTAGGTGAATGCGGTCCTCCCCAAGCTCGAAGCCACGCGCCCTCTCAGGTGGTCAGCATGCGCCATCACGTTCAGCTCAGCGGATCAGCTCAAGTGTGCGGCCACGGTCGGAGTCCTCCCGATGCTTTGTTCCCCAATCATCAGCAATGTGCTGGTCACCAGGACCCTCATCGATGGCAGGACAGGGCTCAACGTCCTGTATGTGGAAACATTCAACAATCTCCAAGTGCCCTACAACCAGCTTCAGCCAACCAAGCCTTTCTCCGGAGTCACCGACGGCTCCACGATCCCGATTGGGCAGGTCCGCCTCCCTGTCACCTTCGTGGCGCGCGACAACTACCACACCGAGCTCATCGACTTCTACGTCGCTCACATTCGCCTGCCGTACAACGCCATCCTCGGGTACCCAGCGCCGGCCAAGTTCATGGCCGTAACTCACCACGGCTACAACGTCCTCAAGATGCCAGGAAGTGGCGGAGTCATCACGGTGCCCTGTGAAGAGAAGGACGCGGTGTGTTCCCTGGAACGAGCCTTTCAGGCCGCATCACTGGAAGACCCGGATCGCGGAAGCAGGAGGCTTCCCGAGGCCACCCCCAAGAAGAAGAAGACATCGTCCGGCCCGGCTCCTCAGGAGGCAGGCCCCTCAGAGCCCACGCCTGCCCAGGGGGAACCTCCTTCCATCGCATAGGAAAGCGCGCCCAGCGCCCTCCTCAGGCATGGCTTGGGGGCTCTCCCCTGGAGGGCCACCGACCTGGCTAAGGTCACGAGGGAGGCGCTTGGGCACCACATGGAGGCATGTTTCGAAGCACGTTTCCCTCAAGAAGGAGTAAGGCAAGGAGGGCCAGACCCTCAGGAGTTCGTCAGCAAGGCCATTCAGGAGCTACATGAGTCAAGAGTCATGAGAGGCGGCCGCCGCCTACCAGCTGTGGCTCCCCATCCAGGCAAGGATGGTGGGCTGCGCGTCTGCATCGACATACCAGGGCTCAATCGAGTCGCCTCTCTGGAGTGCCTCTGGCCCTCGCGAGTGGGGCGCTGCGAAGGTCCACCCCACAGCTACGTTCGCATGCCTTACGGCCTGCCGAGCGCGGCTACCACGTACCAGCGCCTCATGAGGGGCATCATGGAGGCTCAAGAGGCCAGGCGCTTCGCAGCCCTGGTGGAGATGGAGATGGTCCACGAGGAGCCACCACCGCCTCCGGAGCCTCCCGAGGCCCCTGGGCCTGGGGGCTTGTGAGGATCGGCTTCCGCAGCCCACCGAGTCTGCTACACCAACGCTGCTTCGTCCTCAACATCATCAGGTGACATATTTCAAGTTTCATTTCCAGTTGGGAGCGCCCCCCAGGGCTGCATTATTCCCAGGCCACGTGGGTCCGTCCATGCGGCATGTATCCCTTTTATTTCATGTTGCTAGCTTACTTTGTTGGGGGCACCCCTCGGGCTGCGTCATCCCCCAAGTCGCTCGGGCCTGACCCAGTGATGTCCGCCTTCCTAGCATCTATTTGAATGAATCCACTCCTTCGCGGCTAATGTGTTTGACCTAGTTGCCCGCTGAACTGACGCCAACTGACAGAGCTGCTCCCAAAACGGCACGGCGCTTGCGCATGGGTCCGTCCCTGCAACGCCGACAAACATGAATGGCTGAGCTCTGTCCGCGGCATCCCCGCATGGCGCCACCTCGTCAAGCCTTCAGTGCCTCATTGCCTCTCGGAAGCAACCAACGGCTGACTGTCAATTGTCATGGCAACCCCTCGTTCTTTCCATGATGGGTCTACAGTATCTCCTAAAGGAGCTGCGTCAAGCGAGGCCCATGCGGTGTCTCCTCCACTCTCATCCGCGCGAACCGCTTGCACGTTAAAGGGGGGGGTGCCTGAGCATCGCGACTCAGGGCTCCTACTGGCTCTCTAGCCCTCACCCTCTGGCCTTGTCCACGGCATCGCGACCTGGCATACCAGCGACGGCTGAGACTCGCTCGAGGGCCGGGACCCGAGGACGTAGAGCAGAAAGGGGAGCAAAGGCGAGAGGGGAGGGACACACGAGGACCTTGCCGAGCAACCTCACGCCTGCCGATGCACGGACCCGGCAACACACCAGGGAGCGGTCCTTGATTCTCGAGATAAGTCACCACCCGGAAGCACCAGCTACCGTGGCACCATCCCCGCACCTAATGCAATCCCGTGTTAGCGACGCCGCTCTCCTTTCTCACCGAACGACGGCTGCTTGAGCGCCAAAGGGGACCTCCTGAGCATCACGACTCAGGGGCTCTTACCGGACCCCGGGTCGCTCAGCTCCTGGCCTTGACCACAGCATCGCGACCTGGCATACCAGCGACGGCTGAAGCCGCCTTGGGACTGGGACCTATCGGCGCAGAGCACCAAGCCATCTTGAGGTTCGAAAGGGAGAACTGAGCTAAGACGGAATGAGCAACTCGCACAATTCTACAACAAGGGTTATATTAACAAACAGGATCATAGGCACCTTACAAGCCCCCATGGGACGCCTCTTTGATTCCTCGCAGGGAACAAATCCTAAAAGGACGCTAACTACACGCGCCCCTGCAAAAGACGCCATCATCAACAGTGGGCCGTCAAGCACCGATGTCAACCCCATCCAGATCAGAGTCGGCGACGGCCTGACGAGCCCGCCCTGCTCCAGGAGCGGTGCCGGCTCGGGGACTCGTAGCTGTCGTCGCTCGTCTCTGGAGTCGCGAAGAGCTCGCCGGAGTCGCTGGATCCTCCGATGCCTCCACCGCCTGAGGAGCCGCCAAGGGAGCGGTCGGCGGGCCTAGTCCCCGCCGTAGCAGCGTCCCGACCACCTCTCCCGGGGCAGCACTCCAGCCGACACCCGTTCGCATCGAAGACCTTGAAGAACATCACCGAAGCACCGTCGTACTCCAAGTGGATCACGAAGACGCCTCTTGTCCTGCAAACCCGAGCTATTTCGCCCCAGCCTCGAGTCATGAAGACCTCTCCCGGGGCAACGTCCGCGACCTCTGCCTCGGTCGCGAGGGTGCTGCAGCCGACATGCTGCAGCCAAAGCTCCAGGAGTTCTCCCTGCGGGATGATGGAGGCGAAGAAGGGAGGAAGGCGAATCCAAGACTGAGGAGGCATTGCGGCGTGGAGCACGAACTCTCGGGAGGAGCCCTCGGTGTGGACCCCAGGGGGGACGACCCACACCTTCGTGACCCGTTGGCACCGACGGCGGCGCCGCCCGTGGCGATCAGCATCGACTCCTTCAGAGCCCTCGATGTGGGCGTACAAGGGAAGCGGGAACCCCGGTGGTGGCCGCTCGCACCAGGGCCTCGACACCACCTGATGGGCCCCCTCGTCCCGGCGGCGGAGGGCGAGCCGTTTCTTCGGCGGGAGCGGGTCTGGTTCCTCCGAGGGAGCTTTTCCCTTCTCTGCCGCCGAGAACCGGTGGATCGGAGCCATCGCAGCAAGACAGAGCAAGGACCGGGAAGAAGGAGAAGCAAGAAGAGATAAACTGGAAGGGCGCGCACCGCTCCGTACTTATAGCCGGCGAAGGCCAATCGCCGACCTCCATGATCGTAGGTAATCATGACCCGCTTTGCATGCAGGGACTTGTCCAGTCCGTGCAGTTGCTGAGGCGCCATGGGGAAGTGGAGATGCCCACGCCCAGTCAACCGCCATGCGGTGCCCAAGGCCGTAGGCTGTTAGGGCCCGCGGCGCTTCGCCCTTGCCCTTTCGCCTCCCTGCACGGCCATGTCCGGGCACGCCTTGGGCCCAGGGGCGACTATCAGCATTCTGGGAACGGGGGTCCCCAGACTTGCCTGCCTGCGGCCTGCGGCGTGGCTCTAAGGGGGGCCCAGCATGGCCCATCTTCATCAACACAGACCCAAGACCCTCGCGAGGGGCCAAGCCTCGCGAGGCGGATGACACGGAGCTTCCTCAGGCACGGCCTCATCAGGCTGGCTCGCGAGGAGGCGAAGAGAACAAGGCGGGGTACCTCACGAGGTGCCCGTGACGCAAGCCATGACGACCAAGGGTGTCAGGCGGGCGCCAGCCCATGCAGTGTCCTCCTTTCCTCTTTGGTGCAAAGGGAGCAAGCGCAGGTGAGAGCATCAAGCAAAGGCACCCGTTTCGGTGCAACAAGACCAAGACCAGCCCAACGGCAGGGAGGAAGTCATTGTGGAGACCAAGCCAGCGTCACCACCAAAGCCTTTGGCAGGCGAGGATCAACTTTAGTCAGGATAAGTGTACCAGATGTTCCCCTTCAAAATGGCCAATTATTGGCGCCTTCCCGCTCAATATTTGGGAAGAGGCCCAGGGCCTTTGCCTATAAATAGGACTAGCCACCCCCATGGTAAAGACCGGCCAATCCAGAAACAAGCTGGGATCGGATTGAGTAGCATCACACAGAGAGAGAAAAGGGTGACTGAACGCCTCCTAGCAGTTCATCGCCCCAGCCAAGAACAGACCCTCGCGAGGCTGTTCTTCCTTGTATTATTCATCATCATCAGCCCAAGAGGCAATCCACCACACCACACTGGAGTAGGGTATTACACCACAACGGTGGCCCAAACCAGTATAAACCCTATGTCTCTTGTGTTGTTCTTTCCATAGCTTAGATCTTAGCGAGGCGGTGGGGTGCAGGTAGGTAGAAGGCAAAATCTCCGCGCGCACCCTAGTGTTCGAACCTCAAGGGTCTGACGGAACCCGAAACCCGACAATTCTAAAATAGAAAAGTTGGAATACACTAGATATAATACAAAAACAAAATATGAATTGGTTTGATACAACACTTATAGTAGTGATTTATTATTCTTATACTAACGGATATCACGAAGGCTTTGTTGAGTTTTGTGTGATTGCAGTTTTCAAGTTTTGGCTTATCTTACGGTGGATGAAGGAAGGACGTAAGATCCTAAGCTTGGGGATGCCCCGGCATCCCAAGCTATTATCCAAGAATGAGCAATGAACTAAGCTTGGGGATGCCCCCAAGTGGCATCCCCGCTTTCTTCCAACAACTGTCGGTATTTTACTCGAGACTATATTTTTATTCGTCACATGATAGGTGTTTTGCTTGGAGCGTCTTTTATGATATGTGTCTTTGCTTGTTTTTTTTTGTGTTTTAAGTTATCAATCCTTGCTGAACACACCTATTTGAGAGAGCCAAAATTATGTCACGATTTGTTAGAATTGCTCTCTATGCTTCACTTCAATTTTTATGAGCAATCGACTTGCTCTAGTGCTTCACTTATATCTTTTTGAGCACGGTGTGTTTTGTTATTTTTTAAAAAATCCTCTCTTCCTTCACTTAGATTTATTTGAGATTTCGTAAAATTTTGAAGAAATTCTCTCTTGCTTCACTCAAATTATTTTGAGAGAAAGAATTTTTTTATGCTCATGATCTTCACTTATATTTGTTTGAGCATAGGGAAAGCAACACACGAAAATTAGTCCCAAAGTGATAGATATCCAAGAAGGATAAAGAAAAAATAAGGAGAAAAAATGTCATTAAGATCATTGCACAAAATAAACTTGATTCTTAGTAATAGTTTTGAGATATTATAATGTGATATGTGAGTCATCTTGATGAGTAATTATGATTTAGTAGGAATATTGGTGTTAAGGTTTGTGATTCCCTATGCATGCACAAAAGTCAATAATCATGCAATGAAATTATATCCTACTTGTGTTGCATTATTCGGTGTTAATTATGCTTAATGCTTGCTTATGAGATTATTCATTTCTTTGTTGGTCGCTTCTCAATTTTTTTGCTAGCCTTCATATTGCACTAAGTATGACCTCTACTTGTGCATCCAAAATCCTTTAAACCAGTTTGGCCACATGAGTCCACTATATCTACCTATATGCGGTATTCTTTTGCCGTTCTAAGCAAATTTGCATATGCCATCTCTAATTTCTGAAATAAACTTCTCTTTTGTGTGTTTGTTTCGCTTGTGGAGTGGTGAGGGGTGGCTAATATTTTCCATGCTAGATGTGTTATTCCCAAGGTGAGTGTTTATTCACTTGTCATTGCACAAGAGTAAGGCAAAGGTATTACGGATGCCCTGTCCCGAAATGCAACAATAAATGAATTTACTTTATGTTGTCAAATAATAAATTCCTTGGAAAGTGTTGGTATGGAGGGCACCCGCAGATACGGTAACCATGGAAAGTGAAAGTTATGGTGGAAAAAGGAATAAAATTTATTTTCTGTTTGGGAACAGCCTATGATATATCTATGCATGGAACGTATTGGGAACTCTAAGTCGTTTTCGTTGGTGGTATGAATACACCTCCCAAAATGTTTTTATCTCAAATTTTTCGCTTTGAGATCTGGCACCTCTACAAATCCCTACTTCCCTATGTGAAGGGCCTATCTTTTACTTTATGCAATTTTTATTTTGAGTCTCCATCTTCTTTTATAAAAGCACCAACTAGGAGGTAATATGATCATACTTAAGTATTAGGTGTAGTTAATATTCGAGTGTGTTTCATGAATGGATCAATGTTTGAGCATGATGGGATAGGGATAACTTATTTTAGCGTTAATATTTTGAAAGACATGGTTGCTTGTTACTATGCTTGAGTATCTAAAGTACTATGCCAAAACTAGACTATTGCTTTGAATCACATAGAAGTCCAAATGTCCATGCTATAAAGAAAAGAATGTGATACGACATGATGAACAACACTCCACATAAAAAATTCTGTTTTTATCACTTACCTACTCGAGGACGAGTAGGAGTTAAGCTTGGGGATGCTGATACGTCTCCAATGTATCTATAATTTTTTATTGTTCCATGTTGTTTTATTATCAAACTTGGATGTTTTACAATCATTTTATATTCATTTTATATCATTTTTTGGTACAAACCTATTGACATAGTGCCAAGTGCCAGTTGCTGTTTTTCGATGTTTTTTAGATCGTAGAAAATCAATATCAAACGGAGTCCACATGCCACAAAACTTTACGGAGATTTTTTATGGACCAGATTGAAGATATTGGGCCCTGGTTGCACATGGGGGGAGTCCCGAGGAGGGGACAACACACCAGGGCGCGCCCTGGTGGGTTGTGCCCACCTCGGGTGCCCCCCGGACCGCCTCTTTGCTCCATAAATACCCCAATATTCCCAAAACTCTAGGGGAGTCGACAAAATATTCATCCAGCCACCGTAGAGTCCAGAACCACTAGTTCCAATCTAGACACCATCAAGGAGGGGTTCACCACTTCCATTGGTGCCTCTCCAATGATGCGTGAGTAGTTCTTTGTAGACCTTCGGGTCCGTAGTTAGTAGCTAGATGGCTTCATCTCTCTCTCCTGACACTCAATAAAATGGTCTCATGGAGATCCATATGATGTAACTCTTTTGTGGTGTGTTCGTTGGGGTCGATGAACTTTGAATTTATGATCAGATCTGTCTTTTTATATCCATGAAAGTATTCGAGTTTCTTTGATCTCTTTTATGCATGATCGCTTATAGCCTCGTATTTATTCTCTGATATTTGGGTTTTGTTTGGCAAACTTGATCTATTTATCTTGCAATGGGAAGAGGTGCCCGGTAGTGGGTTCGATCTTACGGTGCTTGATCCTAGTGACAGAAAGGGAACCGAGATGTATGTATCGTTGCTACTAAGGATAAAAAAATGGGATCTATATCTATCGCCATGGATAAACGGATCTTGTCTACATCATGTCATCGTTCTTATTGCATTACTCCATTTTTCCATGAACTTAATACACTAGATGCATGCTGGATAGCGGTTGATGTGTGGAGTAATATTAGTACATGCAGGCAGGAGTCGGTGTACTAATCTTGCACGTGATGCCTATGTAATGATCATTGCCTGGATATCGTCATAATTATTTGAGGTTCTATCAATTGCCAAACAGTAATTTGTTTACCCACTGTTTGCTATTTTTCTCGAGAGAAGCCACTAGTGAAACCTATGGCCCCGGGTCTTCTTTCTCATATATTTGCCTTTGCAATCTATTTTTATTTTTTTCAGATCCATTAAACCAAAAACTCAAAAATACCTTGCTGCAATGTATTTTATTTGGCATTCAATCTATCAATATTTACAACTTTTCCCGCCAATGCACCGTTTCAGGCGCCGCTACACGAAAGGGACTAACAACCCCTTTAACATGTCAGGTTGCGAGTGGTTGTTATTTGTGTGTAGGGGTTGTTTACGTTGTGTTGCTTGGTTCTCCTACTGGGTCGATAACCTTGGTTTCATATCTGAGGGAAATACCTACCGCCGTTGTGCTGCATTATCCCTTTGTCTGTGGGGAAATACCGACGTAGCTTCAAGCGACATCATCGACCTCCTCCAGCCTCCAAAGGCTACTGTTCATCCACCATCGACCTCCTCCAGCCACCACCTATGACTGTTCATAAACGGGCTCCTGTTCATCCAGCATCCAACGCTCCTCCATCGGCTACTATTCAACCAGCCCTCTCCACGGGGTCCTATTCATGCACCCCTCCATGTGCTACTGTTCATCCAGCCCTCCACCGACTACTGTTCAACCAGCCCTCCACGGGTTCGTCCTGTTCATCCAGTCTTCCACAGGGTCCTGTTCATCCACCCCCAATCGGCTCGATCAATCGGGGTCCTCTTCATCTAGCGGCAATAGCCTCTACTACCATGGGGACCTGTTCATCCAACCCCCACCAGGAACTATTCATCCAACCCCCCCTCCCCCCCAACAATGCTCACTGTTCATCAAGAGGCAACAGGTTCGATCAACTTCAGTTAGGAGCACTAGCGGACGAATCGCTCGATCGGGTTTAGTTAACAGCCAGGGATCGATAGATCGCTCGGGTTCAGTAACGCGTAGCCTGCAGTGCAATCGCTCGGGTTCAGTAGGCGAACGCCTTGCACCCACGTGCGTATGTGTACGAGAGAAACGCACATTGCTCGGCCCCGACCACCCACCGTAACTGGGAACTCCCTGATATTTTCCTCGCCCTCGCTTCTACCATGGTTTTTTCTGTTATGGATGGCCCAAAGAATGTCATGTAGCTGCATCTCCGGCCTGCCCAGGATGAAAAGCCCATTTTCTGTCATGATTTTTTGTCACAGAAGTTGGAGCCCACCACATCCATGATGATACCGGGTTTTGTCACAATTATTGTCATAGAAGTGTCATAAGCATGATAGAAAAAAATTATGTTCAGTCCAAACTGTCAGGGATGTGTCCTTTTTGTAGTGGTGTTTCATTGTTTATATGAATGAAAAATTCTTGAGGGTGAAGGTAATGTTCCCACCCACGCAAAACTCGCACTAAAGCATATAGCTCTTTGTCATAGATGGGATAATTGAGTTGCGCTCTGGAAAGTTTTTAACTAAAGTAAGCAAGGGGGCACTTCTCTTGCGTTAACACACCTCCTATGCCATTACCTCTAGCATCACAATGAACTTCAAAGGTTTAATCAAAATTCGGTAATGCAAGCAAGGGAGCATGAGTAAGAAAATTTTTGAGTTCGTTAAATGCGGTGTCTTGAGATGGTCCCCAAATAAATGGTACATTCTTCTTACTCAAGGCATGCAAAGGGGATGCAATAGTGATAAAATCCTTGACAAATCTACGGTAGAAACCGGCTAAACCAAGGAAACTATGCACTTGTTGCAAGTTGATTGGTTGTGGCCAAGTTTTAATAGCATTGATCTTAGATTCATCGACATGCACACCCTTAGAAGAGACTACAAAACCAAAGAAAACAAGCGTATCAACACCAAAATTCCATATTAGCATAAAGGCGCCCTTTTCTAAGAGTATGTAAAACGATTCTAAGATGGGTGGCATGATCTTTGATAGATTTGCTAAACACAAAAATATCGTCAAAATAGACCACAACAAATACACTAGTATAGGGTCGAAGAACAAAATGCATGAATCGCATGAAAGTACCAGGTGCTTCGGATAAGCCCATTGGCATGACCAACCATTCATACAAGCCAAACTTGGTTTTAAAAGCGGTTTTCCATTCATCACCTTCTTTTATGCGGACTTGGTAATAGCCACTTTTAAGATCAATTTTAGGGAAAATTGTAGCTCCGCTAAGCTCATCTAGCATATCATCTAGGCTTGGAATGGGGTAACGATAACGCAAGGTGATAGCATTGATAGGAGGACAATCGAAACACATGCAATATGTACCACCTTTCTTGGGAACAATGATTACCAGGATGGCACAAGGGCTCAAGATTTCTCGTACATGGCCGTTGTCGATGAGTTGTTGGACTTGTCA
This sequence comes from Triticum urartu, assembly GCF_003073215.2. NCBI lineage: Eukaryota > Viridiplantae > Streptophyta > Magnoliopsida > Poales > Poaceae > Triticum > Triticum urartu. The sequence continues at coordinate 338,029,849 of NC_053023.1, forward strand.
TTGGATCTCCTTTATTTCCTCGGGGTTGACACGATAGGGATCCTTGTTAGGAAGAGGTGCTCCGGGGATGCGATAGGGTCGATGCCTTGAACAGGAGGTAGACTTGGAGGTAGCTCCTCGGGGAATACATCTTGGAATTCCTGCAAAAGAGAAGATAACACTAAAGGTAGGTTGTGAGAGGTGTTAGTTTTTGGTGCCTCGTCCTTGCACAAGAGGACATAGTGCATAACACTTGATGGGTTCTCACGCAGTTTTCTCATCTCACCATTGGTGGAAAATAGGATTAAGTTTTTCTTGTCGCTCATCCTGGAGGCACTCGATTTGGGCTTGTGGCTCTTACTCTCTTTGTGGTGGTTTCCTCTCTCACTATTCTCTCCACGATGGGTGGATTGCTTGTCAGCGATCACTTGGGTTAGAGACATAGCTCGTAGCACGTATTCCTTTCCTTTCATCTTGAAGCTATAGTGATTTTTCCGCCCGTTGTGGATGACACCTCGGTCAAATTGCTATGGTCGTCGAAGTAGGAGGTGGCAAACGGACATAGAAACAACATCACACTCCAAAGTGTCTTCGTATGCTCCGATTTTGAAGGAGACTTGGACCATGTGTTCCTCTTGGGTAGTACCAGAGTCGCTTACCCATTGGACCATGTAGGAATGCGGGTGCTTCATCTTTACCAAGAGGAACTTGGAGCATAGTTTTTCACTCGCCAAGTTATGACAACTCCCTCCATCGATGGTGACCTTCACAGACCTTCCATTGATGCCGGCCTTGGTGTGGAAGATATGGTATGTTTGGTCTTCGTCTTATTGATGTTGAAGTGTCAAGACCTTGGAGACAACAAGAGAGGGGCTCGAATATTCATCACAAAAGACTAGATCATCTTCATCTTCGTTCACATGCCGGTGCATGGCCACTTTCTCAAGGGCTTGAATTTCCTCTTCACTCATGGAGTCATAGGTTCCATCATCGTTGAGGATCATGGTGCGCTTGTTGGTACATTAGAAGGACTTGTGGCCTCGACTGCGGCATGTGGAAAACTTGATTGAACTTGTGTTGACGGTCTCATCGGTTCGATTTGTAGATGATCAAGCTCTCGGCTTGATGTTGTTTCTAGTAGGAGGACGACTTGAGGTTTTCGAAGTTTTCTTGTAACTAGACTTGTCGCCATTGCTTGTAGAAGGCTTGGTTGATGTAGTAGGTGTTGGAGTGGTTGAAGCTTGTGATGTAGGGTGGAACCCTAGTTGCCCGATCTTCCATGAAAGGAGCGGATCGCAATGAGGAACACGAAGAGCACGAGTGGAAACACGATGGAAAACACGAGAGAATCGCCCAAACCAAAAATATTCTATCACACATATGGTAGACCCTCGAAACACAAAGAGATACATGATCAGAATCCAACAAAGGACGATACAAGAGGTAACTAGTTCATCTCCGTGAGGAGGCCTTGAGGGGTCATCCCATGAAGGGGTCTTGAATCCAAGGTGGATCTTCTCCGTAGAGGCCACGATCTCTCTCGGTGGAGTAGATCCGGATGGATGAGCAAAGCTTTATCTCATGTATGAGCGAAACCAATGCTAACCCTAGTATATATAGTCGAGGTGGGGGAAGGGATGCAAGGGCATCGGCCCATTACTGTGCGCAGATAGACGGGGCCGGATGCCCTGGCGTTGGGCCGGATGTCCGGGCCTTCCCGAGGTGCCGGATCTCCGGGCTGGGCGGGCCAGATGTCCGAGCTGGCGGGGTCAGCCTCGGTGCTCTCTGGATAGGCGGTGTCTGGATTTCCGGGCTGGCCGCCGAATGTCCAGGCCCTATAGACTTGGTCGCTGGTCCTTTGCTGCAGGCGACACCTCTAGGTGCCGGATTCCTGGGGTCATGGCCGGATGTCCGAGTCCTGGGAGCTGTTCTTGACTCCTTTGTTGGTTCTTGTCATAGCCTGATTTTTGGCCCTTTCTTTTTCTTTATATTTTTTGAGATTTTTGCTTGAGTTTTCTTTTTCTGTGGCTTTGTGGTCTGTAAACTGAAGAAGATGACCTCTTATTTCTTCCCAGAGTGGCTTGTGATCCTCAAAACCCTTACCCAGACCTTGCCATTTTTATCCTATCCAACCCCAATATTCTTTTCCTTGGGAAAATTCCTTTTCTATTAAAGGAATAACCCAATTTGCCCTAGGTTGTGAAGCAACCTATATTTCCACCACTCCTAAAATTCCCAAATAATTCTCATAAATTGTTTGGGTCATATCTTCCTCAAATGTGCAAAAATATTTCATTTGCCATGTTCCCCATCATGCTCAATTAATTCTTTTCCTATTCTCTCCTGAACGGCAGATTGTGAAGCAAGTGCCATCTAGCTTTGCCCAATTGACCTCAAACATTTTGGACACCTTTTCATGTCCTAATAATTGCCTCATGACAAAATTCATCTTAATTTGCCTAGTGAATATTCCTGAGCAATTTTTCAAAGTTCTTGTATGTGGGAATTAGTTGTGAAGGAAGTACTAGCTAGGTTGATCCTATTGAGTTGAAATTTTGCATGGACCTTCATATCACCAAATCATCACACTCCTCAAGAGTTTAGATCATGCAATGCATCCTTGTGAGCTGAGCATCAATTCTTTGTTTGTGTCCAAATTTTCAGTTAGTGAAGCAAGTATATTTTGTCTTGCTCCATTATGGCTGAAAATTTTCCTAAGCCTTCTCCTAGCCATATAACATCTCTCCACCAAATTTGGGATCATTTCCTCCAGTCATTTTCCCTCCAAAAGTTTTGCAAGTTTCTGTCCAGAGGAGATGTTTGTGAAGCAAGTACTATTTTGGCATGTCCATGTGGTATGAAACTTTTATAGTGTCTTCATATGGCCAAGAAACCCTACCTTGCAAAATTTGAGCTCAAGTTGATACTCCATGTGAGTGCATCATCATGCTCAAGTTTCTGGACCACTTTATGCAGTTGTGAAGCAACTATGTTAAATTTTGGTCCATTTCCTTCCAAAATGCACAGGAATGTAGTCCTTCCTAACCTAAACTACCCTGACATCCTATTTGGCTCTAATCTGAGCTCTGTTCATCACTTCAACGTGATCAAGATTGATACAGTAAACTTCAGAGCTCACTTACCATTTAACCACAGCATAATTGGGTGAGCTACCACCTCAGTTTGCAACCTCCCCAGGATGGACTCCCCACTAGACAACATTTTCCCACCCTTGGCATCTTCTCCTCGCCAGTTGACGCGGTGACCATAGCCCTGGCATGCATTAAACGCGCTCTAGCGCGACCTCGGTGATTTGCTCATCCGTGCTCTCCTTGTCTCGACTCGCAACCTTGTCCAGTGGCCTCCCTGTGATCGACTGCGTCGCCCTAAGCCCTTGCCTTCTCCGTCTGCTTCTACGTCGGTGCTCGTCGTCGCGCGCCCACGGGCGCACTGTGGCCGACCAAGCATTGATGGCGCTTTGGCCGCTTCTCCTCTATGCCCCTCGGCCTCTTCTGCCCCGTGCTCGTCTGTAGCTCATCCGCACCTCCCTCATCGTGATCCCGTGCCACCCCATGCTCGCTAAGCCTCACGAAAGCATTGGCCGGACCTCCGCGGCGGCACCCGAGCCCGTGTCTTCGCCCCGACTATATATAGCCCACCCCGTGGCCGTTTGACCTCACCAGCAGCCCCGCCTCACTCCCAGCCCCTCCCCAGCAAGTCAACCGAGCTGGAGGAGCTCTCTTGCCTCGCCATGGCCACCACAGCCATCGTCGGCCGCCGCCTGAATTGGCACAACCCCGAGCCTCTCCCTCTGTTCCTCCACCACCCTAGAACTCCCTTCAGTCCCCTGAAACCTACCCGTAGCCCCTCCCCTCCTCTTCTAGCCTACAAATGCAAGTCCATCAGAGCCCGACACCGTCTTCCGCTGCGGCCATGGCCTTGCTCTCTAGAACTCTGCAGCAAAAGGGGATGGTCAAGGCAGGAGCGCCTCATCTCCCCGGTGTGCGGGGCGTTGCCGGAGACGGCTCAGGCCGCCGGGATGGCCGCCCGCAACGTGCCCTGCCTCTGGCTCACGGGTGCTCATCAAGAGGAAGGAGACCAGCGGGGGAGAGAAAGAGCACCATGGGGCCCACCTGTCGGTCTCTCAGTGTTGATCTGCCCCAGCCCGCCTGTGCCATGTGGATAAGTGGAAGCGTCAACCTCGAGAGTATGTTTTCACCTTTAGAAGGCGTATTATGTTTCCACTTCGGCCAGAAATGCGCTTTCTCTGTTCTGAAGAAGTATTTTTGAGAATGTGTTTTCTGTTTTCAGCCCAGGGACCTGTTTGAAGTGGTTCTTTTGTAGATTAGTCCCTGACTTTCAATCCTTTGTAACTTTTCAACCACAACTCCGATTGAGGTGAATCCAACGCCCACATCTTTGTCTTGTCGAGCATGTTCTGTTGGTATCATTTTCACTATAGTTTGACATACTAGAAATGACCACTTTGCCCTTGCTTGTAAACAGCCCCCTCCGAGAGAGAACTATTTCCGGCAAGAAGCACAACAAGAAGCCAAGAGATAAGACAGTGATGACTGTGGAAGGTTCTGGCATGCCTAGTACCGGCAAGAAGGCCAAGAATGAAGCCCCCGGCAAGGAAGTTTCCATGTGCACTGCTTGCCGGGAAACCTCTGCCACGAAGAAATCCGAGAAAGGTGAACGGTCGTACTGCAAGATCCACCGGACCAAGGGTCACGACCTCCATGAATGTTATCAAGTTGAGAAGCTTGTCAAGAGACAGAGAGCAGAGTATGATATGCGTGATAAGGAGAAAGGTCCAAATGCTGCTGGCGGAAAGGGCCTGTGATGATTTGAGTGATGGAGGGAATGAAGAGTAAACCAGTGAGGAGGAATTTTAGAAGGCCACCGATGCCCTATGCATTGATGGGTGTGCGTCCTTGCACTCCTCCAATCGCCAGCTCAAATGATGCGCAAGAGAGGTCAATGTTGTGGAGCCAGCGCCAGAGGCCCGGAAGCCGCTTAAATGGTCCCTCACGCCCATCATCTCTGATGAGGAGGACCACCCTTGCCGCACCACCACGGTAGGGTGTTTGTCGTTGTTGCTCTCCCCAACAATTCGCAACCTCAAGGTCACAAAGATGTTAGTGGATGGTAGGGCCGGGTTGAATCTGATTTCCCCCGCAGTTATTAACAAGCTTTAGATAGGAGAAGACGAGCTGGAGATTACCGACACGTTTCAAGGAGCCAATCCCGGCAGGAGCCGTGAAAAGAGAAAGATTACTAGGCCTGTGACGTTTGGGGGAGAGCTGAACTACATGACTCAAAAGATTGTGTTTGATGTGGTTGATTTCCCCCTGTCGTATAATGGGATTCTGGGATGCCCAGCTTTGGCCAAGTTTATGGGAGCATCTCATTATGCTTACAACACCTTGAAGATGCCTGGGCCGTTGGGAGTGATCACCATGTCATCAGATGAGAAGGATGCAATCATCTGTGTGGATAGGATGTATGGGGATGTCGTCGCAGCAGAGAGTACAACAGCAACCGTCCCTACCGAGGAAAGGAAAGGAAAGAAGAGGGATTGTAGGACCTCCGGCAAGTAGTCCGTGAAGTGTGCCCCTCTGAGTGCACGGCACCCATTGACGACATGCCAGAGTGTTTTCAACAGCAAGAGATCCAAGGTTGCGGCACCTCAAGTGAAGAAGGTCCCGACAGGGCTGGCTGGTGTTGATGGTACTTTCACCATCAGCGCCACCCTAGACGACAAATAGGAAAGTGCGCTCATTGCCTTCTTGCGGGCGAATATCAATGTGTTTGCCTGACAACCATCTGATATCCTCGGTGTTCCCATGGAGGTAATTGAGCACCACCTTGTTGTCTACCCACATGCCCGACCCGTCAAGCATAAAGTTAGAGGCAGCTGGATTGGTCAGAGGAGTACTGCACCCTACATGGTTCGAAAACCTAGTGGTAGTTCGGAAGGCGAATGGCAAATGGAAGCTTTTCATTGCTTTCACAGATCCCAATTAGGCTTGCCCGAAGGACCGATTCCCCTTGCCGTGCATCGATCAGATTGTGGATTCTACTTCAGGGTGTGATCTGCTCTCCTTTTTGGATGCATACTCCGGATATCACCAGATCTTCATGTCCAAAGAGGATGAGGAGAAAACATCATTCATCATTCCATGTGGTACATACTGCTTTGTCCGCATGCCTTTTGGATTGAAGAGTGCCGGATCTACTTTTGCAAGAGCAGTCCAGATTGGTTTTGAGCCACAACTGCACAGAAACATAGAAGCCTATATGGATGACATTGTGGTCAAGACCAAGGATAAGGCCACCCTTATCCAGGATTTGTAGGAGACATTTTCTAATTCGCGCAAGATCAACTTGAAGCTTAACTCGGTGAAGTGTGTGTTTGGTGTTCCCTCCAACAAGGTACTTGGATTCTTCGTGTCCCATCGGGGGACTGAAGCCAACTCCGACAAGATCAAGGCCATTGAGCAGATCCAAGCACCAAGGACAGTTAAGGATGTGAGACGCTTGACGGGATGCGTTGCCGCGCTAAGCAGATTCATTTTCAAGTCTGACGAGCATGCCTTGCCATTCTTCAATATTTTGAAGAAGGTAGGGCCTATGAAGTGGATCCTAGAAGCAGATACAGCCTTGCAAGAGTTGAAGGCTTACCTGTCATCTATGCCTACCTTGCTTGCAACGAAACCTCAAGAACCGTTACTGCTTTACTTGGCAGCAACCGACCAAGTGGTCAATGCAGCCTTGGTAGCATAGCGAGAAGTGGATGAAGCAGAGAGCGGCCAGACCGCGGCAGAGTCAGAACAGGATCAGAACTGCAGTAAGCACAACAACGAGTGCAACCCCAAGGACGCGGCAAGGAAGAAAGTGGTGCAGCGCCCAGTGTTCTTCGTCAGCTCCTTGTTGCAAGGGGCTACATTGAGGTACTCTCATGTGCAAAAGTTGATCTTTGGCCTCATCATGGCCGCAAGGAAACTGTGCCACTACTTCCAAGCCCATGAGATCACGGTTGTTACTCATTTTCCGTTGTAGAGGATACTTCGAAACCCTCAGGCTACTAGCAGAACAGTGGAGTGGGCTTTGGAGTTATCCAGGTTTGGTTTGAAGTTTGGGAGCACTTCAACCATTGAAAGCAGGACGCTGGCAGAGTTTATTGTAGAATGGACGCCAACCCCTGATGAGGAAGCAATGGAAACAGATCTCCACGGCAAGGAACAACCCCAAGAATGTATTCTGTATTTTGGTGCTTTTTCCCTACAAGGAGCAGGAGTTGGCGTGCTACTTGTTGCCCCCTCCGTGGAGCACTTGAAGTACATCATCCAAATGCACTTTGCCTAGGCAGAAGCCACCAACAATACAACTGAGTATGAAGGGCTCCTTGTCGGGCTCAGGATTGCAGCAGAATTGGGAATCAAGAAGCTGATCATTCGAGGAGATTCACAGTTGGTGGTGAGACAAGTCAATAAGGAGGTTGGAGGAGCGCTTTGGTGGGTTGCAAACAGACATGTACCCCGTGCGGAAAACAGCATAGCTGATCACCTGTCAAAGTGTGCTGCATAGAAGCTTCGTGTGGAACCAAGAACTTTTGTTCTCCACCTCTCTCAACCCTCCGATCACCAACCACAATGGCCCTGAAAAGGAGAAAGTTGGACTACGGTAAGCCTCTCCCAATCGAGCCATCCGCTCCCGGCAGAGACCCTGCCGGAAACAACTCCTCACAGCCTGCCAGACCAGCCCCTCCAGCCGGGCCTATGGACCTCGCGAACTAGGCTGGTGCTCCCGCAGCCGAGGAGGTGTCTCTAGTCCTTGTTGTCAGGCCTCAGGCTCCAACTTGGTGAAGCCACATCGTCCGCTTCCTCCAAACCGAAGAACTCCCCGGCGACCCAGATAAAGCTGGGGAAGTAGCCCGGAGGGCCAGTATGTATCAGTTTGTCAATGACACTTTGTACCGAAGGAGGCCCAACGGTGTGAAATTGAAGTGTGTCTGCCTGTATGATGGAAAGGAACTGCTGGCTGAGGTTCACAGAGAAATGTATGGCTCACACATTGGATCAAGGGCATTAGTTGGGAAAGCATTCCGGCAAGGATTCTATTGGCCCACTGTAACGCCCTCGATGTGGCTATATCTCCCACATGTCGAAGCACGACTTAGAGGCATAACCGCATTGAAAGCAATGTTGCAAGTGAGGTAATCTTCACACAACCCATGTAATACATAAGGGAAAGAGATACATAGTTGGCGTACAATCGCCACTTCACACAATACATGAATAAAGCATTACATCAACAGTTACAATCAAGGTCCGACTACGGAACCAAAATAAAGAAGACTACCCCAAATGCTACACAGATCATCGATCGACCCCAACTAGGCTCCACTACTGATCAACTAGAATGAAACAACACAAAGGACAAGATCTTCATCGAGCTCCTCCTTGAGCTTGGTTGCGTCACCGGCACCTGCAAACTGGTTTTGGAAGTATCTGTGAGTCACGGGGACTCAACAATCTCACACCCTCGCGATCAAGACTATTTAAGCTTATAGGAAGGGTAAAAGGTATGAGGTGGAGCTGCAGCAAGCGACTAGCATATATGGTGGCTAACATACGCAAATGAGAGCGAGAAGAGAAGGCAAAAGCACGATCGAATAACTATGATCAAGAAGTGATCCTAAAACAACCTACGTCAAACATTACTCCAACACCGTGTTCCCTTTCCGGACTCCGCCGAGAAGAGACCATCACGGTTACACACGTGGTTGATGTATTCTAATTAAGATCAACTTCAGGTTTTCTACAACCGGACATTAACAAATTCCCATCTGCCCATAACCGCGGGCATGGCTTTCGAAAGTTCAAATCCCTGCAGGAGAGTCCCAACTTAGCTCATCACAAGCTCTCATGGTCAACGAAGGATATTCCTTCTAGCGGGAAGACCCGATCAGGCTCGGAATCCCGGTTACAAGACATCTCGACAATGGTAAAACAAGTCCAGCAACACCGCCCGAATGTGCCGACAAATCTCGATAGGAGCTGCACATATCTCGTTCTCAGGGCACACTCAGATGAGACTAGCTACGAGTAAAACCAACCCTCAAGTTTCCCCGAGGTGGCCCCGCAGGCAGCTCGGTTCGGACCAACACTTAGAGAAGCACTGGCCCGGGGGGTTAAAATAAAGATGACCCTTGAGTCTGCAGAACCCAAGGGAAGGTAGTAGGTTGTTAGTGCAAATGGTAAAACCAAGGTTGGGCATTGCTGGAGGAGTTTTATTCAAAGCGAACTGTCAAGGGGTTCCCATTATAACCCAACCGCGTAAGGAACGCAAAATTCGGGAACATAACACCGATATGACGGAAACTAGGGCGGCAAGAGTGGAACAAAACACCAGGCATAAGGCCGAGCCTTCCACCCTTTACCAAGTATATAGGTGCATTAATTAAATAAGAGATATTGTGATATCCCAACAAAATAACCATGTTCCAACATGGAACAAGCTCCAATCTTCACCTGCAACTAACAACGCTATAAGAGGGGCTGAGCAAAACGGTAACATAGCCAAACAACGGTTTGCTAGGATAAGGTGGGTTAGAGGCTTGGCTCAACAATATGAGAGGCATGAAAAGCAAGTGGTAGGTATCGCGGCATAGGCATAGCAAAAGAGCGAGCAACTAGCAAGCAAAGATAGAAGTGATTTCGAGGGTATGGTCATCTTGCCTGAAATCCCGCAAGGAAGAAGAACGAGTCCATGAAGAAGAAAAACGGACGTAGCCAACGGATCCTCACAAACACGACGTTATCGGAACCAACCCGAAGAAGCAACACCGGAAAAGAAACACACAACATAGTAAACAACCATATGATGCACAACCAAGTATGATGAATGTCCGGTTTAATGAGGCATGGCATGGCAATATGCACAAACAATCCTACAAATTAAGTGGAGCTCAATATGCAACGGTTGCATATTGATAAAACACCATGTGACTTGTTTAGTTCTCTCTCATTTTTGTACCCAACAAGATTAAATGTTGTTAGCATGGCAAGAGGTGACCCATAAAGAAACTATCTATCTAGGCAAGTTTAAATGAGGCCGGAACCAATGAACAACAATTCCGGAAAATCCCCATATGCAAATATTAGGTTGGTACTGTTCTGCCCTAAACACAATTTTAGATTTATTAAACATGCAAAGAGATGCCACCAAGTTAAACTAGGCATTTTTCTACCCCATTTACATATAAAGTTTGTTAAATTTAGAGTTACGGTTATTTAGTTATGCATTAAAGCATATTAGCATGGCACAGGAGCAAATTTAATCAAACATCATTTTAAACATTTTAAACATAGATGAAAGTTGGATATTATTAATCTACACAAAATTCTAAGCAACTTTCATATATAATGTATTTTAATCCGATGCACGGTTGTGGAGTTATTAGCATTTTGAAACAATGGCATTTACTGAAATTATGCATGCCATGAAAAGATCTAAATTCGTCTCACACTAAAAATAAAAGGCCAAAGCAAAAAAATATGTGGAGCTGGGAGTCAAACCCAGGACCTCCTGAATGGATGCATGCACGAGTGACCAGTGGGCTCCGATGGAAGTTTGATAAACGAAGCATTTACATGCAACATGAACCATACCCTGGTGCAAGTCTGACGAAACTGAAAACTGAAACAGTGATAGCTTGCTCTGAACCGTGGCTGCTCGATAGATGCGGGGTCAACGCGAACATACAAGGGAGCGAGGCATTCGCGCGCAGGGTCGAAGGGGACGCAGCCATGGTGACTCTCGAGTGGCTTCGGTCTTGTCCGCAACGGCGCTGCTGCTTGCAGACGGCCGGTGGAGGCGAGCGTGCACGAGCACAGGCAGGCTGGAGACGTGGATCCGGCGGTGGCGAGCTTGCCGACGTAGGGTACGAGGGCAAGCAGCGGTGCTCGGGCGGCGAGACACGGGTGTCCTCCTCCTCTGCTCAAAGCAGAGGCCGGACCTGGCATCGGCGGCGCGCAGGAAGAAGACGACGCGAACTTGGCGCGCGAGGGAGAGGAGCTCGGGCTGCAGGAGAGGTCCGGCAGGGCAGCGCATGGAGGAGGGCACTCCATGGCTGAGGCCCTGGTGGACTTGGGTGGTGTAGCCCGACACGGTGAGGGCTCGACAAGGACATCCATGGCAGCGGACGCGGTTGACCCGTGACGAGGCTTGCTGAGCGAGGGAGGCAGTAGGCGCGAGGCAGCTTGCTAGCGAGGGCGAGGATGACGGTGACGAGCTCCTGCTGGTCGCCGGTGGCGACAGGATGAGGTGGCGTCGGGGTCCAAAGTGGGGTCGAGGAAGCATCGGGCGCGTCGTGGTAGTCTGAAGGTCGGGGTCACCGGCAGGTTCGCGAGCTGCAGCACGGGCATGGCGGCATCCTCCTGGGCTACTGGAATGAGGGGGGCTTGGAGTCTCCGAGCTGCGCGGGCCGAGCTCGGGATGACAATGGCACTGGAGCTCCTGTTGAGGTACAGAGAGATGAGGAGATTAGGGAGAGAGAGATACAGGGAAGAGGGAACAAAAGGAGACAGTCGCGAGGGGCTGGCCTGGAGGGTCTGGTTGCCGACGGCGGCGGCGCGAGGGGACGAGGCCGAGCGCTCCTGCTCGAGGCCTCCAGTAGCTACACGATCCATTCGGGATCGTGGAAGAAGAGGTAGGCTTCAGGCACCTGGGCAAGAAGCAGAGGGGGAGCTCGGGATCGAGGCTACTGCGATTTGGGCAGCGCGCAGAACGAGGGAGGTGGTCGGAGATCTGGTTGGTGGGAGGAGATCCCGTGGAAAACATGAAAGGGGTGGTTGGCTGGCGGCGATGGGATGGGAATGGGTGGATTGGACCGGTAGGGGCTAGGGTTTAGACTGATATTTATATCAGATGAATTTAGGTTAGGGACTAACTCGTCCCTCCGATCGCAATCGGACGGTCGCGAATAAATAGCTAGGGAGTCCAAATGAGAAACCGATGATGATTTAGGGATGTTTGGGGATGATTCGGATCCATCGGTAACGACAACCCGGTTCGGGTCCGGGACAGCTTTCGGACGCGCGCACGAGGAGGGCCGTGGGCTGACGAGAGAGGTTTGGTTGGGCCTGGTGGTAGGTAGTGGGCTGTGGAGAGACCGTGGGCTGAGAAGAGGGAGAAGCAGAGCGGTCCGGCGACTGTTCCCGGAGACCGAAAACGTCCGACGTGTGCCCGGCTATAATGCCGCTATAGTTTAATGGTTGGGCTATTAAACGGACTCCGAACGCGATGGAATTTGACAGGTGGTCTTCCTACACTAAAATAGGACCGCATGCCAACTTTCCACCCATTCCGGGAACATTTTCCGACCACTTATAAAATAATATTTCGGACATGCCGGGGGCACGTGCGAGTGAGGTTGGGCTCAGTACGGACAACGGACAGAATTGGGGGAACCCGGACGGATGCAAGTTTAGAAAACATGATGATGCAATGCACATGATGACATGATAAGATGCAACACGCAAGCAAAAGACATGGCAACGCAGCGAATCACTAGAAGACACGTGGCGCAACGGTCTCGGGGCGTTACAACACTCGACCACTACGAGAGGATCTCGTCCCGAGATCTAGAATGGCACCGGAGGAAAAAAACAGAAGAGAAAGAGAAGACGTAAAACTAAGTTGCTTCTTTGACAAATGAGTGAGACCAAAGAACCTTGAAAGGTTAACCCATTTCGAGAAAAAGAATACAACGGAGATGAACGAAGTTGAAAACACTCCGTTAGAAAAGAGGAACAAGGAAGAACAACTTCGGCAGCACTCCGATTGAAAAGAAAAAGGAATTGAATAAGAACTTGATAAGATGAGAAGATACTTGAATGAAAACGCGACACTCCGATTGGAAAAAAAATTAACAAAGGAAAGAAATATGGTCTTGACAAACCTAGATGAGGGGTGGAAAGAGCAACATCGCTAGACCTCCGGGAGAAAGAATAGAAGTTGGATCATGAGAACAAAAGAACGGAGAAGAAAACAACATCTTCTACCTCCGATGATCTTGAAAAGCATGTTTAGGAGAAGGGTCGAAAGTTGTTGGAAAACCAACAATGAAAAGAGTACACTTGATATGGTCTTATTGAATACATCTCAAATATGAGGTGACAACCTGCCACTCACGGGAAAAAGAATTGGATTGGTATGAACAAGGAGACGAGAAACTTATTTCACCGGGGGGATAGATGAAGCACTTGGATCATATATTATCACCATTAATAGCAACAATCCTTAGGGCAAGCTTTAGTTGAAACATGACACAAGATAACTCCAATGAGGAGGTTGATGGATTTAAGATATCTCATTCTTAACAACATGTGAATCATGGAACATGAACTCAAATTATCAAGAATGACATAATACCGCCTCTAATGATACGGAAGAACGAATTGCACTCCGGATTGCAAGATGAAGAATGCTTGAGTTCCTCTGAAAAGAATCTTGATGATCACTTCGAGAAGGAATTAAATCCTTGATGAACCAACATGTAGAACCTTCATGAAGAACTCCGGTAAACAAAAGAATGATCAAACAGAAGGAAACAGAAGTTGAAAACACAAGGTAAATCCTTGTACCAATTTAAATGAATCTCCGTGGTGACATAATTGAAAAAGGTTGGAGCTCTGGGAAAAAGAGAAGATGAGACAATAGAAATCAGGAATTTGATGAGGCTCCAGAATAGGGAATTGAGTTTACTTGATGAAACAAGAATAAGAATTACATTATGCTCATCCTTTACCAATTAAATTGATGAAAAACAACGGGTTTGGCATAGTACTTATACTCCTTGAAAAGATTAAGAGAGATATAAATCAAACTTGAGAAGGTCTTCAACGAACCACCGGTATAATTTGAAAGAACGAAAGAATTGATATGATAGCCAAGGAAGAGAGATCTTGAAGAAACCACCGTAAAAAAATGAAAATGAACGAATAAAAGATGAAGAACCACCAGGAAGAGAATGAAACAAGATACTTGAGAGAATTTAGATACAAGTGAATGAATAGATCCCGAGCTGATTAGAGAATATTGAATGATGCACCGGTAAGATTTGGAGAATGATAGCTGAAGGCTGAGAATGAATAAGTCTTCTGAAATGATGGGCTCCGGAGGAAGGAAAAGAATTTTGCGATCAAAACAATTATGAGAGGATGGCCTTGAACTAGAACCACGAATCTTTGAGAGAACGGATAAGATATGGAGGTAAAACTCTTCTTCGTTCTTCAAATGATGAGAAAGATGACGAGAAACACCACCGTGAATTGTTGAGACACTCCGGAATAAAGAAGAATAGAAAAGTTGAACCGATGATGAAAATAATTTAGAAGATCTAGGAGAAAGGCATTTGACTGATGATAACTCATTCTTACGTCAAATTTGGAAAAGCATTTGAGAGTAACTCCGGAAAAATATGAAGAGTCAGGTAAGATCCTGGGAAAAGACCTATGGGTTAGGGCCCACTCAAAAGATACACCGTTGAACGATTTGAAGGAGAGATTGCACCGGTTTAATTAAATGGCATGAATAAGATAGGACCTCAAAATAGCTTGAAGGGATGCAAGGTGAAACTCAAATCTTCGAAATATCTTCAGCACTCCGGAACAAATGAATAGCGAGAGGTGAATGCTTAAGAATTGCACCGACATGAGAAAGCATTGAAACGAGGAATGGATATGATCAAGAAAGCTTGACTTGAAACCACCGGAGATGAAAAGAATGAAGAATGACGAACTTGAAGCTCCGTTAGAATCTTCATGAGAATCACCGGATAAGAACATAGACGGAAAATGAATGGAAAGACTTCACAAGAATAAAAGGATACTTGATTAAGACATCAGATTCCTTGAAAAAAAAGGGGGGGGGGGGGGGGAAAAACAAAGGCAACTTGGGGACGGATGAAACAAACACCGTTGAGAAGAACTGATACTTGATCTTGCGGATGTTGCAATGATCGGATCCACTTGAAGAGAAACACGCCGGTTGAAAAAGGATTGACATGACAATCTCGATTACCATGAAGGATTAGTATTCGCATCGGAGTATGAGAACAACATTAGAGAAGGTATGCAATCAACATTTGACTTCGAAGCAACTCGAATACCACAACTCAAAACAAAACAAAGGATTGGCTTGCGGAATAAGCCAGAAGAAACATATGATAGAGATTTCGTCCGAAGTTTTCGTGGTGGGGCCTACACGGGCTCGATCGTACAGCACCATCATGTATAAGGCAGTGCACATGACATATGAAGCGTCCCTGAGTCGGCAAAGTCAAGGATTCTTTAAGACACAACGAGACCACTGTAAAACCAACCATGGATAGGCGGACCACTAGACGTCGAACCCCAATTTCATATCATACATCTGTTGGAAAGATATCCTAAGAGCTACTTGAATTCCCACTTATAAACTCCCGAAACTTTCCGGTTATGCAATCAGGTGGTGTGGATACAGGGAAGCATAATATCTCACCCAAAACTAGCAAATCCTACATCCAGTTGTATCCATCCTTCAACACATAACCAAGAAACCTTCGGAAATTGTTTACCTCAACCTTCGAAAAGCATCTATTATACGAGTTATGGCAATACTCCCGAACTCCCGCCCCAGTACTGGGTGGCGTCGAGGTTATCTCACCAACAACTGCATAAAAGAGATTTTCAATGTCGGCAAAAACTAAATCAGGTATTCCAGAACTGCAACGATAAAATTGTGACGACAACACCTCGGAGCTCAACTCCTCGGGACACTGCCACAACCCCTAAATGTCAGGAGGCACCAAGAACAATGTTCTCGTCACAAAACCATCGGAACGATTCCAAGATACCCGCGTGATCCTAAAATTTTTTTTAGTGAAATTTGAGAAGAGAAGAGTCAAAACTCTACGTCATGATGCCTTACCAAAGCGATGAAGGGACTAAGGAGTAAAAACAATTCCTAACTCTCCGATATATATAATTCCTAAATGACTCAAAACATTTTTCTAGACTCAACAACGCCAACGATTCGATCAAGCAGGGGGTTCCTAAGGTCGGGGAAGGCTCTGATACCAACTTGTAACGCCCTCGATGCGGCTATATCTCCCACATGTCGAAGCACGACTTAGAGGCATAACCGCATTGAAAGCAATTTCGCAAGTGAGGTAATCTTCACACAACCCATGTAATACATAAGGGAAAGAGATACATAGTTGGCGTACAATCTCCACTTCACACAATACATGAATAAAGCATTACATCAACAGTTACAATCAAGGTCCGACTACAGAACCAAAATAAAGAAGACTACCCCAAATGCTACAGAGATCCCCGATCAACCCCAACTAGGCTCCACTACTAATCAACTACAACGAAACAACACAAAGGACAAGATCTTCATCGAGCTACTCCTTGAGCTTGGTTGCGTCACCTGCACGGTAACATCGGCACCTACAAACTGGTTTTGGAAGTATCTGTGAGTCACGGGGACTCAGCAATCTCACACCCTCGCGATCAAGACTATTTAAGCTTATAGGACGGGTAAAAGTGTCGGCGTTCTGGGAACGGGGGTCCCCAGACTTGCCTGCCTGCGGCCTGCGGCATGGCTCAAAGGGGGGCCCAGCACGGCCCATCTTCATCAACACAGACCCAAGACCCTCGCGAGGGGCCGAGCCTCGTGGGGCGGACGACACGGAGCTTCCTCAGGCACGGCCTCATCATGCTGGCTCGCGAGGAGGCGGAGAGAACAAGGCGGCGTACCTCACGAGGTGCCCGTGACGCAAGCCATGACGACCAAGGGTGCCAGGCGGGCGCCAGCCCACGCAGTGTCCTCCTTTCCTCTTTGGTGCAAAGGGAGCAAGCGCAGGCGAGAGCATCAAGCAAAGGCACCCATTTCAGTGCAACGAGACCAAGACCAGCCCAACGGCAGGGAGGAAGTCATTGTGGAGCCCAAGCCAGCGTCACCACCAGAGCCTTTGCCAGGCGAGGACCAACTTTAGTCAGGATAAGTGTACCAGATGTTCCCCTTCAAAATGGCCAATTGTTGGCGCCCTTCCCGTTCAATATTTGGGAAGAGGCCCAGGGCCTTTGCCTATAAATAGGACTAGCCACCCCCATGGTAGAAGGAGACCGGCCAATCCAGAAACAAGCTGGGATCGGATCGAGTACCATCACACACACAGAGAGAAGGGTGACTGAACTCCTCCTAGCAGTTCATCGCCCCAGCCAAGAACAGACCCTCGCGAGGCTATTCTTCCTTGTATTGTTCATCATCATCAGCCCAAGAGGCAATCCACCACACCACACACTGGAGTAGGGTATTACACCACAACGGTGGCCCGAACCAGTATAAACCTTGTGTCTCTTGTGCTGTTCTTTCCATAGCTTAGATCTTAGCGAGGCGGTGGGGTGCAGGTAGGTAGAAGGAGAAATCTCCGCGCGCACCCAGTGTTCGAACCTCAAGGGTCTGCCGGAACCCGAAACCCGACAAAAAGGAATGATTCGAGCTGCAGCAAGCGACTAGCATATATGGTGGCTAACATACGCAAATGAGAGTGAGAAGAGAAG
This sequence comes from Triticum urartu, assembly GCF_003073215.2. Taxonomy (NCBI): domain Eukaryota; kingdom Viridiplantae; phylum Streptophyta; class Magnoliopsida; order Poales; family Poaceae; genus Triticum; species Triticum urartu. Next base: position 338,047,452 of record NC_053023.1, read on the forward strand.
GCAAAAGCACGGTCGAACAACTATGATCAAGAAGTGAACATAGAACAACCTACGTCAAGCATTACTCCAACACCGTGTTCACTTCCCGGACTCCGCCGAGAATAGACCATCACGGTTACACACGCGGTTGATGCGTTTTAATTAAGATCAACTTCAGGTTTTCTACAACCGGACATTAACAAATTCCCATCTGCCCATAACCGCGGGCACGGCTTTCGAAAGTTCAAATCTCTGCAGGGGAGTCCCAACTTAGCCCATGACAAGCTCTCACGGTCAACGAAGGATATACCTTCCCCCGAGACATTCCGATCAGATCGGTATCCCGGTTCTACAAGACACTTCGACAAGTTAAAACAAATCCACCAACACCGCCCGAATGCGCCGACAAATCCCGATAGGAGCTGCACATATCTCATTCTCAGGGCACACTCAGATGAGCAAGACGTTGGGTGGGCCAGCCCAGAGTTACCCTTGGTAGCTCCGGACATCGCTCAGTTGGACCAACACTCAGAGGAGCACTTGCCCGGGGGTTTAAAATAAAGATGACCCTTGAGTAAGTAGAAACCAAGGGAAAGAAAAGGATAGGTGGCGGATGGTAAAACCAATGTTGGGCCATGCTAGAGGAGTTTTATTCAAGGCGAACTGTCAAGGGGTTCCCATTATAACCCAACCGCATAAGGAACGCAAAATCCGGGAACATAACACTGGTATGATGGAAACTAGGGCGGCAAGAGTGGAACAAAACACCAGGCATAAGGCCGAGCCTTCCACCCTTTACCAAGTATAGAGATGCATTAATAACCTGCAACTAACAACGCTATAAGAGGGGCTGAGCAAAGCGGTAACATAGCCAAACAACGGTTTGCTAGGACAAGGTGGGTTAGAGGCTTGGCTCAACAATATGGGAGGCATGATAAGAAAGTGGTAGGTATCGCAGCATAGGCATAGCAAAAGAGCAAGCAACTAGCAAGCAAAGTTAGAAGTGATTTCGAGGGTATGGTCATCTTGCCTGAAATCCCGCAAGGAAGCAGAACAAGTCCATGAAGAAGACAAACGGACGTAGTCGAACGGATCCTCACAAACACGACAATATCGGAACTAACCCGAAGAAGCAACACTGGAAAGAAGAAAACAACAAAGTAAACAACCATCACATAAACATGTCATGATGCACAACCAAGTATGATGCATGTCCGGTTTAATGAGGCATGGCATGGCAATATGCACAAACAATCCTACAAATTAAGTGGAGCTCAATATGCAACTCCGTTGCATATTGACGAAATACCACGTGACTTGTTTAGTTCTCTCTCGTTTATGTACCCAACAAGATTAAATGTGTTAGCATGGCAAGAGGTGACACATAATGAAACTATCTATCTAGGCAAGTTTAAATGAGGCCAGAAGCAACGAACAACAATTCCGGAAAATCCCCATATGCAAATATTAGGTTGGTACTGTTCCGCCCTAAACACAATTTTAGAGTTATTAAACATGCAAAGAGATGCCACCAAGTTAAACTAGGCATTTTTCTACCCCATTTACATATAAATTTTGTTAAATTCAGAGTTACGGTTATTTAGTTATGCATTAAAGCATATTAGCATGGCATTTACATAGGAGCAAATTTAATGAAACATCATTTTAAACATAGATGAAAGTTGGATATTATTAATCTACACAAAATTCTAAGCAACTTTCATATATAATGTATTTTAATCCGATGCACGGTTGTGGAGTTATTAGCATTTTGAAACAACGACATTTACTGAAATTATGCATGCCATGAAAAGATCTAAATTCGTCTCACACTAAAAATAAAAGGCCAAAGCAAAAAAATATGTGGAGCTGGGAGTCGAACCCAGGACCTCCTGAATGGATGCATGCACGATTGACCAGTGGGCTATGATGGAAGATTGATAAACAAAGCATTTAGACGCAACATGAACCATACCCTGGTGCAAGTCTGACGAAACTGAAAACTGAAACAGCGATAGCTTGCTCTAAACCGTGGCTGCTCGACAGATGCGGGGTCAATGCGAACATACAAGGCAACGAGGCATTCGCACGCAGGGTCGAAGGGGACGCAGCCATGGCGACTCTCGAGCGGCTTCGGTCTTGTCAGCGACGGCGCTGCTGCTTGCAGACGGCCGGTGGAGGCGAGCGTGCACGAGCATGGGCAGGCTGGACACGTGGGTCCGGCGGCGGCAAGCTTGCCGGCGTAGGGGACGAGGGCAAGCAGCGGTGCTCGGGCGGCGAGACACGGGCATCCTCCTCCTCTACTCAAAGCAGAGGCCGTACCTGGCATCGGCGGCGCGCAGGAAGAAGATGACGGCGAACTTGGCGCGCGAGGGAAAGGAGCTCGGGCTGTAGGAGAGGTCCGGCAGGGCAGCGCATGGAGGAGGGCACGCCATGGCTGAGGCCCTGGTGGACTTGGGTGGTGGAGCCCGACGCAGGTACGGCTCGACGAGGACGTCCATGGCAGTGTACGCCGTTGACCCGTGACGAGGCTTGCGGAGCGAGGGAGGCAGTAGGCACGAGGCAGCTTGCTGACAAGGGCGAGGATGACGGCGACGAGCTCCTGCTGGTCGCCGGCGGCGGCAGGATGAGGTGCCGTTGGGGTCCAAAGTGGGGTCGAGGAAGCATCGGGCGCGTCGTGGTAGTCTGAAGGTCGGGGTCGCCGGCGGGTTCGCGGGATGCAGCACGGGCACGGCGGCATCCTCTTGGGCTACTGGAACGAGGGGGGCTTGGAGTCTCCGAGCTGCGCGGGCCGAGCTCGGGATGACCATGGCGCGGGAGCTCCTGTTGAGGTACAGAGAGATGAGGAGATTAGGGAGAGAGAGATGCAGGGAAGAGGGAACAAAAGGAGACGGTCGCGAGGGGCTGGCCTGGAGGTTCTGGTTGCCGACGATGCCGGCGCGAGGGGAGAAGGCCCAGCGCTCCTGCTTGGGGCCTCGAGCAGCTACACGATCCATTCGGAATCGAGGAAGAAGAGGTAGGCTTCAGGCGCCTGGGCAAGAAGCAGAGGGGGAGCTCAGGATCGAGGCTGCTGCGATTTGGGCGGCCCGCAGAACGAGGGAGGTGGTCGGAGATCTGATTGGTGGGAGGAGATCCCGAGGAAGACATGAAAGAGGTGGTTGGCTGGCGGCGGCGGGATGGGAATGGGTCGATTGGACAGGTAGGGGCTAGGGTTTAGACTGATATTTATATCAGATGAATTTAGGTTAGGGACTAACTCGTCCCTCCGACCGCAATCGGACGGTCGCGAATAAATAGCTAGGGAGTCCAAATGAGAAACCGATGATGATTTAGGGATGTTTGGGGGTGATTCGCATCCATCGGTAACGACAACCCGGTCGGGTCCGGGACAGCTTTCGGATGCGCGCACGAGGAGGGCCGTTGGCTGACGAGAGAGGTTAGGTTGGGCCTGGCGGTAGGTAGTGGGCTGTGGAGAGACCGTGGGCTGATAAGAGGGAGAAGCAGAGCGGTCCGACGACTGTTCTCGGAGACCGAAAACGTCCGACGTGTGCCCGGCTATAATGCCACTATAGTTTAATGGTTGGGCTATCAAACGGACTCCGAACGCGATGGAATTTGACAGGAGGTCTTCCTACACTAAAATAAGACTGCACGCCAACTTTCAACCCATTCCGAGAACATTTTCCGACCACTTATAAAATAATATTTCGGACATGCCGCAGGCGCGTGCGAGTGTGGTTGGGCTCAGAACGGACAACGGACGGAACTGGGGGAACCCGGACGGATGCAAGTTTGGAAAACATGATGATGCAATGCACATGATGACATGATAAGATGCAACACACAAGCAAAAGACATGGCAATGCAGCGAATCACCAGAAGACACATGGCGCAACGGTCTCGGGGCGTTACACCCACAGCCCTCCAAGACGCAGTTGAACTCGTCACGACATGTGAAGCCTGTCAGTTCCATTCCAAGAAAACACACCTGCCTGCCCAAGCCCTTCACACAATCCCTCTGTCATGGCGATTTTCAGTCTGGGGGCTCGATATCCTCGGCCCCTTCCCCCGAGCAATCGGGGGCTTTGAATTCTTGTTCGTTGCCATCAACAAGTTTACAAAGTGGACGAAAGTGACTTCCGTGAGGAGGGTGACTGCTCAGTCAGCTATCAAGTTCTTGAAGGAATTGGTGTGTTGTTTCGGAGTTTCGACAAGGATCATCAATGACAACGACACCCAATTCACGAGCCATGCCTTCATGCAATATGTTCAAACCCTCGGATGCAATATCTCATTTGCCTCTATGGCACACCCCTGGAGCAATGGACAAGCTGAGAGGGCGAATGCTAAAGTGCTTCGTGGACTCAAGACAAGGACTTTCGTTACGTTGCAGAAGCACGGCAGGCGGTGGATTGAGGAGGTGCCAGTAGTTCCCTGCTCCCTCAGAACGGCACCTAATCGAGCTACCAGGCATAATCCCTTCTCCCTGGTCTATGGGGCAGAAGCAGTTATCCCCATAGAACTCATTTACGGGTCTCCTCGAGTGCTTGCCTATGATGTAGTAGCGCAAGATCAGCACCAGTGTGACGATTCTGTCCTATTCGAGGAGAACCGTCTCCGGGCCGCTACGCGTGCTGCACGCTATCAGCAAGGCCTGCGTCTCTATCATAGCCGCAGGGTTCGTGCCCGGTGTTTTGAGGAAGGTGACCTTGTCCTTAGGCGCGTTCAGTCCGCCAAGGGTACACACAAGTTATCACCGAAGTGGGAAGGCCCTTACCTGGTAGTACGAGTTTCCAGACCTGGCACAGTCCGTTTGGAGACCGGAGATGGCACACCATTGCAAAACTCATGGAACATTGAGCATCTTCGTAAGTTCTACCCGTAAGGCGCGGAGGGTGCCGGGCCTTGCCCGGCAGCCACCCATTGTACATGGCATTGCAGAAGTTGCATGTAACCCCTTGTACAAGTCAGGGCGATGACCCTATGTAAGAGAAATTAAAGAAGCGCTTTAGGGGGGGCCCAACTAATATTGCATGTATGCACAAGCACACTCGGATCATTGCATAAGCATTTCATGAGCATTTGAATACGCATATAGATAGGATTGCATCCTGCATTCATTCTAAGCTACATGGAGTTGCAGGTTCTTGACGTGAACTTGGCTTCGACAAGAGACGAGAAGATTGCACGGCACGGCGATCCCCGGCAAGCCAAACAGATAAGTTCACCTCTTGTCCATTAGTATTTTGTAAAGCTACATTGCATAAGAAAACCTCGCCTCCCTCTTTGAAACTTAGGTGCTCCCATCCATGACACGAACGTTGCTTCGGTCACAGTGGATGCAGTGGCCTTTGGGAAAAAAGGAGTTGGCGGGGGGCTGGCCCCTCTGTCTATTCCACGGTAGACGAAGTTCTCCGTCAGACAAATAGGGTGCCAGCGGGATATCTTGCCAGGGAAAACTCGTTTGTTCTATTAAAGACGCACTTTGCCTCTGCATGGACATACACATGCACGAGTTCCCAAGAAGACTCATCTTTTTCATTCATATGCAGTTACAAATACAATTAGTACAGAATACAAAGATGGACTTGAGATATTACATTATTTAAATTAAAATTTGGCAATTGCCGGAAGATTTAAGATTGGATAAGTGTCCCGTAATCCCATCTTTTCATTTTCCCTCCTTCAGGCACAACGGTGGAAGGAGGAGAAGACGAGAAAAGGAGCACCCACGCAGGAGCCCACCCCGGTCTCATTAGGGCCCATTGATCACGGCCTGACAAGACCGCGAGTGGCCAGGGTGCGGAGGAGGAGTGCGGGGATGGGGTGGCAACTTCTGGTCACCACCTCCAGAGCCAGCAAGAAGCCTCGGCTTGAGTACCGGTGGAGTCATCCACAAAAGCTCAGCCGAAGGACTGCTGGAGGTGAGGAGAAGGCACCAAGAGAACATCCCTCCCCGGCTATCACCCGAAGAGGCTGGAGATGACGATGCTGGGGAGGGATGGGAAGAGCGGAAAGATGAGGCGGCAGGTTGATGGTCGGAGGCGAAGGCATCCACGCCATCATACTCTGACCTGACCCCCTGCCACCTGCCTTCTCCGTCTTCCCTTGCTTTCTCCTCACCACCACAGATGCCAGGAGGCGCCAAGTCTCCGGTCCGACGCCTCCAGCGGAGAAACAGCAAGCGACCAGGACGACCGAGAAGCTCGAGGTGTGCCGTGCCCCACCTTGGCGGACAGGAAGGCACACCTCCCATCAACATTGACTCCAAAGCCTCTGAGAGGGGCGATACTGGAATTACCAATGATCTTCAGCTCCTCCTCCCGGACGAGCATCAAAGAAACCAGAAGATTCTCCATGCTAAGGACCAAGCCCACTGCCCGGGCGTCGGCACCAACATGAGGGGAAGGGCAGCTGCTCCGTCAACAAGCAACCACTGCCCTCCTCCGCTAATTCAAGATGGATGGACCCACTTCAAGATGCTCTTCCGCACCACGCGCCTTCGTTACCTACCCCGCGCTATGCATGCAGCATACGAGGCTAAGGATAAGAGCGCG